>NC_089982.1:3004883-3307324 GCF_036417845.1 Apteryx mantelli
ATATTTTTAAAATTTCCTGTCCCAGTCTGAAAGAGGAGTATCTAAGGTAATTGTGTTCCTCTATGATTCATGAAAACTGGCTGGGAGACATGAGCTATGCAGATTCCCGTCCTCTCTGAAGGCAGGATGCTAAACTTGGCCATTATAAATTTTTAGGCAACAGCTAGCTGGACAGCAGGCTTGCCTGTACTGGCTACTGTAATCAGCAAGAGCTTTGCTCTAGATTAGCTACAGCATAGAGTAGCTCCTGCCAGGCAGGGGTGTCCAAGAGAAAAGGGACATGACAGGGGATGCGCAGGAGTTGCTATCATGAGGCACACACCCTGCAGGTGCAGGATACCAACCTTTACTATGTTCACTGCTTATTGAACAGCTTGTTTGGTTTCTGTTTTGTTTTGCATGCAACTTCAACACAGAACAAATTATTCCAATGTCAGTAAATAACACCATTGAAAGGTAGTGATGGGATTCACCTGCAGGAGGGCTAGAAACCTGTGTTTTTAAACTTTGTTACTCATTAAAAATGTGGGTTACAGCATAAAATGGACTGTGTGCTGAATGCACTAAAAGCTGTGGAATCCAGCCTTTTTTTTCTCAGAATAGTTCACCATGACTTTCTGGTTTCTTAAAATAAAGCTGGAATTTTTTTTAGCATAGAGGTAGAAGATGGCAGCTTTCAAGTGAAAGATACAGGCCTCCTCAGAGCAAAGCAACATTTGACATTGGTAGGCAGACTTGTAATACAAGGTGAGTTACTGGGTTGCTTCTGATTAAAAAGATTGTGTGGAGATACACTTGCCTTGGACTCTAAGAGGGATTAATCACACTAATTACTTTAAGAATTTAATAAGCTGCTATAAAGAGGCACCAACTTCATTCCACTGGCACAACAGCAAGCCTGATGTCTGCTTTTGAGAGACTTTTCCTTGCACTGAAGAGAAATTCCACTGGGTAGAAGTTCTGTGGATGTGGGATTTAGCCAGTGTAACTTCCTTCAGAACCTGTTGAGGAGGTAGAACGTCTTACTGAGGATTCTTCATTCATGTTTCTGGGTATTGTGTATTCTGTTTAGCTGTAACTATGGAGTTTTCCAACAAAATGTTTGGCTTCTTTATTCAAGTGTGTCTTGGGAGAGTGCTTGCTGCTTCTCTCTGTTCAGTAGAGCATTAAGCTGTTTTAGATTCCTGGATATGGTTTTTCACTACTGTTAAATGCAATTTGTGCTACTGCCTTGAAAACTTACTCCTTATGTTTTATGAAGTGCTATGTCTATTCCTAGAAGCATTAATAATGTATGTACTCTGCAATTTTGATATTCAAATGCTGAAGGCACCTGGTATGTGAGAACCTATTTGAGTTGATAATGCAAAGCTAGACGAATAGGATTATCTGTTTCCTAAGTGTACTGAATACAATGGAGTATAAATCTTATATATGCAACGCTTTTTATGAAAATGTCTGAGAACATGTTTTAGTCTGTTTGGCAATATTAGATTTGACACTAAAAAGCACAGAATTCTTAAATTAAGAAGATACTAAGGGTAAGCTGACCATCCTGTTGTATGTCTAGGTTGCCAGCACCTTTGCAACAAAGCTGAGCACAGGGCATAGAAAGTGTCATAGAGTGCAGAAGTTAGAATGAGAAATTTTCCAGTCTTGAATTTTTTTTTCTGGAAAAGCAGAATCCAAGTTCTTCCTCCAGTTTGGGAAGTGTTGTCAGGCCATATACAGACCACTGGTGGTCCAGAGGACCTCAGCCTGCAGGACAACACTTCTCATGCACCTTGTTTGACTTAGTGTGCTACCTAATGAATCATCAACTCAAATTCCTTTTGCCCCAGGACATTCATTAAAGACATCACAGCTGCATCCTCATCTGCTTTGCTGATGCACAGCAGGAGAATTCTAGCAGGATCAGAGCTCAGGGAGGTAGTGCTGCAGGGCCTGAAATACCGCTTCCATTGCTCCTGGCTTCCTTTTATTTATGAACAACAGCTCTTTCTGTATTCTCTGGTATGAAGTGAGCATGCTAGAGATCTGCAGACAATTTGATTTGTCCTGGAGAGTTTCTCCACAGTGTTTTCAGACAATCTGTCTCAAAAGGTGCCTTGCTCAGGAAGGTTGTGGGTGGGGGGTCGGGGGCAAGGTGTGGGGAGCTGAATGGGAGTTGGAGAGAGAAAGGCAGGCGATGTGAAAAAGGTTGCCCAAGCTCTTTATACCGTATGGCATGGGAGAATCATCCCAGCTGACTCTTCTCTGGGAAGTCCTTTACATGGTTTAAAAAAGAGCCAGTCCCTTAGTGGACATGTGACCACACTTGCTGACATGTTCTTTCTGGCTTGACTTCATGTGAGACACATGCCTCCATCACATAATCCTGCAGTACAGACTGGAGTGGGTGTGTTGTATTTGAGTGTGGCTGTAGCTCACATGCTATCTGATCAAACTGGGCTTTCTCTGGAGACTTTTTGGTCACATCATGTCTCATTTAAGGTTCAGCAAGGTACATTAGCATATGCCTTACCAGCTTGGAATAATCCCGCTAGCTTCAATGGGCTTGTTCATGCACTGTTAGCTGGAAGGTGCTTTGCTGAATGAAGATCTTTGTAATGAAGATGGCATGAGGAAAATGCAGTTTCTGTTCCTTTTGACTCATTAGAATACTCACTGACCCTGAAAAAAGTTTTAATCAGGCTTCCAGGAACATTAAGAGGAACTTGAATTAATAAACATGCCCATCTTATGGTACCATTGCTTAGGAAAAATAGGTGGTATAGCACCTTGAAAAAGACTAAATTTTTAGTCTGATCTAAATGAAAATGCTATCAATACATGCAGTTGCTAAGCCATGTACAACAGAGGGGCAATAATATGGGTAGAGCCCAGATTCCTAGCGATGTTAATAGGAAAAGTCTCTGTTTACCTCATAGCAGTCAGGTCTTGCCCTCTTTTCTATACCTAGCAAAGGAAATGAGTGTGATCTCCTGAGTGCTGCTATTCGGCAAGTGCAATGCATATAGGCTTTTTAAAGGCAGTTACCTGTGCTTTTTCTGTGAAAGCGCAGCAGGGCAGATGCACTTTGGCTTGTGCACAATACACACGTAGCTTCCTCAGCTCTTCCTACCTGCTACTCTGGCCAGTGTCACCAGACTGGAGTTACAACACTAATCCTGCTCAGGCCTTTTGGGCTTTAACTATAGTTGCTATAACCAGGTTGGTAGGAAAGGGAAAGAAGACAAAGGATAAGGGATACAGGCTCAGAATTTAACTGGGGTTATGGGGAAAGACATGGATTGAAGTAACACATGCATACATCCTGCCCTTCTGTATACTACTCATTATGAAAGGCAGCCTCACCCCTCAAACAGAAAATGAGACTACTCTTTGCTTTCCTGAGGGCAGCTGGTGCCTTCAGGAGCTGAAATAAGCTGGGGCCTTATTTCAGAAAGTAATGAGAGAAATGTCCGTTTTCATGGAGGGAAAAAGCTCATGAGATCTTAGCTGAGAGACGGGAGAACTTTAAAAAGCAAATGGCAACAGGAGCAAAGTACACTGCAAGTCATAGGAGAAGTACAGCTGAGCTTGAGGCCTACCGCTCTTCTCTCCCTCCCACACACTGCTTTCTGGTCCTGTTGGGAGGAGCGCTGAGACCATGAGAGCTCAGCAAACGGGGAGAAAGATCAAGGGGCATTTTGTCTGTCAACCCTACCAAGAACAGACTAGCAATGTTAAGATTTGTGTTTGAGGGCTCTGAGGAAGGGGCGTGTGGCCATCTCCTTGCTGCTGGCTGGTTACATGCCTCTGCAGCAGGCCAGAGGTTCCTGCTTTGGTGGTGTTCAGCAGTGGTGGCAATAGTTTTTATAAAAGGGGAGAGAAAAGCTGTTGGATGTTCTGGAACTTGTCTTTAGGTACCAACTGGGACTGGAGCTCTCTAAAAACACCAGCCTGTTTGTGATTATCGTGTGAAATCTGGCTGTGAGCTCCCTGGTATCATGATCCAGTGCAGATGCTTGACAGTATTGCCAGTAGTCTTGTGCTTGCAAAAATACATCATGGAGCGCTTTTGTTTTTAGTACACATGACTGAAATGGCATTGATTTAATATATCCCAAAGTACTGTTAGTAATCACCTCTTAAAATCTTGGGTCTAATTTAACAGACAATTACTTATCTGGGGGTAAAACCTTCAGTATTAATTAGAATTTTAATTTAGTAAATAAAGGTCAGAACTTTTTTATGCTTTACATAAGGCATAAGAAAACTTAATCTCAGGGTTAGAAACAGTGTTGCTGTTTCACAGACAGGAAACACTTCCAGCTGGAATCTCTGAAATGTAAATGAGTCCACTTTATCCCTTGATCTTCACAAACCTCTCACCATGTTGCCACTACAGAAGAGGAGAAAAATAATTCTATTATCACTTCCAAAGAGACCATGTGTTCATTGAAAGCAGCCTAGAGCTAGGTCTGGGCACACTGTTTAGTGCAATTTGTACCATTATTTTTGATATAGATTCACCACAAACGTAGCTAGCAGCAAAATCTGTTTTCTTACTGACTCAGATGGAATCAAAATGGGTCCTAGCTGCTACTTGTGTAAGGATGCTTCACAGTGGTGTTGACCAACTGCTAAATTTACCTCTCCCAAGGGGTCCAGTGTCAGCAGTGCGTGTGTGTATATTGAGTAAGTAGAACTCAGCTTTCAACTGTTCTTGTGAATGTGGAGAGTAAAACAAGGAAATAGCTGAGTGGCTTGGACTGATGTCACTAAGTGTCGGGGACCTCCAGGAGGAAGGTACTGTTGGTTCTTGCAACCTCCTTCAACTTCCAGCTTCTCCCTGTGCAGCTCCATAGATTATCTAGTTGTATGGTTGAAAAGCAAGGCAGAATATGGGCTTTTGTGGGTAGATTAATGCAAAACAACAATGTACCAGATGGACTGTGCTATAGAACTAGGAAGAGCAAAGCTAGAAGAGTTGAATAATCCTGATGATGTTATAGGACGCGTGACAAGTCTCCCTCAGGTCTGGAGCTAGTTATAATTCAAAGACCTTAGAGACGCAGGGATGACTGAGGGGCATGGTGAAGAAGTGATATCTCAAGGGATGGTGGGAAGCTGGGTGTTTTTAAGAGAAGAAAACACTAGCATTTTTGCCTTTTTTCCACTAGAGGGTAGAATCTCCTGTGGTTTGCAACAGTTATGGGACTGCTCTCTCACAAACCCTTCATCCAGCTCTCTCCCTGCTTGGAAGCTAAGTAATCCTCCACCAGTTTAACCTGCTGGATTTGAGAATGGGAGTTTGAATGGCAACTGAGTTGCAGCTTCACCACTGCGGACTAGCTGCTCTGTGATAATCAAATTTAGTTTGCTTGACACATAATGGGATTATTGATTAGACACCCGCAGCTTGCCATTTCACATCACATCTCCTGTTCATTTCTAAGGGATGATTGACATACCTAACATGCTCGGCATCATTAAATGGAAACAGTTATTTATGGTGCTGCATAAGAATTTATCACTAATTCCCAGATCTGACAGAAAAGAATCACTTTGTATCCAAGGCATTTTTATCTTGCCATTAAAAATGTGTGTCAAAAGCTTTAGATAAGAACTGAAGCTGAAATTCCTTCCCAGACTATGTCCAGATAATATCATCCACAAAACTGAGGCGGAGAGTGCCAGGAGATGTTTTAAACACAGGCCCTGAACTTCTGATGTATGACTGTGGCTGCTCCAGGCCTGGATCTCAAGTCAGAGCATGCTTATGCTCTGCATACGCTACATCATCTTTGCGATGAAGTGCTTTTAGGCCTTTCTCTCCACATACACCACTAGGACATCATACCAGCAGTGCCAGCCATGGGCAGATTTTAGTGGCCAAATAACGAGTGCTATGTGAGTCATCATTTAGGGATTCACAAGGCATTGCCTCTGTTTAAAGGAGGTGAGATTTATCAGGAACAGGTTAAATGTACTTTTATTACCTCCTCCTTTTCTTGAGGAGAAAGCTACATGGCACCCAGATTCGCAAAGAAGGTGCCAGGAAGGGGCACTATGCTCTAGCTACTAACCTGAAGCTGCTGGATTTTTTTTCTTTTTTCTTTTTTATGAATCTCAAGTATTTCTCCTTCAAAACCTTCATCTGAAAGTGTGAGAGCTGAACTGGAATCCTGCCGGACAGAATGACTTTACTGTAAGGTAGCTGTATGTAAAATTGTGCTGTTCACCAGATTCTCTTGTGAATGCTCATACTGTATTCTGGCAATGGGACTAAATACCTCTACTGTACAAAAATATATCTGCTATTTTTGTGAGCAGCATCCTTGACTTCATGAGAGTACCTCTGTATATGGCGGGAAGGGATTTGACTCAGTATGTAACCCTGTACTAACCATGCTAGTTTCGGACTCGCTTGTTCAACATGCAGTGTGGGACACCATCAGTTCCATACTTATTCTCATCTGAAACGCCTTTGTAATACTGAGTCCAGTTCTAGTCTTCATACTTCAAGAAGTGTTGTGAGGCTGGAAGATGTTTGAGAATACACAGATGCTAAAATGGGCTGGAAAAAATAATGCGTTTTTATACTGAGAGGCAGGAGGAGCTCTCTGTGTTTGTCTCATCAAAGCAAAGATAAATGAGCAACTTCCTCGTAGCCTGTAATTGCCTCTAAGGGGAGCAAAAACATTGATAATTGACAGCTTTGAGCTTGACCCTAGGAAATAACAAAATCCAGTAGCTGGAAATTGAAATTTGAAATGAAATCAGATACAAATGTTTAACTCTGTGGGTAACTGCCTAGTGGAGCAATAAAGTTGTGGAAAGTTTTGTCAGTGTCTTTAACTCCAGACTGTATGTTTTAAGAAAAACAAAACACACTCTTGTTCAAATGGCAGTTGAATCAGTGCAAGTCCCTGGCCTGTGCTCTCCCAAAGAAGGGGCCAAGAGATTTTAAAAGAGCTCAGCTCTTGTTTTAGCAAACAGAGATGTTGTGCAGGTGGTAATTAGAAAGCCATCCTCCATCCTTAAGCTGCTAAGAGGGGTGAGGAGTATGCTTTTGAAAATCTGGTCCCAAGTGTGGGATTTGAGACTCTGAAGGATTGGGGCCAAGAGGCTGAACAGTGTATTCACTTCCAGCTCTTCCCATCCATCAGCATAGTAATGGCTTGGGAGCAAACCAAGCTTGCCTCCATGTTCGGAAGCTTGCCATGAATTTCCTGGGATTTCCTGGCTTGTATTCTGCTGTGCCTGGGATTTCCACAGTTGTATCTGCATTGCACCTGAGATTCAGGCTGCCTACAAATCCCACCTACACATGTAGAACATACCATGAAGCTTGACCTTAGTCACACAATACATCTGCAAACCCAGTTAGCAATAGCTATGCTTTTTTGGTGTGTGCTCTGTGAGCTCAGCTGCAATTATTCCCTGCAGGATGATGTATCTCTGCATGGCTTTTGAGGTCCAGCAGCTGCGATGGGCGGGCAGGCATTCTTTTCCGTTGTTCAGTTTCCCTTGTTCTGGGTGTCCCTGCCCACATTTTTTTTAAAAAAACTCATTGATTAGCTAAAAAGTGGTCCGTTCCACTTTTGGTCTGGGTTTCTCAGTGTCCGTGTACCTATGCCAGACTTGGCTAAATTCGTATTTTGCATTTGTTCTCACATTGTAGCTGACTCTCTGCTCAACATTTAACAAGCCAGTGCTTTTCTTTATTTGACGGGTTTTCTACTTTCTGTGTAGCATGAACCCACGGTGAGACCAAGGATCTGCATTTGAATCGAGGCTCTCTTTCTTAGCTAACCAACATACAATGACTTCTTCGTATTGTCATGTTCTTGAGACACTGGCTTAAGATCAAGTCAAATGAAAATCACAGCTCATGCAGCTGGGCTTTCACTCACTACGTTCACTGGTTAATTTTTCCCTCTTTATGAATCCAAAACTTTTAAGTGATAATAATCTACCGATATTTATAGTAATTGTCAAATGTTAATCCCTTTGCATCACTTTTTAGCTAATCCAGTGTATGAGGAAATTGCCTGTATATACCTCAGGCTCAGTTCTAAACCTCCTATAGTCAGAAACATCTGTGTAATTTGTGACAAACTGAACATTTTGTGACAAAGATAAATTAATGATTTTTTTTTATTAGATCAGAAATGTCCAACTTGCTTAAAGTGTGATATAGTTCAAAATGGAGGCCTTGAATTCTCTGGAGGTAAATGGAGTATGTTACTGAAATCAACCCTCGGATTTATTTTTAGGGAAACAGGGAAGATTTCAATCCTCTAAATAGTGAATTCTGTTTCTAAATAATTACATAAATGAGTTGGTTCTGTTTTTAAAACTGATATAAAAATATCATGTGATTGCTTGAGGGAAAAATAGGATTTTTAAATTTCCACTTACCTTTTTTTAATGTTTCATTGAAAAGCAGTGCACTTGAATCCCCCAGCTTTTGGGGGTTTTGACTGCTGAAAATAATGGGATAAAAACTATCCAGGTGGGGGGCAAAGGAGAGAATATTTACTAGTTTTTCACTAAAATGTTCATGCAAGTTTCAAATGGCCTTACCTGTAGTTATCTGTATCCTGTTATGTAGTACTCATATTTGACAGAAGATACAACTTATTTACTTCCTGCGAGAGGAATACACCTGCACTATGTGACCTTTTCAGTGGGGACAAAATACTTGGGTACAGTTGACTCCAAGCCCTGACCTTCTTGCTATCTTTTAGTGGCCCACAGCCAGTGTAATTATTAAGATCTGCTGAACTTCTAGGTATAAAGTTAACCCAACCGTGCCCTGTCCTGCTGTGTAGTTGGAGCTTTTCTACATGCTGCAGAACTTGAGCATAAAATGGAGTCTGCTGGCAAACTAGCTTTTATAAGTTAAATTACAATTGTTTTCTTTCCCATATGCATCATTTCAGTCTGCGCTGAATTTCATCTGCCATCTTATTGCCCAGTCACTGAGTCTTAGACGTCCTTCACCCAGTTCCTTGGACAGCCCTCACGCTTATCATCCTGAATAACTTGGTATCATAGGCGGAGATGAGAGGAGTTGTTTCTACAGGAGAACGAATTTGGACTAGGGTCATTACACTGAGCATAACATGATAGTATAAAAAAACCCCAGAATCAAAGCGGGACTGGCCATAAAGGCCCAGGCCAGTGATCAGTGAATTCAGTGCTGGGGGTCAGGCCGGACCTTATGTGACTTCCCAGCCCAATGGGGGTTTTCTCTTCAGAGATCTGCATGAGGTGTTCAGAAAGTATTTTGTAGTGCATTGTGAGCGGTTGGCTTCTCCCACCAGTCTCCCCTCATCACTTTCTGTTTATCCTCAAAAACAGGGTTGCTGCATGTTGTACGAAGTGAAGACCTTTTAAATGACTTTACGTCAAACCTAAAAGCCATTTCAGCCAGCTTGCTCTTGCAGACTTTTTCGATTGCTCCCAGTGGGAGGGAGATCACATAATATGAGTACAGGGTGTGCCCACCAATTTCTACCCATCTATAGAAAGTTCCTCCTTCCAGCTTTTCTCCTGACTTTCTGGTTACTGTAAATAGCAGTCATACTGAGGGATGGCAATATTTTAGACTTTGACACTCATTCTGCAAGGATACCAAATAGGTTGTCGATGCTGCCTGTCAGAAGTTAGGGTTTCTTTTTCCTATGTGAAGGTTTTGGGAGGGTATTTGTGGGTTTGGGGTTTTTTTTTGCCTTTTGTTTAGCTTTATTAAAATGTAGTCTTCTGATCTTGATCTTTTTGACTTTCTTTCTTCTCAAAGGACTATAAACAGCTGTGACTGGCAAAAAACGTATGCAAGAAACCTGACTGCCTTCCCAGCCAGCCATGGCAACAGGTTGAGTGAGATTAACTTTACCTACATCAGAAAGAGTTCTGACTGGTAGTGCCTACGCGTAGCTTGCCAGGGGCCACAGACACTTGGTCATTTGGCTCCATCTTCTGGGAGAAGACAGAAGCAACAGAAGCCACTTGAGCTGACATTTTGCAAATCCTGTCACACATCATTTATTGTTTTTTATTACTCTTCATGAATGTTTCCATGCAAACTCACAATGGACACAAACTCAGTGGGAAACCTTTTGCTTTTCTGCAGGCTTTTTAATGGGAGTAAGAAGTCAGCACACAAAAGCATGCAGAAAATCAATAGCTTTTTTGTTTTCCAAGGCTAAGAAAGGACAGTTGGTGAATGTTTGACTTGGTATTTAAGAGTGATGAAAAAAAGCAGAACTCGGGTAAATGGCTCTGATTCCTGTACAGTTTTGCAGAATTAGCCCTGACTCTGGTTTAGGTAGCATGCTGTTTGTTCTCTGTTGCTGAAGCTTTGAATGAGAAAAGGGGATATGGCACTATTGCTATAGCAACCCTCAAGTGGGTGCTCTTAGCGGTCAAAATACATTATTTGATTTGGAGAGAGGTTATGACCATCACTGTCTTTCCATGCTGTATCCAGAACAGTGAGTCAGCTAGCCAAGCTATAGCTGAAATAACTTAATTTTTTGGATTATTCTCAGTTTTTTGTTCAATCTTTGAGTTTCCCCACTATTTCAAAATTAACCAAGCCTAGAAATCTCTTTGAGCAGATCTTTTAAGACTTCCATTTTGATGATTTTCACCATGCTTCTGCTGCTGCTTAGACAGTTTGTCCACCTGGGGTTAGTCCCTTCCTGGGGGCATCAATGGGACTGGGCCCAGCTTCCTGGCATGCTGCTCTGGCTTAGGCAAATGAGGCAGCAGGACCACAGCCGTTTTGCTGTGTCTGTTGCTCAAGGCAGCCGTGCTTGCTCCTGGTGATCAGGATTTCTCCAAAGGGTGCATGTGGCATCTGTTAGGTGGTAGCTGGCAGGCTGCAGCTTTCTGGACAGGGTTATGGACCCTGGGCAAGGACCATGGGTGCCAGCTGCAGGCAAGCCAGCAGAGGGTGAACTCGAGGAAACAGAGGCAGGGTTTTGCCAAGGTACTGAGAGAAAGTGAATCTCCCATGTGTTTTATGGATGCGTGTGGGTTTTGTAAATGCATACAGGGCTTTTTGGGGCTCCTGGGGGCAAGAGAGGGGAGCTCAGGCCAACACCGTTTCCAACTTTCCAGGATACAACCAAACCCAGGTCTTTTCATGAATTTACTGCAGACAATTCAAGCTGGAGTTACAGCAGAAATGTCAAGGGAGTCCTCTGAAACAATGTGGGACTGCTCAGAGTAAGAAAAAAATGGTTTGAATTCTAAAGCAGCTCACCTGTAGGGGTGGTGGAGCAGGGCAGCAACCAACAACCCTCCTCCCAGCTTGGGCCAATACCCAGGGTGGGTGCCCTGCAGGTGTCCTTGATTAGCCAGGTGAGACTCGTCAGGGACAAAGAAGGCATGCATGAGCCCCACTGGTGCCTAAATCTGAGGGGGTGAATTTGTTTCTTTCTAGGGGGGAGCTGTGTATGGGAGGCACAGGAAAGCTGGCTCTGCTTTGGAGGAATGGCAGCCTCCAGGTAAGGGAGATATGCTTTAGAGCTGCTTTTCACTGTTTCCTTCTCAGTTCTGCTTTAATTCTTGTGTGAAGCTTAAAGAATAGCTGGCTTCTGAGACTGTGTGAAAGCTGACCTGCTGCTGACAACAGGCTCCCAGGGTGGATGACTGCCAATATCTGACCAGCCCCGGCCTGTGGGTGAAGCTGGTTCATCCACAGGGCCCTGGCTACAGGGGCAATAACTGCCTGCTTTCCCCTTGGAGCAGTGAGAGCGAAGAGGGACTTTGGAGAGACTGGTGCTTTGTGTCACCAGGTATTCATTAATACCAAACTGTGCTAGGTATTGGTCTGTCAAGGAGAGTTCACTTCAAAGCAAACCTAGAGAAAGAAAATGATAGAGGTCTGATTTAACACTTCAAAATTCAGTGATGTTTTATATTTGGCTCCTGTTCTGAGTGAGTTATGAGGGGTAATTAAATGGTTAATCTACTCCTAGAAAGTCAGTTTGACACAGGTTGCCTGGAATCATGGTTTATATCCATGTGTATGACTTCTACTTTTCAAGTAATGTGCTTATAACGCTTACTGTGTTTTTATTGAATCTCTATGAACATGCTTTAAAAGAAGTCCAGCTGTAGGTGGGAGTGTACCTTTTCTTTGTTTTTCTTTCATGGAGCTGAATTCTGCTGTACATTTGTCTGTTATGGACTTGGGAATGACTTCTTAACATCTAAGATGAAGCTTGCTAAGGAAATGGGGTACACTTTAGCCATAAAAATCAGTATTTTTTTTTTTAACTCAAGTATGTACTGTCTGGAAAAACCTTTAATCTAGATTAACTGAATTGTCATTTGGAGAGAAAGGAGCTGCCTGCACAAAGTTTCTCAGCTTCCTGGAACAGCGCTGGCTGCAGATGGCTGCTCCCCAGCTCAGTCCCGTAGTTTGTACTTCCGCTAAGAGCCGTCCTGCCTCTTTGAATCCCTCTCCTACTGCCTCAAGGGAAGGCCCCTTTCTAACAGCCTGTGGGAAGGTAGGGATCTGCTGCTGTTTGAAAGAGGCATTTGGCCTCTTTGGCTTGTGACAAGGCTGATCTGGTAGGCTTGGAGAAGGCTTTACAGGTCAGGTCCCTTGAGAACTAGAGCTGGAGGACAGCTTGCTTTGAGCCAGAGGCCTCGAGCTGCTTGGGATGCTGGGCTGGCCCAGGGTTAGGACTTGAGGTGCAAGTGAAACTTTGGAGTGAAAATAGGTGTATCTGCAGACTTTGGGCCTCCTCTGCATGAGGCAGCAGCTGAGACAGGACTGTGTGGTTTGGGGATTGTAGGTACAGTCTGGGTTTTTTAGATGAGACAGAGCCATCCGAATCCCTTAGCAGGACTTGCTGCCTCCTACTCTTTGCCCTGAAAGATGATTTGAAACTCTGCACACTGTAAGCTTTGGTCTTGTCATCAGGTTGTTTAGAAGAAGTTATGCTTTTGACTGAGTCTAAACCTATTTCAGCCTAAATTTTTAAAATTGACAAAGACTGGAAAACCTCAAACCCCTACATCCCTTGCCTTTATGATTGCCTGTTTCCTAGAAAGCCAGTGAGATTTGTGCTCATAAATAACTGCATTAGCCAGAAAGATATATAGGCAACTGGAAATATAACTGTTATGTCCTGCTTTGAGTTTCCCACGCTTCTCAAAATTAACCTAGCCTAGAGATCTTTGACCGAATTTGTTAAGACTTCCACCTGCAATTTATCTCGGCCTGCTGGTCTTAAAATGCTAATCTCTTGTACATGTTTGTGAATATTTGGCTTCACCACTCAGTCGTGATGAGTGTTAACCTGCGCAGGTCCCTGACCTTGCAGGTGGCCTCAGTTACTGGGAGGCAGGGAGAGCACCTATGGGCCCCATCCCCTGTCCCCACCTGCAGGCACCCAAGGGAGCTGGTGCCTAACACTGGGGGACCACACAGCTCCTCACCAGGGAGGAGCAAGTTTGAGGGGTGTGCTGAGAGTTGCAGAAGACTGTGTCTGCCCCAGAGGGACTGCAGCCTCTAGGTAAGGAAGACATGCTTTGGAGCTGCTTCTTGCTGTTCCTTGTTCTACTCTGCTTTATTTCTTGTGTGAGGCCTAAATAATAGTTGGTTTTTGAGGCTGTGTGAATGGCAACTTGCTGGTGGCAGTTGGCTTGCAGAGGGGAGGTTTGCCAATACGTGACCGGCTCCGACTTGCAGGTGAGGCTGGTTCATCTGCTGGACCCTGGCTGCAGAAGCAATAACTATCTGCTTTCACAGTGCATCCTTTGACCCTAAACATATTTCAGATGATATTTTTAAAATTGACAAAGAGTGAAAGAACTCCCCCTTTAAAAAAAAAAAAAAAGGAGAGAGAGAGAGAGGAAAAACCCCAAAGAACAGCCCCCGCGCCCCAAGATGCATACACACTTCTTGTGTTTGATAGCCATTTTCACAGAGAGCCAGTGAGTTTTGTTCTCATAAATAACAGTATGAAGCAGAAAGACGTTGGCAACCTCAAATATAGCTGTTACTTCCTGCGGTAGTTATTTTATATGCACAGACATAAACATGTAAATGCTGAAAGGAAACTGAGCGGTGCTGCTATAGAAACACAGTATTTGAATGAAGCAGTCTTATAACTCTGGCATGGAATATACTTATCCTGCGGGCCCATTCTGGGAAGTGCCAGGATACACACTGGAATTTCTGCAGTGCCGTATTGGTCCTTGCTGGCTCATCTTGAGTGTGCCTGGCTGTAGCAGGGCTGCAGGACAGCTGTATTCTGTTCCGCAGTGGTTTTGCTTCCCCAGCTATCTGCGTTGGGGACTATTAAAGCTATTTGTGATTCCCTCATGCCCATGGATACCTAAGGGTTTCCTTCCAAAGGAAGCCAAGGCATGGAGGGAGATGGTGCGCTCGGACTGAAGGTATGTCCTGGAGATGAGGTGCCCCTTGGACCATACGACACGGCCTGCAGATGCGTGTCATTCAGTTCCCTTTAAGCTGCTGTTGAGTTGGTGTTGTGTTTTCTTTTAATACTGAAAGACGGATCAGGCGAGAGTTGGAATAGATGGGCCTTGCCTTTTATTCTCACATATTCCAAGCCTCTTGACAATGGAAAAAAAGGAAAGATGAATTGGCAGTGACAGTCAAATACCTAGCCCTGGCGTGAACTGAAGTGGATGAGACAGTAGCTGACTTCTCTGCAGTTGCTCCCATTGCACTGTGCGGACACAGCAAATCAGACAAATTTCACCAGCAGTGAAGCGCTTGACGTACTCGGTTTGCTTCGGGCAACCTTACAGTAATAGCTGTTACGTGCGCTTATGTGCAGCATTTCAAATTCCCAGTTCAAACCCTTTATCCACATTGCGGTCTCTGATGAGATAATATATTTTGCTCTGCTGTGGATAGTTAAAAATTGGTAAAAGGTTGGGGAAAAAAAATGGCTGGAGTTTCTGATCAGATGTGCTGAGAATTTAGTTGCTCTTCCAGATGGCATTTGGAAAGGCACAGAATGTCATGGGTTAGTACCTTAACTTTGAATAACAAAATGGGCATGAGTTATTTTACAGCTGCTTTAATATCTGATTGATAAGTGTCTGCCATTCAGTAATACACAATAGATATTATAATTATGGCCAAGTTATTGATAATCATGAAACTATAGATTATTATTGAAAGAAATGATTAGAAATGACATGTGAGCTGAACTTAGCACTCTTGGCTAGCTGATGAATATTAATAAGTAGTTAACCAGTTGTTAGCTGATATAAGTTGTTTGTAACTGGAGTGTAAATATGGGTTATGAGTACGAATACCTCTTTGTGCCCAGACCAGAAAGCCCTGGACAACAAGCTTTTCTTTATCCCGTTGGTTTCAACAGGACTAACAGCCGAGCCTTGAATCAGGTCCATGCACATCCTATGCTCTTTGGTGATGTAAGCTGTGGGACTTTGACCTCCATGAGTAATACAGCTCTCCCCGAGAGCATAAGAACGGCCTAACCGAATTAAACAACAGGTCTGACTTAGCCAGTCCTCAGCAGCGGCATGTGCCTGGAGGAGCTGGAGGTTTGCAGGGTGGGGGGCAAGTGGGGGCACTTCTCCAGGAACTTGGCACAGTTTCTAGCAGCCTGGAACAAAGGGAATGCTGGAGGCGAAAGTGAGATCTTGTGTTCAATTGTTTTTAATGGCTTGGTCTTCCATGAAACTGTTTAATTGCTTTTTGAACCCATGTAAAATTTTAGTATTCATATAATCCTGCAACAATGGATTTTACATTTTGGCCATGTGTTGCATGAGAAATTGCCTCCTTTTGTTTGTTTTGAACCTACTACTTGATAACTTTGCTTGATGCTTTCTAGGTCTTTTCTTATGAGGAATGAAAATCAACATTCATTTCATATTCACCCTTTTTATGCTTTTTTTTCTTTAGATCTATATCACTGGTTGTTTGCTTCTGCTTTGCTCTGCCCCAAATAATTGGAGGGTCAGGATTGCTTCTTGGGCTGGGTGCCTGTGTCAACTAGACTTCCATGTTCATGGGTTCAGCAGCTCTGTCAAAAACCTCTACTGGACCTGTGAGATGTGATTTCCTCCCCCACCCCTTACAAAAGCCATATAGTCTATTCCCAAATATATTTAGCTATGTCTATTCTGTCCTCATTATGCTTCAGTCAATGGATCCAATCTGGATAGCAGATGTGCTGGCTTCTAATTCTCTGGATTCACCTGAGAATATCTTTTTGAAAAACTGGAATCATGTTTTCTACCATTCACCTCTCTGACAGTAAGCAGTTTTAAACAGTTATCCTTTGACTTCAGGTTTCCATTATACTTTAATTATGGTCCCAAAAGGATTGGCATTGGAATTTAAAACTGCGGGAGATGGCTTCCTACACAAAACATCCAACCTCAGCAGAACCCCCAAATCCATAATCTCATCTTGGATTTACCCAGAGCTATAGTCAGCACGGGAGACCCTGCTCCTCAGGAATTAGGGTCAGGGTGGCAAGGTGGGTGCATTATTGCAGCTGGAGCCCTTCTTGCAGGGAGATTCCTCTGCCATACTTCAGGTGAAGTGAGCAGGAAATGGTCTCTTTAAATCGGAGGTACCAGGCCTTACTTTTACTGACAGTAGGTGACATTAGAGTCTGTCTTCTTTTTTGGAGTTTAAAACAAACCACCTGTGCCCCAGGCAATGCTCTGAGATGCAGGAACCCCATGTCTGTCGAGCATCAAGAAGGAGCTGATGTTTGGACTACAGCTCCCTAAACCAGCCCAAAGCATTGCCACCAGGGTTTGTTTTTTTGGTTTCCCCTCCACTTTGCCCCAAAACAGAACTGGTGGCAAGTGCATCTGAAGTCTCAGTGGCTCTGTAGGAAGCTGGCAATAAGTGTGCCAGAAGAGATCCAGGCAGGGGGCAAGTCACAGGGTCCTGCAGGCTTCACGCTGCCCCTGTTGTCCAGGGAAGTACCTTTAACGCAGCCAGTCCTGGAGCACTCTCACTGTGAGAACTGTCCTTTCAGCTTGAGGGATTCCAAGTCTCATCTACCAGGTCCCAGCCCCGAGCGTGGGACTGCAGCTTCCCTGGAAGGCACCAGCCGGTATTTCTGTTGAGGAAGAGTTTCGGAGCCGAGTCCACCGACTGGGAGGAGTTTCGGCCTCTGTTCCCTGCACTTCTGCACCATTCATGCGTTTTAAACCCCAGTTGTGGAATTGAAGGTTGGGTGGAGAATTGTGAAAGCAGGCCTTTGCGCGTTAAAGATGCGATTAAACCAACTACAGGCTCTTATTTACAGTTTGTAAAAGCAAAATAAAAATGTTTTGGCAAGATTCCTTTTCTTCACCTCTCGCCTCCCTACGCCCAAATTTTCAACCATGTTTACTGTAAATAACATATAGTAGGTATAAAAAAATTTGGCAAAAATTTGTATTAGGTCTATTTTGCTCTTTGGGTGTATATTTTGCAGATGTAACCAATTTTAATGTTTTAGGGACTGGAGAAGTGAAAGTGAGTCTACCTTCAGAAACAGGTATTATTCTTCTAAAGAAAGCTACATAATTTTTTCTGTTAAACCCACTGTGGTGTTTCTTTTATATAATTCTTATATATTTCTTAGACTGACTTCTGTTTGTATAAATTACTACTAAATGTTACTGGCACAATGTGGATAGATGTATATTTTGATAGATGTTGGGCGGGGGGAACAACTCAAACTTTGCACATAAAACGATGGATTCTGAGCTGACTGTTACTACCCAGGACGTAGATTGGGGGTTATAATGTGAACTTGGTAGCAACTGAAAAAAGCACATCGCCTGCTTGTAATTATTAAGGCAGGAACAGAGAACAAACTGGATATTGCTATGATACTGCTCAAATCCACCATGTGCTCGCATCTCGACTGTGACGTGCATTGGGGTCCCCCATCTCAAAAAGGATGGAGAACATCTGGAAAAGGGTGACAAGGGTAGGCAAAGTATGGGATCGTTTTCATGAGAAAACCAGGCCGGTGCTCCTCTGCCTGGACCAGGGCTCTGTGAAACCTCG
Organism: Apteryx mantelli; assembly: GCF_036417845.1. Lineage (NCBI taxonomy): Eukaryota > Metazoa > Chordata > Aves > Apterygiformes > Apterygidae > Apteryx > Apteryx mantelli. The sequence goes on from NC_089982.1 coordinate 3,022,930, forward strand.
AGTGGGATGGAGAAGTAAATAGGGATTACTTGTTCATTTTTTCTCTTGAAAAAGAAAACACAGGTTGGGGGCATCCAGCAAAACTAGCAAGGGCCTGTGGGGGCAGCTCTTCACACAAGAAAAAGTTAAGCTCAGATTTTTTCAGGTAATAAAAGTTTACATGAGTTCCAGGGGAAATTTAGTGAAAGAGAAACCTCCTACAGGGCTATATGTGTGTGTGTGTGTATATATATATATATATATATTTTTTTAAGTGCTATCTCTGAATTGGGAGTCTATGAACAGTTAATTGCTGGGTGCCTGCAAAAAGTCTTCTGGAACAGTATCCCCTTCTCTTAGACTTTTCTTTAAGCGTTTGGTTTTGGCCTGTTTCAGAGACAGGATGGATCTTTGCTCTGACCCTGTATAGTCACTCTTTCTGAAATGCATGGGAAGGCTCCTGGTGCTGTCAAACCTATGCCTCTATGGACAGCTTAACTTAGGTGTGTGCTCCAACAAGTGCCTTGCACTCTTGTGCATCCCTATGTAAAGATCCAGTGTAGATGGGCTCAAAGATGAGTTTGGGCTGGCGTCCTCATCATTCCCTCAGTGCCATATGGGTGCGAAACACAGGAAGGATTTGAGTTCTGAGCAGAAACCCATCCCAGTAATGTTATTTGCCTGAAAAACAGATGGATAGTCCTTGTTCTGTGGTGGGTTTTTGCTTCTGCCCACCCCCTCCGGACCATGAGTTTAAGCGCTTGCAAATAGCACTTCACATCTGTAGATCTGAGGAAAGCAGAAATGCTTTTAAAAATAGCACAATTCACACCAAACCAAATGTCCTGCAGTGATGGTGCACAGTCTGTCTCTTTTTCTGAGGGTTTGTTATTTTAAAATGTTTTGCATATGCATGTCTATATTTAATCTCTTCCACTTTAGAAAGCCATCAGGAAGGCATGCTGGCAAATTGCTGGGGTGATGTAAAGGGGAAGGAAAGGATAGCATTAGAATATCACCTGCCATCTGCATGGGCTTAATGCAGGGCAGTGTAATGTTTAGAAGCAAAACTGTGACACTTGATCCCAGGGCTCAAACTCGGTTGCTTAAAAGTATAACTGCAGATCCAAATCCTGGAACAGAAGTCTTGACATGTTCCAGATGCTGAAAGGAACGGGGGAAATACTGTGCCTGAACATGCCTAACATCACCCAGAGCATCTTGACAGTGCTGATGGAGTAAAGTGCATAGCATCACCTGACCAAAATGAAACTGTTTCACTGGGGCTGTGGTGCTCTGCTGTTATCAGTCGTGCTACTTAGCTTATACAGGGCTCTGTACCTGTGCAGGCCGCCTGTTTTCAGACTGGAGGGAGCAGTCTTGCTCGGGCATCTCCAAGCTCTTTGGAGACCAAGGCTGTCCCCTGTGCTCCCCAGGTGTGTAACTAGGTCTTACCTGATATTTGAGTGTAGCCTCATAGATTTACAGTGTTGTAATGATCCCTCCAGCCTTACTGAAAAACCCCTCCTGCCCTTGTCTGAGCATCAGGCTCTAGTGCCCCTCATTCTAGCTGTGGATTACTCGTTTCCAAACTATTTCTTACACTCTGGTGGAATGGAGATTAAGTCTTTTAGATTTTTAAGATTAATTCAAAAGTTTATGAGACGGAAATTCTGTAAATGAATAAAGAAGGAAATAGGATGGGCGTATTTTGGACTGCTGATTAACTCTGCTGAAATACCGTTGACCAACTGACATTTTCTTAGAGTGCTGTCTGGGAGACCTGCCAGTTCTGGTGTTTGCAAGAGAGAATAAGATTTAGATTGCAGATAGAAGCCTTTATCACCTAATTCCAATGTGAATCAAAAGATAAATGGAAGTCTTTTCATAAAGACCAACTAGTTTTCTAGCGACTAGCACAGGAGCTATTGTCGTAAGCTTTACAGAGGAGATGATGCCATTAAGAGTATTTCAGTTTTCCAAGAAGCAAGCAATTACCAGCATCTGGTTTTGAGAAGCTGATCCTAGAAGCATTGCAAATGCAGAAGCAAGAGAGGGATTAGCTGTGCACAAAGACTAAAAAATCTAGTCCTCACCAAATTAGAAAGGAACAATTCTGTGACAGCACTATAGAAATCCTGGAAGCATAAAGTAAAAATGATGGGATCTGAAAATAAAGGAACCTGGAGGGGCATCGCAACTTCTCAGCAACTTTGCATTGCACACAGTGAGAGCAAAGTGGTCCAAATACTGACCCAGTGCAAGTCATAAATGAGAGAAATTGTTAGGAAAAATTGGTTCTTGGTGGAAGAATATCTTTTTGCCTTTTAACAGAGTAGAAATTGCAGTGCAGCTTCAAAACAGTAGCTATGTCAGCTATGGAGGAATTGCACTTGAGAGTTCGGAAAGTTGAAGGCAAGCAGGGAGAGACTGAAATCTCTCTCTCTAACAAGTATGTTATTTCAAATAATTTTTAACTTGCATCACACAATAGTCTTATGCTTCCTCTTCCCCTTTGTGAGTGTATTGCTTTCTGGAATGTATTTTCTGAATCCCCCAGCAGCCAGATAGGTGGAAGTGGGATAAGCTCTTATCATTCAGGCTTATACTGCTTTACCTCTGCCTGCAAAGCAAACCAGTCTGGAGGTGCTGTGAAGATAGAAGGATGCAAGTTTGGTTTGCTGGCGTGCAGTCGTCCATAGGCAACAAGGTCTCTTGGGTCTGAGGTATTGAGTGCTATGGGTTTCTGTAACGAGGATTTTCTGAAAGAATTCTCACATTTGAAATTGAAGGAAAAAAAAAGTAAAATATAAGTTGGAGAAATGGAAAGCTAGAATGAGTTGAACGGCAAGTAGCTATGGATGTACAGTTGTGCAAATAGGCTGGAAAATGGGCTTTGTTACCAGGGTGGTATAAACTTCTGCTTTCTTTCTTTCCTTTTTTTTTCCTTTTTTGCTACTTTTCATGGAATAGTCTGATTTTTCTCTTTTTGTATACTGAGAATAAAAACATTTGGGGTTTTGGCTTCAAGAAAATTAGATTTTGATTCTTTTTTTCTGTGAATGAAGTATTGTCCCTTGTGAAAAAAGGCATCTTTAATTTCATCAAGAATGGTGTTGATTTATCTATGGCCTGGTATTCTTTTTAAAAGAAAATAATTAACGATGTTAAAGTAGGAAGTTCAGGATGGCTAATGAGTCACCAAGGCTGAGATTGGAAGGGACCCCTGGAGAGCATCTGTTCCAACCCCCCTGCTCTAATGGTCAGCTACAGCAGGTTGCTCAGGCCTGTGTCCAGGTGGGTTTTGGAAGTCTCCAAGCATGGGGACTCCACAACCTCTCTGGGCAGCCTGTTCCAGTGTTTGATCACCCTTACAGTGAAAAGTGGGGTTTTTTGTTTGTTTTCTTATGTTTAAATGGAATTTCCTATATTTCAGTTTGTGCCCATTGCCTTTTGTCTGCTCACTTGATACCACTGAGAAGAGTCTGGCTCCATCTTCTATGCTATCTCCCATCAGGTGTTTATACGAATTGATAAGATCCTCCCTGAGCCTTCTCTTCTGCAGGCTGAACCATCCCAGCTCTCTCAGCCTCTCCTCCTAGGTCGGATGCTCCCGCCCTTTACTTATTTCCGTGGCCCTTTCCTGGACTCACTCCAGTGTGTCCACATCTGTCTTGAAAGACAGGTGAACACCCAACTTCGGTCTGCAGAAAGGATGAGGAAGAAATACAGCCCTCTAGAGGTGGTCTTTGCAGGTACTGAAATTGGGGTTGTCAGATATTCAGATATTTATAAAGGAATTGGGGGGAGGGGGAAATCAGTAAATCACTATAAATCAGTAAATCACTATAAATCAGTAAATCATTGCCTCATCTAAATCCTGCTGTACCCATAGAAATATCCTTACACCTTTTCAATAATGCTATTCCTAAATGATACCTGAGAAATTTTTTAAGGGAGAGGGGCAGAGAATGAAAAACCCAAACCAAACCCCAAACTGTGATTTTTATTTATTTAACTAATTCATTCTTGTAATTACCAGATATCATCACAGTACTAAAGGAATGATACAGCATACTTGCCTATGTAGTTCCAGAATCTTAAAAGTTGGATTGCCAGATAATACTACTAGAAATAAATAGCTGATAATATATTTACTTGGGGGAGCATACTACTTCGCAGGCACATGAGCTATAGTAATGCTGGAACAGTGGAACTGAAGACTGCCTTTTCGAAAGCGTGGTGCTTCCAATGATTGCTGTAAACAATGCTGTTTGGAGAAAAAGGCAGCTTGGGGGGGGGGATGTGGAAGTGAGAGCTAAACTTTATTTAAAATCCATTCTGTATGACATGATTATTTGAAAAGAAAGCCCGTAGTGATTTCAGATTAACTAAACGGTATAAGCAAAAATAAATACTTTGATAGCTTTTGAGTGCAAGGTTCCCTTGAATTTCTCCAAGAGCTGAAGGGAAGCCAGGAGGTGCTGTCAGAAATGGAGAGTAAACAGATGCCAGCAAAAGCGGCAGTGGCAAGGCTAGCTCTACAGGCACGAATCCAGCTAGGTACTGCAGCCGAACGGAGAATGCCGTCAGCCCTGGCCAGAGAACCGCAAAATGGCAGATGGGATTTTCATAGGCTGGCTTTTGAAGCAAGCTGAGGTCTCCAGGAAAAGAGATAAAGTTACTATTGCAGGCCAAAGGGGACCTTAATATTTCAGGGATATTCAGAGATGTGTGGTATGGAAGATTATGTGCGCTTTCCCAAACTGCAGAAAGAGCTGCTGTTTTCAGGGTTGAATAATCCCCATGCTGTAGTGCAGGCTGGGACTACTGTTTTCACTGATGCTGAGATACTGGCTTTCTTCTTAACAGCTTTCTTCTTGAGGTCCACTCCCCCACCCCAAAATACCCCCAGTATCCAAGAACTTGGACTGTCTTGAAAATCCCTACATTGAATAGGAATGTGCACCAGAGCTGATCTCAGGCTCCCTGAGATAAGGCTCTCTATCACAAGGTACCTACCTGCCTGTCTCATCTCCCTTCCCTCCCCAAATGATTAAATGGTTTGAATCACTCTCTTTATTTCTCCTCTCCTTCATACATCTGTTACCCACGTTCTGCACAGAATCATCTGCTCGAACCTCTGCTCCACCATATGAACCGTGGTAGTGTGTGGGCCCTTACTCCCATGCTAAAGAGTATATCCAGAAAATTGTTAGAGGGGAAAAAGCAGGTGGGGGAAGTAGGACTTGTGTTGAGCTGATTAGCTGGAGAAGAGCCAGTTAAAGTCCAGGCTCTGTTGTAACATTTGCAGACAGCTTGGAGGCAGCATGAAGAAGAGGTTTCTAGACCTCAGGAAAAAAAGTGTCTGTATTCCAAGGATGGGCATGGGATTAACACAGACCAAGGTCTTCAGCAAAAAGATTGGCTCTCATTCATTGCTTAAAAAATACTCCCAGGGTCTAGCTCTCAATTTTTATGGTAAATCCTCCATTTTGCAGAAGTTACAGGTGTTAATGCTTTCTCCCCTATTTGTTGAGTGCAGTTCCAGGACTTGCAGGCTGTTGCAGGTAGAAGGAGAAAGAGCTGATGGTGAAAGCAGTTATTTATGCAATTCAGCCTTGTTTCTTTCCAGAAAATGAAAAGCACTGTGCCTGAATAGGGGAAGAATCAAACGGCAGGAGGAAGGACCAAAGGGCAGGAATGTCAAAGCTCTAAGACTTTTTTTTTTCCCCCACACAGCACTTCACTAAAAGTAGTTTCACTCTAAGATTTCCTTAAGGCTTGTTTGTTTGTTTATCTGTTCTCACTTAGTGTGTTTCTCTGGATTTCACTGGATTTTTTTCCTGCTCACTCCCTCTGCAGCACAGACATTTCCACCTGAAATGAGGCCCACTTAAATTTGTTTCTGGAAGACTTTAGTCAAGTCTATAAGAGTACTTCCCCTCAAAGTTTTAGGTTTTTGAGGAAGCAGAGGTTTACGGGTTATGTCAGACACAAGAAAAGCTTGTCATGGGCTTCATTTTTAGCCAGTCTTGGAAAACAGTATTTTCACTATCAACATGATACAGCAAATTGAGTAGTGCCCAAAGTATTTAAAAGCCCTTTGGACATCTGTCACAATGCTTTTCTCTCCACAAATTCTTGTCACCTTCTTTGACTGGGTGACTTTTGCATGTTCCAGGAGGGCTTGCCTTGAGCAAGGTTTCATGTTATGTTAGTCATTCCTTGTTCGGTGGTTGTTGTTGGTTTTGTTAGACGCTCGGATTTGGCTGTATCCCACTGCCTGCCTGAGTCGGCCAAAGGCAGTAACGTACGATTAAAGTTCTGGCAGGCAACTGTGAGGACGAGCAATAGGATCTCATGCCAGGCCCACTGGACTCAGTGGGTTAGTTTTGGTGGCTATGATCGTGAGCACTTGTGTGGTTTTTGTTTGTTTTTTCCCCAGTTGTTAGAGGATGTACCTGCAAGTCCTGCTTGAAGATCATCACGCTGCTATTTCCAGTGGATTCTTCCTCCGCCTCCTATTGTTGCTACATGCTGATAGTTTTGAAGGAAAAACAGGATGTGAAATTGCTTGAGAGGCCCTTTCTCCTCTCTTTGAAAAACTATTCGCATGAGAGGTTTGGCCTTAATGACTTGTTTCTTTAACATTCATCCAAAAGGAAAGAAAATTCTTCCCCTGTGAAGTCATGTCTGCGTATCAGATGATTTCGTTCTTGGGAGCCTCACTTCCTACCTGTATTCATACCTAGGAATTAGGTAGTCCTTTTGCAGCTACATGAAAGTCACCGAGTGCTTCGTAGACAGAATGCTTCCCTTCAGTTTAGATGCAGGGAGATGATTTCTGATTAAATGGAAGGTGGGTGTGTGGGTTGGAGTTTGGGTTTTTTTTGACTGTTTTGTCTTCAAGAAAGCTGTGATTCAGGTCCAAAGCGTGGCAGCTGCTCACTGTTACAGACAGAATTAAAAGGCAAACGTTTAATAAATTTAGTGTTACCACTAGGAGCACAGAGCATAGTAACTGGAGGTCATAAACATGCTTATATTAAGTGACAGAGTTGGGGCACAACAAAATCCAGCTTTTTTTTCTTAAATTCATCTTGGATACAGAACTCCTGTTGGATACAATTTTGACATTTAGCCCCTCAGAAGGGAATTCTGTGGAAGAATCTGTGTACGGAGAGGATGTGCTCTATAGGAAAGTGAAGAGTTTCCTGAAAATGTATCAATTAATTCATTGCAAATTTACCTATTCTTTTTCCTCACGTGAAGTTCTTTACAGATTGCTTGCAAGGAGCCAAATACTAATAGTTAAGGAAGGTGAGGGCAGCAGTGACATGCAGGTCTTTCCAAAAATGCTCGGGCTCAGGAACTGCATGCACATTCTGTGCTTGCTGTTGTGTTTTGGGGAGCTGTACTCTTTCAGGAATAGATTTTTAAGTATACATATGATGGAGTTTTGAGCAGTGCTCTTCTTATTTTCCACCTCTGACGTCCTTTACGCTGGCTGGTTGTGCAGGTATTGGACAGGGAGAGCTTCGCTCCTTTAAAGGAGATGGCTCTTGCTGCTTTGGCACCTGGTCACCCAGGAGCTCTGCCCTGGGAGAAAGGAAAGTAGCTGGTCTAGAGGGGGCAGCTGATGGCGGGATGTTCTGCTGCAGAGCAGAGAGGGCGTCCAAGTCTCACTTGTCTGGAGTACACAGAAGTTGGTGGGATGATTCGGTGTAGCAGAAATGGGAATGAAGTTTGCAACTTGTCTTCCACAAGCAGCATGCCTCCAGCTCCTAAGAGCAATGTCTCTTTCTGACTTATACACCATCATGCGGCGGTGAGTGGAGAAGGCAAAACCTACTCCTTTCTTTTGGTTAGGTGTGCTGCTCCACAGAGCTTTAAGCAATCCTTCCCCTTAGCATCAGGAAAGCCTTTTGCTCTCAATGAGTATGTTAAGTAAGCCTTTGGTTTTCAATGAGTGGACTCCTCTAGGTGCAAATAAAATAATCTCCTAGCTTTCAGCTGGGACATGGTGGAGCAATCTAAATGATGGACTTTAAAATATTGGATGTTTTCAATATATTTGAGGGTTTTTTGCCTTGGACGGGCAAACTATGAACAATGTGTTGCCACAGCAACAGGAGCCCAGTGCTTTTTGGGATTCAGCTGACAATGTTTTGAATACTATTTTCAGCTAAGTGCATGTAAAATAACTGCAATTTGTAAAAGCTGTTATAACTATTTTAAATGCATTTATGCCTGAGGAGATTTTTCTTTTATATACATATATATTCCTTGAAACTGATCCACAGAGTTAGGAAAATTGTTTTAAAATGCTCATTACCAACATATTTGGACTATTTCAGTGGTTAAAATGCATCAAAATAATCTTTTGGCAGTCTTTAGTTTTATTTATTTTTTTGCCTAATACCAAGTACTTAAAGTAGTCTTCATTTTTAACTACTGATAAAAAGTACAAAAAATGAGAGCTGTTAAGCATGTCCTGTGAAAAGTACTTTCTAAACCTCACTTCAGTCATATGCAAGAGAATAAATTGTGTGCCACTTGCGCAGTGCAATTTGGCACCCATATTCACTAGGGTAGCAAAAATAGGTCAAGAATACATGATCCTCATTTCTAATTGAATTATTTATTCAAACATATTAGTTGACTGCAGAGCTGATGATCTCCCTCATGATTTTCACACCTACAGCCTGTTACAAATGGTATGAATGCCTTTTAAGCTACAATAAAACTGTCTTTTGCCAGGGAGGCTAAAAAATTCTTTTTTCTAATATTCTCATGTTAAGTAAACCTGGATTTCTTTAGTGGACTTAAAGGCTTGCTTTATTTCAAATTTCTATTTGCCTGAGCAAGGGGTGAAGTTTAACAGAGTATATGATGTTGGCTTAAGATCCAAGCACCTCTCTGTTCTTGAAACATAAGGTGCAGGTGCACGTACCCAGGGAAGGTGGTGGTGTGACCTTCTCTGGCGTACCTTAAGCACACCAGAACCTATTGGATTTTTTTTTTTTAGTTGGGCACTATACTTGGAATGAGATTGGGGCAGAGAGAAATTGACCTTCCATGAGGTGCACAGATCGTTGGCTGCATGCATAAGTGGTTAGGAGGCTCTAGCTTTACAAACGCCTCCTTTTTGAGAAGATGATTAGAGGGAGATGCCCTAAATTCTTGTGGTTATGGTCAAATAGTAGGTAATGTATCTTGCTACCAAGTGGGGGTGTGAAAGCAGAGCCACGCTTTGGAATCATGGTAGACGTTGTTCCTGCAGGATGAGGTATACGAGCACCCAGCCATTTTGATTTGGAGAGCCAGAGCATCTTAGAGATACGTGGCCTTTGAGATTTGATCTTTCTCTTGCTCTCCCTGGAAAGTCCCCCAGCTTCTCTGGACCCTCCAGTGGCTACAGGGACTTGTATTGCAGGCACAAAGCTACCTCATTTGGCTGCCAGTGGCAGGCAGGCTGAAGCCTCACGGAGTCCGAGAGATGCATGGTTTGGTATTAGCCTAACTTTGTAGCTTGGGCTGAGCTGAAAGTGCTCTGGCCAGCTTACTACTAGCTATTTTAATGCTAGTTTAGGCTCGCTTACAATGTACTGTAGTTGTGTCACCATTGCAGAGGACCACGATTTAGTAAACATGCAAGTCGCTTCTTTAGGATACGGCTTGAACTGAGCAATTAGCAGAGAGAATAAGAGACGCTATTTCCACGCGAGAAAGCCTTACCTTCTAACAGAAGTGCTCCCTAAGAAAGCCTGGCAGACAAGAATGTCTGCAGAAAGGGAATTAAAGCAAATTGATTTTATTTCTGTTCTTAGGATGACTGCGTAGGAGCCCTTTGGGTAAAGTATTCTGAGCTTCGCAGTACCTGATGATGTATGTCACTGCAAGGCACTAACATACTTCTTCAAGGGGGACTAATGAAAGCTGCAGGAGCAGCTCAGGCTCTGAACAAGCACATCTCGTGCCCAAAGTCTGGCCGAACTAAGAAGCAGCATAACGCGTTATGAGCACTAAGTGAATATGAAGCGCAATATTAGCAGGAACAGGGCAAAACTTAGGTGGCTGCTTGTTTGTTTGAATGTCTCTCTGAAATCATTAACAGCTGCTGACTCAGTTAAATTGTTCCTGAGTTCAGAGGTATAGCCCTTCCCTGGAATGACTGCTGCCGTATTTTGGAATAATAAAGGATGAGTTTTTGCCTTGCATCGTTCCAGGCTGATGGTGAAGTAATTGCATTGATGTTGATAACTAATGGAAATGAGATAAGCCAAGAGGTCCTTGTGGGTTCATAAATCCCTGTTTACCCCAAAGCTAGCCTTTCCTAATAGCTACAATTAGTTAGCTTAATAGCTAACTTCTTAATAGTTACCATTTCTTTCCTGATCCTTTTGCTGGCCTTTGACTTTTGAATTGTTATCAAGAATAAAACCAAAATAAATTGTACATCTTTAAGAAAGTCATCTTTCAAAACGGCAGGAGCTTTTCTTCTTTTTTGAGGAAGAAAATGCCTAATTGAAGCATCAAAGGGATAATTCTACAGAACTGATTGAGTTCCTAATGCTTGAAAATACATCAAAGACTTCCAAACTTATAATCTTCATATTTTATTCACGAGCTCCTTCAAAGGAAATGCATCGGTATCAGTAAATTTACAAACAAGGCACAAAGGAGGAGCTCTTTGAAAAGAGCACATATGAAAAGCCCCATTTTAATGAGGGGTGGGGAAAGCTATTACAAGAAACCACAGTAATAAATACTGGTGTAGGGACAGAGGGGCTGAGTGCCTCAGTGGGTTAAGAGCGTAGCCTTTAACTACTGAGTCTTTTTTTTCTTTTTTTTTTTCCCTCCCCACTGCAAGAACATTGCCCTCATAAAATCCCTCTCTTTTTGAGTCTTGGCTCCAGCACTGGTTGAGCTTGGAGGCTGAACTTCCCCCCCCAGCACAAACAGCTGTGTCAGATATGCCTTTGGGCCAGCATTGACACAATTTCCAGCTTAAAAGGGCTTTGGAAAGATAGGTTCATATTGGTGCTTGGGGGCTCTTCTCACACTTCAGTTTATGTGAAGCTGTGCAAATCATGTTATCTTTTTTGCAGAATGGAGATACTCATGCTGGTCTCTGTGTAAGGCACCTGGAGATCTACTGATGGCAAATGCTGCACAAGAGACCTGATTTCTTGTTCTGAATGGACGCTCTTGTGTTTTGAATTTGTTGTTTGAAAAATTCAGGATTTACGTGCTCAAGCCTTGCAGAGAGAGGCTTAAAGATGACAGTGTTATCAAAAGGTCACCTAGACCAGTCTCCTGTCTAAGGCAGGATGAGCTATGCCTTTCACATTCCTGACGGATGCACACCTAATCTGTTGTTACAGATCTTCTGTGAAAGAGACTACAGCCTTCCTAGTGCTTCCCCGTCCTGCAGTTTGGTATTAGGATAAATCTTTCCAACTTGTATGGGCTGGAACTGCTGCATGGAAACCTTTCCTATTCTGTCTGCTGATCTGGAAATCATACTGAGCCCTTCTGAAATCTGTTAAGAGAGGTGACTGGAATGAAGGCAAATGATTTGTATTTCTTTCATCCTTTTTCCTCACTAATGCACTGCGTAATTTCATTAGAGGGTCTGACAGCATCTCTAATTTTAGTCACTCATTTTAACCTGCACAGTTGACTATACTGCTTATGGTCTTTGTGTAGCTAATGGAGGATGTGGATCCTCTGTGGTGTTATGAATTTTGCCCAGTTTCTTCCTCTTTAAACTGGGCTCTGAAAGAGTCCTGGTCCCAGCCTTCACCCCAAACCTTCAAGAAAAACACTAGGAGATGGGCTGACAGAGTTTATCTGAGTTAGTCAGCCAAGTCTGGCTGGTATGAGCATTTCTCTGGAAGAAGCTGTCAGAGGTGCCTGCTGCCTCTTGCTCAGCATCTTTTATCGAGAACACGAGGGTGCTGTTACTCTTTGAAATGTCTCTTCCCTCCCTCACCTTCATACTTTCAGTACATAACCTTCAGCTCCTTTTTTTTCTATTTGATTTTTGTCTACATTCTTTTCTTTTTTCCACTCCCCAGATCTTTTCTCCTACAGCAATGTTCTAAAAATACAGAAACCAAGAGATTAATGTCTGCTTACCCTCATGTCCCTAAGGAACAGGAAAATGTAAGATATGAAAGCAAGTCTTTTTGCCTTTTTATTCGCCATTTGTTCTGTGGCACTGAGGGAAATGGAGTTGTTAATGGGCAGGGCAAGGGTCCAGATATGAATGTAGTGTAGAAGGTGTGTGCTGGAAGCACGTGTGGTTTTATGCCTGTGTTTGTCATCTGGAGCTTAATGCTTGAGGAAGGACACCAAATCTTTCCTGGGAGCATAGCTCAATGAACGGAAGACTTGGCTGCAAACAGAGAGGTTTGGTGTACTGTTCCGAAGACCCTAACCTCCTGTTTTACTTTCCCTCCCCTTTCATCTTGCAAGCTTAGCCCGGGTCTTTACCCTTTGTCTTTAATGCTTGGAATGTGCAGCCTTTCTAAGGTTAGTGCCTTTCAAAATCACTGGTTATTTCCTCTAACCCTATTTGTCTACCCTCTCATCTTCCTTCAAGAGGAGTCAGCTGGCTGGGGTTGGTAAGCACCAGACAGTGCAAGATAGCAACTTTGTTTAAAGGGAGAAGCAGGTAGGGAATCAGCTGCAGCCCATGAGGAGGGGGACAGAGAAGAATGTTTCTACTGACAATGGGAAAAAGTGGATAACTTAGGCTTGCAATGACTCTGGGTATTGGGGAAAGTTTGCAGCTGGAATGGGGTGCAGTGATATTTGCACTTATTTGATTTGTTTTGCTTTTTGGCTCATTTTGTAAGAAATATTTGTGGTGTGCGCCTTCCCTTCTTGTCTCAGTTAAAGAAGAAAGAGAGACTTTATCATTTTCCTGTGAGGAGGCCAGACCCTTTTCTTTTGAACAGGTACCTAAGGAACAAAGAACAGGGGGAAACCAGTGGGAGGACCCCAAAGAGCATTTTCCCTGGGATTTTCAGTAAGAGCAAGTACTTCTGTAGGTCTTCTATGCTTGATATTGGTTGCAAGAACAAGCAGGAGTCTTAAACACTCAACCAGTGGAGCTGTAGCTCCGTGGTGACTTTGTCCCTGAAAAAAACATGTCAGCTTGGTTGTTTCACCTGTTTATGATTTGTTCTGGGATAGTTATAACCAACCTTTAAGTTGTCCTTGTGTCCATCTCGCAAGAAAAGTGTTCCCACAAGATGAACTGCATCCTCCGTCCCTGAGGCTGTTTCCCCTCCCCGGTGTGGTGTTCCTCCCACTCAGTGTCTTGCTTAAAACACTGCACATAATGAATTGTCCCTGGGCAGATGCACAGTACATGTTCTTTTTGGTGTGTAGAGTCTGTGTGAAACTGCAAAGCAAAAGCCAAAAGAAAAATGAGCTTAAGGTGGTATGTGCGTTGCATCCTAATACTCGATTTACTAAAAAGCTGCAGGAATATGACTTCTGTGGACTCTTGTGGGTAGAGCTGGGAATATTGTAGAGTGCAGTGTGTTGCTCAAAGTGGTGATCTGTCTGGAAGGTAGATCCTTCCTCATCTGCAGTCCTTCCAGGCTACTCACATGGTTCACCCCTGCCCCAAATACACCTGGTTTTGTTTACAATATCTACTTTAATGCATCCACAACAGAAATCTGTATCTGGCCTTGCAGTTTTAATGATAGCCTGTCTGGGTGAATAGTGAAACACAGCAGAATAAGACTCCTAAACTTTTATTTTGCCTTAGGATCATCTTCTACCCATTCTGACAGTTTGTAGGGGTTGATGAATGCTTTCATTGATAGCTGTGGAGAAATACTTTTTTTGGTAGCACGATGCATTTCATGAAGAGATCTGATCCAAAATGCATGCAGCTTTTACTGTGGGGATTATGGTGTGTGGGTGGTTTCTCTTTTTCTTTTTTTTTTCTTGTTTTTAAACATGCAACTGTAGACTTCTGATGCAGCATTTTCAGAACTGTACCCAGGGTCAGAGTAACACTATTATGTATGTCTTAACATAATGCTGCTTTTAATCAGAGAACTTGCTATTATCCAGAAAAGGTTCCAGGACGCTTTAAAAAATATTTGACAGTATTGTCTGGCAGATTCACTTTGCAAGGAACTCCAAAGGCACATCTAGCTTTTGACTTCCTAGTAATGGGATTTTTTTTCTGTCAGAAAGCATTACTTCTTTTTTTTGCCTTGTCTTGGAACAGTTCCACCTAGTGCTGGGTAAACAAGCAAGTCCAATATTATCACTGGAGCCTGTGCTAGATCTGTTTCCATGTAGGGAGGTTATTGGAATGGAGTCTCTGAAATGTACCCTGGCTTGGATTCTTCCCTTTCACCCTACCCTCACTTTCAGTGCAAAGAACAAATATTCCTTCACTTGTGAAATCACTTGTAGAAGTGTTAAAGTTGCAGATCAGTGCAAGTAGTGAATCCACTGGTAATGCAGCTTTTGAAAGAAGAACTTCTGAAGTAGCCAGCTAAGTGGGTTTAGTAAGTAGTGTATGACGCTGATAGGGTCTTAATGCTGTATTCTACAGTGCTTCAGAATGTCTGCTTATCTGTGAATAATAAATTTGTCCATGGTATTAATACTTATAGTCAAGGCCCTCAAAAACCTTCGACCGAAAATGATTCGGGATATGACTAGTATGATTTCCTGTAGGTGCACTAGTGAAACCTTTGAAGCAGAATGAAGTCACTACTCGTGATATCTAGAATCTGAAAATCAACCACAAAACTCAACCTGCATCAATATCCGGTTTTGAAAATAGTAGTCACAATTATACAAATGACTTTCTAACAGCCATAATATATCTGGCTGCAGCCACTCCCTTTACTCCATACTGGCTGTCTGCTTCCAAGAGGACAACCAATTGCAGAAGATCTACAGAGATGGAGAAGACAGAGCAATTAATCCCTTTGATAAGATGGGTGAAAGGGAGAAACACAAAGGTTGCTTGGTACTCTGCCATTAGTGTTTGCTGTAATTATGAGGAATAACTACTCTAGGTTTATGTTAGTTTGAAATTGAATTTGCTTTAGGAAGTATTGCCATCTTAACACGTGTGCTACTTGATACCAAGGAAGTGACATAGAGTAGTGAGGAATGGATGAAGTGTCTTAACATTTGGAAGCACAATTTTCTCTTAATTACTTTGCACAAAGATTTAAAGCTATTAGAGCAATCTCTGTGTTAACAGCTCACCCATTTCTATAGGTTTAGGTGCGAGGCTTGTCTAAAGCAATTTTGCAGTCAAACCTTGCAGCTGTTAATTGATGTGAGAATGACCAAGCTTTGCTTATATACTCAGCATAGGACTGAGCCCTTGCATGTGAGACCCAGGCAAATTAGAGAGCTGGTTCAAGTCTAGTACAACCAAGTTTACAGCAGAGAGTCCATCTGAAGCTCAGGCCCAAGGTATTCAATCTCTTATTTGAAAAAAGAACAGTAAAAAGAAGACATCAACCCAGCCAGTGCTGTAGTCACTGTATTTGGTGCGTTTGTTTTGCTGTCACACTTACTCATATTGCGATGCAGGTGAGCTGTGCAGCTTTCTGTCAGCTTATTTAATTGGCTTCTCGCTACCAGGGTGCTGAGGTAGGAGGAACTAGAACATTTCCTTTTACCTGGATGGCCTCAGGCCAGTAACTGGAATTCCTGCTTTCAGCCTCACATTTCTCTGGTTAGGTTTCTGTGGTTGTCCTGTCTAGAGACGCTCCTTTTGGCTTCATAACCTGTGTCAAGGAGAGGTACTACATCTCTCAAGGAAAGCCTTGAGTAGGAAGTCTCTTGAGGACTCCTAACACAGATCTTAGATAAGAAGCATCTGAAGCTTCTGCCCTGAAGCAGAGCTGTTGTCCTTGCTTTGACAATCTGATCCCTGCTCTTTTAAGAAGGAGAGAAAAAAAAAAAAAGACAAGGAAAGGGGACAATTGGCAGCTGGGGCAGATTGCTCTGCTAACATGGAGTAATTGCTTGCACGGAGGAGAGAGAGAAGGATCACCACATGAAGGGCAAGAGAAATCTTCTTCAGTAAAGATGCCACTGGTATGTGAAATTCCAGCTGCTTTCTGCTAGCCTGTGAGGTTTTAGAGGAGCCAAAGGATGAAAAGGTCCCCTGAAGTCTTTAAGGAGAGGTTTTCTGCCCTAAGGAGCATGAAGAGAGCTGTGGATGCTCTGAGAGACAGACCAATGGCCTTTACTGGAATAACCTAGGATAGCAAATCTAGGTTGCTAGGTTACTTCTAGAAGGGCTTCAGGAGAGAGATTCCTAGCACAGCTGTTTATCCTGTAACCCAACTGATAGCAGTGTAAAAACTGAGGAACTAGATTTCAAAAGGGACTTTTATCCTCCTCTTACTCTGAGAAATGAGGAGAAAATATGATTTTAGCCAGTGATACGTGAGAACGATTGTAGTAGAAAAAAACAGAGTTTAGCCTGGGAAGCTTATCACAGAGTTAGTACCTAAGTTTGAGGGATGGATCTGCAGCCACCAATGCTGATCAGAAGGGAGAATGCCTGTGGGGAAGCTGTGCAGGGCCAGGAGAAAAATATGTCCTCCCTTACCAATACAGGAACTTGTTCTGTGCCAGCTTAGCAAGCAGAAGCAAGTGGAAAGAAAAGCAGAACTGCAGCAGCAAGTGGCCAGATCAGCCTAGGCTGCTTTGGAAGCAGAGGCTTAATCTTCATAAGACTTTAACTGATTTTGTGCTTGTACCTTTCCCAAAGGATTTACTCCTGCTCTCTAAGTCCCAGTGGGCTTGCTGAGCTCTGTGGAGAGCATGCATGCCTAGCAAAATGTCTGAGCAGAAGGTAAGCTGTGTCTGGCTGAACCTACTTATGAAAGTCCAAAGAGAAGCATCCTTGAAGTCCTGATTTTTTTTTTTCTTACAGTTTTGGAGCTCAGAAGCTAAAGAGGTGACATGTACAGGGGTAAGAAGTATGGGAAAGAACAGAAGTCTGTCATTAAGATACTGTGATGGTTTGCCACATCAAAATGGTCTCTCAAGCACACAAGTACAGGCTGGCTCAGAAACCTCTTCAGTCAAGTGCACAGGAGGTGCTTTGAAGAGCTAGTGCAGCGCACAAGCAGCTGGTCCTATGTGTCACCATGGGGGACACAGTTGAGGTTCCTGTCTCTGCTCATTCTGCATGTTCTCTGCCAAGCTTTTAGTAATCTAAACCTTGGGTTGGCTGGGAGTCTTGGAGGCTTATGCTGCACTGACTCATGTGAGCAAGCATCACATCTGTGGTGGTTTATAGCTCCAGGCAATTCGGACAGCAGTCTGAAGTGGATGCGGAATAAATAAATTACAAGCTTGGGGAAAACGGTGTATGGCTATGTTTCAGAGGTGACTTGTGTTGAGTGTTAGAGTGATTGTCACTGCCAGTAGTTTCTGGCTGTTTTTGTGCGGTTGTACAGGACTCTGTGGAAAGCTGCTCTAGTTCAGCAATCCATCTTAATTATATGGCTTCCCTGTGACTGATGAACAGAGGATGCAAGTCTGGTACATGTTTGTGGACTGTGGTACTCCAGACTATCATGAATTGTGCTTGTACTTCTGTATATTTGCAGGAGGCCTCAGTCAGCACCTGGTATCTTCCCCCCACCCCCTTCTGTTTTTTTTCTTCACCGCTTCTAAACTTTGCTTCTATCACAGTAGAATGGCCACACATCTTGTTTAAAGGTGCTTGACAAAAAGGTCAGCTACTTTAAGATTTGCATGGTTACCTGAGCAGGATGTTCAATCCCCATCACAGTGCAAAGAGAAGCGTGCGAATCCATGGCTATCTCTGAAATGATGCAGGCTCTTTCAGGGTTTGGAAAGCTTTAGCTTAGCAATTCAGTTCTGAGACTTAACAGAAGCTTTGCCGAGGTCCCTGCAATGCAGGATGTGGTGACAGCTTGTGCCAATGTATTTCTCCGTAAGCTCACTCTTTGCTTTTGTTCCTCAGCTTTTGCAATGAACATGTGGCTGAAGGCTTTTCACATGCATTACATATGTGAGGTATGTAGAAAATCCTTACATTGTGGGTGGGTTTTTTGTTTTCTATTTTATTTTTAAGGACAATCAAGACTGGCTGTATAAATGTTTGAGATATGAATACATGTTTGCAAATATAAGCAATACCCACCCGAATTAAGGGACCCTTTCCTGGTCTAAAGATAATAATAAAAAAAAGTGCCTAATTGCATGTTGGAAGATCCATATTATTGTCATGCTAACTCTGTAATGGGATTCTTCAACTTCTTTGAAGAAACATGCACAAAAAATGAACTCTACATTTTATTGTGCAGTAATATTTCTTAATTACATTGCATTGATGTAAGGCTTATTTTTGCACCAATAAAGTCATAAAGGCATAAATGTTCTCACAAAACCACTGTCTCAGGGTTAGTAAACATCATTTATTCCCTCAAAAGAGATGCTGTGGTTTACTTTAATGGAATAACATCTGTTCTTTCAGAATTAAATGAGTTCCCTGAACAATAATTAATAAAAATATTGCCACTAAATACAGCTGGTGTATTGTTTATAATAATATAAAACCATAGCAATGATAGGAACAAGAACACAGTAAGTGGCCCCCTGTCCCTGCCACCCCCCCGGGTTCTCTCAGCAAAGAACTTCATTAGATGGTTGAGTTGTTGGTTTGAATGCTTAAACACTGATAGAGTTCATTTTGCTGTAACTGTAACTTAGCATTTTAACCTGGGAAAAGTTGGTGTGTTCATGAGAGCAATAACTGTTTAAGGGTTTCTAGTTCTTGTGATTATGTGATGCTACATACTGAGTCATTTGGAAGCTTCATACTAAGATGCTCCAGACTCTGAGTGTGCACAAAAATCCTAATGAAGGGTTTTATGCTGTGTTTTTTCCCAGAAGAGCTCGCAAGTTGTGAGAGCTGGTCATTGAGGAATTTTATTTCTAGTTGCAACTATCAAAATCCAACCCAAAGAATGAGAAACTGCGGTGTGCTGATGCATGAAAGGCCAAAGTATGACAGGAAGAGGATGGTGAGTGTACTCGCTTGGGTTTTTTTTGTTGTTGTTTTGGGGTTTTTTGTTTGTTTCTAGAAATATAAGCGTTCACAGAGCCCACGCTGGACATCAAATGGCAAGTACTCTTCAAGCTTGATAGCTCTATCTACTGTAACTCTGTTCCTGGTTGCTCATTGCAAAGAGGTTTACCATCTTACACGCCAGCTAAACATGACAAGTTAACATGCTGATGGTAGAACTAACAATGTTGTAGAAAGGGTACGTATCTGTAAACAACTGAACAATATATTCATGTCATATAATGATGCTGGACTATCTTTTCCTCTATCAGTAATTAAGGAGACTTAAGTCGGTCTGCATGTTTTTTCCTTCCCCCCCCCCCTTCCTTCTGTACAGGGTTTTACTATTAAAGAGATACGGAGGACTGGGCAGTTCACTTAATGTGTTTTTAATTTGGATTTCTCTGGTTCTAATTACTGCTTTCAATAACATCTTTTCCCGTTATATTAAAATGTCGCTTGATCTATAACTGAAGACATCTGTGTGCAGGTCAGTTTTGAAAACAGTATGCTGGGATTTAGCTTCCCTAGAAACATGCATCTTCATGAAAAGGGAAACAAGTGGTTAAACTTAGCAGGGAGAAAAAAGACTTAATGTTCCATTATAGAGGAAAACAGTTTGAAACAGTTGAAGCTCAACAACTGTTAACTATGCAGACTATTAAAGGGATAGAAATCAGCCTACGCACCAGACACAGACAGATTGAATTCTTGCTGCTTGTCATGTAACCGGAGATAAAAGTATTTTCCAGTGACTCTGATAAAGTAAATGCTGTCATAATGACTCTGAGCCAGTCTCACCCAGATGTTGCAGACTTCTTGCTGTGGTATTTATTCATAAATCTTGTTTAAAATATAATCAGAGGAAACATGTCTCAATTACAACCATCAAACCTCTCTGACAATGTTCATGCAAATGCAATAATATTCCTAATGTGTTGACACACAGTTTGTGCAATAGCTTACTGATATATCTGAGCCTGCTGATTAGAACTCACCAATTAATACAAAAGTAACTTATTGGCCCTTCCAAAAGAAAGGGGAAACGTAAGTTCTCCAGCGCATGGAGGATTGGATTATGCCATTCGTGTATGTACGCATATGACTGCTGAGACTTTTACAATACTTGAAGTTCACAAGGATTTTCCTATGTATTAACTTGTATGTGCTTTCAGAACTTACCCCTTTTATTCATCGTATATGATTGTTGCTACCTGATCGTGGAGCGTAATACCATTTGATTCAAGAGCCTGGTTTTGTAACATATGTAGAGAAGAATATGAAGGTGAAATGGAGTATGTATGAACACCCTATAGGACAAAACAGTGCATAAACTAGGATATCACCATTCTTTTCTCAAACACTTGACTGTGCAGCAGCAGTAGTCTGCTTTTCAGTTCTCACTGTTAAGTTGTATTTAAAGAAGGTAAAAATACTGATATATTGCTCTTTCTTGCAAGTGATCTGCCACCCCTTTTGTAGGGATATTACTCGGTTATCACTGGGAGAGGATGCTTCCGAGCTGATGGTTCTGTTAAGATGTGATTGCACAGTGGCAGATGCTGTGAAGTTTCAAGAATACTTGTGAATGCCAGGGAGATGCAACTTAGTTTGGAAATCGGTACTGGCACATTGAATGTTCGGTATAATTTTTAAGCGGAAAGAGCACATGGGTAATTGTTGTTACGGAAGTTTAGGCTCAGCATTATAGCTGGATTAGCTTTTCAGGGACTGAAGTGCTACAACAATGTGCTGAGGGTATCAATGAGTTATGACATGATTGCCCAGATGTGTCTTAGCAAGTTCAGGAGCACTCAGAACAGCTCGATGAAAGAAGGCTAAGCACACTTGTTCATTTGACATGCAGTAGCTTGTTGCCTCCTAGTAACTTGTTTGAGAGTCTGAGCCCACAGTGAGAGAAGTTAAGACTCTTGTTAAAATTTTGTAGCAAACTTGCTAGAAACAAATTCTCATGCTGCAGGACTGCAACCACGGAGCTGAGGCTTGCAAGTTGCAAATTGATTCTCCAAACCACAACTGTGCAAGTCCAATGGCTTTTTCTTTCAGTAACATCGCGTACTGTCGCAAATGGTTTCCTGGGGTTCAGATATGCCCAGGTTGCTCTACCAGAGGGCTTTTCTGTCCATCTCTGGTCACTGGAAGGCAGTTCTTCCTCTCCTATCAGTACCAAATTGGCCTATGCAGCTTTTGTGTTAGCACAGCCAGCTACCATGCCCATGCTTTGCAGCAGTGTGCAGAAGAGGTGTGCAACTGTTGCACTAATACCTATTTTTAAGGATTGCTACATCCTGCCTTGGTGCTGGTCAGATGTCAGAAAATTCTCTTTGGTTCAAAATAGGTTAAGGTAAAACTGGAAATAAAAGAACTTAAAACATCCCAAATGAAACGCAGTTTACAAACTAGATCTGAGTTACGAATCCCTATAGAAATGATAGATGAAGAAATGAAAGAAAACCAGCCTTGATGTAATTTCATTTATCTGCAAGGTCTCTCTCCTTGTACGCAGCAGAGTTCCTGTAGACTCTTTCCTCACGAGAGATTGTGTTGTCCTGCATGCCCTACATTGCGGGTTTGCTTTCCTCAAACTAAGCTCTTGGTAGAGGATCCTAGCTTTTATACCTGAGGACTTGTGGTCATCTAGGGGTTCCTTTCAGTCATTCCATCTTCCCCTCCAAAATGGGTTTACCTTTGAGCTATTCAGGGGATACGCTTTTAGTTTCTGCTGCTAAAAGGACTCTGACTTTTTTGAAGATGCAGGTGCTACTTTTGCAGAATGGATGACATTTTCTATCCTGGACTGGCCTATAGGTCCGTACTCAACTTTGTGAAAGTTATCTTCATCCCTCTTGCTCCTGTGGTGAGCCAGTTTGTACACTTTAGTGTACTTCAGCCTGTCTTTCTTCATGCACAAGCTGATGTAAAATTACATACCTCATTTCACCTTATTTTTCATTTTTTGGGGGTGAAAAATTGGTTTGGAGTGATTGATTCTTTAAATCTGTCTTTGGTACTGTAACACACAGAATGGAGCTGCTTAGGTTTATTGGTCCTTGCAAACCAGGCAGCGAGGTAGAAAAGTGCTATTGTCCACCTCATTCTTAGCAAACGGGAGCACGTAGAGACTTAAGATCAGAGTCCTCCCAGGATTTCAGCAGCCAGTAGGGTTTAAGTGCCCTGCTGTGGTTAAATCGGTGTGCAGGCTACAAACCTCCTACTGAATACCAAAGGTGGCCAAATTCCCTTTGCCTCAGAAGTGCTGTGTATTCCCAGAACCATCTTCATCCCATCTGGGCACAGGCACTGAGCAGCCATCTTGAACCTGCGCCTGTTAAACATCTCTGGCCTAGGTGTTTCTCTGCCTGTGTTCTGTGGGGCTTGAGACGGGCTTGAAGGGGGTGGGAAAAGCTTATGCCCAAAAGCTGTCAAACAGTAGAACAATGGTGTACTGGCTAGACAATGTATTTGGGATGTAGGAAGCACGGGTTTGATGCCCAGCTTTGTTTGGATGTTTCAAAACATGCATCTCGCATCTCCCAGGAGAATAAGCTATAACCTGGCAATTAAGGCATTTTATGGGAAGGCTTATGGTTGAGCAGAGAGTTGAGCTGACTGCCAAGCTAATGCCTTAGAGGCTTAAATAACTAACTTTCCAATAATTAGCTTGGTATTCTTTGACCCTGTTTTTTATTTCTTTGGGCTCAGCTGTTAGAATATCAAGGCCAGAGATGTCTTGGTGAAAAACAGAGTAGCAAGTAGTATAGGTTTGGGAGATGGAGGTTGGGAGCAAATATGAAGGTCTGGGCGCATACTAGAGTACGCGTGCTCAGTATGTGCTGGAGGACTTCGCAGTGACGTGCCCTGCTTGCTAGTTTGGATGCCTTTGGCTAGAGCACATTGTGTGTGCATGGGGTGGCTTTAGCTGAAAGGAACCTACTTGGTGCTCACCAAAAGCACTCTGTGATCCAAACCAAAAGTGAGGATGGCCAAGTCATTCCCTCTGAAAGCAGACTAGCACTCGCAGCTGAAGTGTCACGTTCTTCAGCTCCTCTTGCTGTTGCTCTGCTGGTGGTCTTGGAACATGAGTGGGTGCTTTGGGAGGAGGGGGGAGACATCCTGCGTGAGCTGCAAGTCTGCCCCTCCACCCTCACGTTCCTGAGCTTCTGCCAGTCTGGCATCTAGATGAGCATGATATTTGTTGAACACCTGAGCGTCACGTAATGTGTGTAGGTGATTTATGCATCTCTCTTAAAATCTTGGGTTGCCGTACAGCTTCTCATTTTTTTCATGCTGCAAAAAAGTAGTTATTTCCAGGGCTATGAAGCATCTGCTAGTTAAAAGCCATAAACTGTATTTCTTTAACTCTTTAATAACTCAAAGTCTGTAAAGAAAGATCTCAGCAGGCAGGAGTAGTATTGACTCACTGTCTAATGGGGTTACATCAAAATCACTGCTCTAAGGAGGGCAGAATAGGGAGTGTGGCCCAAAACTTACAAATAATAGCTGAATTTTAATCACTACCAGCAAGGGAATGAATTTGTGCCAAGAACTACTGCAGGAAAAAAGATGTTTTGAGCGGAACAGACACCCTCCTGAAGGATGGCACTGTGGCTTTCTGCTTATGATTGGGAAAGTTCAGGTTAAGTTTGCTGAGGGGGATATTTCTGCAAAATTTCTCTTGATGGAAGTCGGTCTCTTAATTTAAAAAGGGCTGTCATATTGTCTACGATCTATTTATCAAAGTAGGATGGAAGACACTTCTTCAAATTTATAGCCTCGTCAGTTTTTAAATGTAGAAATAAACTGAAGTAGAAAGAGTGTTATCTTATTTTAAAAACCGATTACTTTCTGGAAGAGACCCCTGTCTGTGTTTGCTGGTGTCCTCGTTGTGACAGCAGGTCTCTGACAGCAGGCTGCTGCTGCTCCTTGTTAGGCGGGCAAGCACGCGGGGGCTGTGGTGGTTCTGCCGTTTTGGACTCTGGGTGGGCTTTGCCTCTGCCTTGCCAAATTGCCCTTTGTGGGCTGCTACACCTGAGCACTGGGGAACTCTTTTGGCCTCAAAGGTGGAAGTCCTGTCCTTATGGCTTCAAGCTGTTGGAGAAGCACTGTGATCTGCATCAACCGCAAAGATGTGAGATGGGATCCATGTGCACCAGCTTTTAGATGTTTAAATAATCCAAAGTACTCACTGAATCCCTCTTTATAATCAGTGAACCACCTGTAGAGACTGAGATTTTATTACAATGCTTGTAAAGTGGCTAGCTCAGATGTTTAAACCTAGGTGAAAAGAATGTAACTTGTATTTCTTACACCATTAATACTGTAATCCTGGAAGGGGTTATGGCCTGGCATGGGGGACCAGATGTTCAAAAGAGCTCAGTTCTCAGCTTAGACACTTGAATGAGGTCAGTTTTTCACCTCTATTTCTCTCAAAGGAAACTAGAAGGTGCTTAGCAGGGCTGAAATGTGCAGTTTTGAAATCTCAGTTCAACGTCAAAAATACAGCAAAGGCAAAAAGAGCTAGAGCTGATGTCTAAAGAAATTGCAGTATTTCAGCACCATTGATCTCAAGTTAAGGAGAAGAGTTGAAATGCTTCAGCAGAAAGTTCACTCAGTGCAGAGGTCTTTCACTTCACTATTTTGTGGTGAAGACAGAATATTGCAGTATTTATAAATAGTGCTGTCAGTTTTGTTAAACTTATTGTTGCAGGGCCCATAGGGGGCTGTAGTTCTAGGATATTTTGTGCCCCTTTATGCTCCATTTCTCGCAGCACCTTCTGCTCATCTCAGCTATATCGCTTGCAACGTGCTCCTTTTTGTCTGTGCCTCTCTTCTCCATCCTCTGTCCACATGCAAGACCAGCCCTTTAGAGTGCAAGAAAAGGCACCGTAACAAAGAGACGATGGGAAGAAAAGCTGCTTGATTTAAAGCATATACTAGACTAACAGATGAACCACTTGTTGGAAAATAAGTGGGCTGAACTATAGTTATAAATAAATCATGGCTAGAGCTTGTATGGCAAGTTTAGAAGCTTGTTACAGCACCTGCTTTTTATTATGCTGCTCTTCGTGAATGTTTGACACATGCCCCCGCTTGTACAGGAACAACATTTGTGCACGTTCTTTTTCTCCAAACAAACAAGTAAGCAGCTTTGTTCCATTCGGGAAACAAAATCTGCAACCATGCATTAAAAATCTGGGCGAGTGAAGTGCAGCCAGACTTTACCCTCTGAGACGGCCGCGTTTCAAAGGGGATTGGATTCTTAAACACACAGGAATCTCCAATGGTGTCTGAGCAGGTTTCTGACCTGTGAATCCCACCAAATCTCACTAGAGATGGCCCACACTTCTTGCGGTCCCCTCTTGTTGTACATCCGGAAGCCTGCAGTGGTCAGCTCCTGCACCACGGAATAGGATACGTGGTTTGTGGCAGCTAAAGGGGCGGATTCTCACCTGTGCCACTGCTGGCATGCAGCAGTCACTGACAAGGGGTGGCTTGGAAGCTGGAGCAGATGGCATCAGTAGTGACCATGGAAAGAGTTGGCAGAATTTGTCTTCCTGAACCCACACTTCCTTAGTCTCTTGTGGCCCCTCAGGAGCTTTGCAGTTGGGAGGAGCTGGAGCCAAAAAGTGCTTTGGTCAGAAGAAAGCTATTCTTGCTTTATTTTATTTTTTTCCTCCTCCAAATCAACAGTTAGATATGCTGAATTTGCAGTATGCAGAGGCCACAATGCAACAATAATTAAATGTGCTGTCTTACTCCTGTAAAACCATAGTAGCTTTAAAAAACGGGTGGGTGGATGCAATGTATAACACTGGGTCTTGGTTCTAGCTTCTTCATTTAGAAGAAAGTCAATGCTTGTCCCCATGACAAACAAGACTTTATTTTGTCTCTCATTTCCAAAGATGAAACAAATGACTTCTGTGCATTTGTGGATAGCTAAACTACATCAAATGTATGCAGATTCAATTTGGATTTTTGCCTATTAAGGTGTTTTAGCTATTAATTTTTTAACATTTTTCCACATTATAGATCAGTTGCTTTTCTTTCACAAGGCTTTTGCGTTTGATTTTTGTGCTGTTTCCTTAAGCAAAATGATTTAGGCAGTAAACTTCATGAGGACAATCCAATAAGGAAGGGGGAACCTAGAAAAGCAGTATCAAAATAGGAGACTTGCTGTAAAATGTTTTCCCCTTCAGGTGCCCAACTGTTGATGTCCACAAGTTACACTGACTTAGGAATGTAGCCATGCCGCTGTAACGTAGGGAGAGGCTGAATCTGCCTGCCTGCAAATCCAGAAAGAACAAGATCTTATTAAGACAGGACTATTTTAGGTTGGCATCAGGCAAACATGATACATGTTAGCAGAATCCAGTTGAGTGCTGCAAGTATAGCACAAACTTCTTGGACGCCTCTTTGGGCTTCAGCTTTGGGCTTCTGTAATCAGAATATGGTCAAAACACCAACTGTTCCTGAAAGCTGGTTACTGTTGTGTTAGAGGCATGAGTTTTGGGAGGCTAAGGAGTGGCAGCTGATGAGGTACCATGCTCTTCCTTTTTTCTCTTAGAGAAAGATTTGATATAAATTTAAGGGTGAGAGGGAACAGGGGGAATGAATGCTTTCATCCTCCCAGGCAAAGAGCTGTAAGACCAAAAAAAAAGTGTTGAAGTGATGAGGAACAGCCCACTTCCTTTAATCTCGATCTCTTTGAATTCCTCAAAAATGAGCCTTAAAAAAAAAAGGAAAAGTAAACAATTAGACACAGACATTTAAGCCTTAAGTGCTGACATTTATCAGGAAGGCTATTTCATGCAACGCTGCACCAAGGTGTTGGCTTAGTCCTAGTGAGTGGTCTTTGTGCTACCTGCTGTGAAGGTTGCAGCAGAAAGGATTGGCCATGTCCCAGAGAGCCCAATCTGAGTACAAGACTGGGCTGCAGAAGGACAGATAGGTCCAAACAGGGAGGGGAGAGAGGGAGAGAGAGAGATTTGGTCAGCATAGTAAGCAGCAGCCTGACCATAGCAGCCCACCCATTCTCAGGTGTGTTGGTGGTATCTCGCACAGGAGAATTCGGGTGAGGATTTGCAAGGAAGGTACCTGTCAAGCTCTGCAAACGTTTACAGTGAGCTGCCCTTGAGAAGCAAGGGAAGAAAGGACAAAGACAATTTCTTAAAATCAAAAAGCGAGGGAAGGAAGCCCCCATTTTACTCCAAATGGCAAACCTGTTTGTCGCATAGGAGTGGTAGTTCCCTTTCTTCTGCATTTTCTTAATTTGTAACTTTTTTTTTCTCATGGCAAATCATTATTTCTTTATAGGAATATGTCAAAAGGGTGTTTTTCCTCTTAAAACTCTCATAGCAGGGATAATTCCTAGTTGTCTACTGACCCTGACTGTGCTGAAGTTGAAACTTAATGCTGGTGTTTGAGGGAGCTGATCTACTGCAACAAAACTCCTGCAAGGTCCTTTGAAAATCCAAGCTGAAATGTTTCTGTGTAAAGAATGGTTTGTACCTATTAATCAGATCATGGGCTTTTTTGCTAGTTAAAGTATTGTATGTGTCTGTGTGTTGGTGGCACAGGTACGCCTTCAGATTAAAGACCCGTTTATACTTTCTAACGTTTGAAGAGTGCATCGAGGTGTATGTTAACCTTATAATACACCTTCCAGAGCAGCAGGGGACACAAGCCATGCTCCCCGTGTGCTGTGACGCACCTGTGAAGTCGGAGGACTCTCTGCCCGGGGGGAGCTTGTCCTGTTCAGGATGACTTTCCAGGATGTAGGCCGCTGTGGTGCGTAGGCAGAAAATACAAATTTTGAGGTGGTCCAAAGGGTTACGAGTAAAGTACTGTCAAAGTTGGAGAACATCAGTTAAAGAAAAGAATTTTAAAACTGCAGTTTGATCTGTCTGCAGTGACAACTGCAAAAACGATCCAAAGCATTGCTCTAAAATGGAAATCAGCTTGAAGTGACAAAACCGTGGTGGCTATAAAAATGGCAGAATGTGGTATTTTGACAAAACTTGGGGGGAGGTAAGATAAGCTAACAGGGAACTCGCAGGTGAAACAGGGAAAATAAAACTGCAGCAGACATCTCTGCTTCTTTACCAGTCAGTGCATGGTATTGCTGGTCAGTGTTTTGTCTTGCACTAAAACAGCAGCAGATGTTATGGGAACAGCTGGAGGATGCTGGATTCAGCACTGCTAGTTGTGAGCAACTTAATTTCTTGCTATTCCCTGAGAGCCCTTCCCAAAGGAGGCCCCCTGCCCACCCACACCCCGAGGTACCCGTGCCGGGGTCTCAGTGGCCGCAGCTTCCGTTCTGCATGTGCTGGCTCTCATGTGACGCTATGCACATGAGATGCAGGACGCGCCAGTGTGGCTGGAGACATCAGGAAGGGTGGGACAAGGGAGATGCTGGTCCAGCAGAAAGTTTGGTGGGCAGGACTGCTTAGGTTCAGACCGTGCCAAAAGGAGAGGAGCAGCAGCTTCCCAAAGAGGAAAATCGACCTCGCGTGATGGCAGAGTGCAGCACAGAACCTGTGCCTAGCTCTGGGCAATGTCCTTAGTTGCAGCTGAAGGCCTTAGCTCAGGTGCGATTGAAGGTGCCAGGGAGGTGAAGGAGGAGGAGCTGCTTTGGAGGCAGTGGGGAGGGCAGGGGCTGTCTGCAGCCCTGCGCTAGGTGATGAGGGAGGGATGGAGGAAGAGCTGAACCTAGTGAGAAGCACAACGTTTCCAGTTGTCTCAAGCAAGCTTTGACCGCAAAGAAACTGGGAACCCCTGACCCGAGGCTTATGTTGCATTCGTGTAACAGGCCTGATTCTGGCTAAAGGAAAGCCTGCGGGCATGGATATGGCATGTCATGCTGGACGTAAGGGAATATTTAAAACCATAAATATTTTGAGTCGGAAGAATTCACAGTGGAGTAGTCCAGAGAAGGGAGCAATTCTAAAAGGCAAAAAGAGAGGATAGAGGACAAAGATGAGAGGAATATTAATAGAAAAAAATAAAAAGGAGGTAAGGGGAATGAACTGATCTGTGTAATTATATAAGCACAAAGGAATTTAGCAGAGCTGTGTGGACTTGGTTTGAGAGGCAGGGAGCAACAGCAGGATTTAAGGATGTAGGATGCTAGCAAAGACTTTACCTCCACCTCTCCTTGGGAGAGGCTTTTCTAGGTTCTGGCGCAGATACGCAGCATCAGTTAGTTACTACACAATTTCAGCGACTCTGACTTTGCTAGGAGTGTTAATGGCTTATGGGGACCAGCAGCAGGGAGGAGCTGGAAACTGGACCTCCACAGTCATGAGCATCTCTTTATGCGAACAGTGTTGTCTAACAGTGACCCTGCCCTGTCTTGAGCTGTGCAGCTTCATGCAGTTCAGTAAAACAGAAGAAAAAACCATGCAAAACCCCCAAACAAAGCACTTGTCTTGATCCTGAAAGTGGCTCCCAGCACTTGGGAAATGAATAAGGAAAAAAACAGTCTACACACAAGATTTGGCCTTGTCGTCCAGTATCTCCCCAGTTCCTTGAGCTGCTGTAGCTGCTTTTTGGTTGTTTCTCAGTGTAATGGCAAGCATCTAGAGATAAAATGTGGTGTAGCTTGGAGTAAAATAGTTACTCTGGAAAAATTAAGACCTGCCATGGCTTTACAACCCTTTCAGGCTGCTTTCTTGTAGTGACTGGTCATAAAGGAGAATCTGACTTTTTTCTTTTTTTCTTTTTTTATTGCTTTCCTTCACTCCTTAAAGATTATTTTTAGACAATTATACTTGAACTCTGAAACCTAAGCCAAACTTAGTAGTCAGTCAAAACAAAACAGTTTGGTCACTTTACTATTTCCCAGAATTCTCTCTGGAAAGAAGCTTTGAAGGAATTATGTTCTGGATTTAGTGCAAGGAGACCAAAGTGTCAGCATTTCTCACTGAACTTAAGCCACTGCTTAACGGTAAGTCTGTGCCAGAGGGCTGTGTCTCACTGGAGCTGTACTTTCTTGACAAGACCCGACGCCTCTTCTACAGCAAAAAACCTGATCGTCTGCTCCCTGACGACAATGCTATTTTCAAAATACTAGCTGTTTGCTTGGATCAAACAAATGCAACTTACTTAATGGTATCAGTATTTGCCAAAATACCCACTAAGTTCCTTGTGGTTTTCATTCTACAGCGTGGCATTTAAAGCTATACTGCAATGTAATAGAGGGGTTTTTTTTGAAGGGTAAGGTAAACGCTACATTTCTTATTTTTGTCTGTTTACCTTTGACCGCTCAGCCATAAAGTTCAAATTAAAAAGCACCAAATGAGCACTGTGTGTCTTCTTTCGGGATTTGTTAAAATAATGCATCTCTCATATAGGAATAGCTTACTTTGTTCTTGCAAATCCCTGAGCAGATTCCAAGGCATCCAGTTTCGCTGAGTTCAGAAAGACCCCTAGGACTCCCCTCATGCTTTCTGAGCCCTTCCTCTCTACAGTTCCTCCAGTTTCAGGCAGTGACTTCTGCTGG
This sequence comes from Apteryx mantelli, assembly GCF_036417845.1. NCBI lineage: Eukaryota > Metazoa > Chordata > Aves > Apterygiformes > Apterygidae > Apteryx > Apteryx mantelli. The sequence goes on from NC_089982.1 coordinate 3,053,556, forward strand.
GCAAAATAAATGCTTTTCGTTGAATAACTGAAGGGGGTTTTGTTTTGCCTAAAACAGGTAGCACTGAAATTTGGAGAACCCTTTCCAGCAAGTCTTTCTCTTCTATGTACTGGCCTCCCCACACGCACTTGGACAGTTCTGCACCTTCTCAGTCTTTTGGAATTTGTTACCTTTATATTAATATGGTTCTTTGTTAATTCTCCAATTGCAAAGTTTCTCAGCGCTGAGGAATGCTTCGCAAATAGCATGCCTCGAGCCAGACGGTCGTGCCAAATCTCCGGATTCCAGGAGATGATCGGTATGACTCCATCTACCTCCTTCTCATGTTTGTCAGATCACAAAGTAGGTACCTCTGCATGGGATGGTTGTCCATGTTCAATAGGGTGAATATCTGGGCTGCTTAGCAGAAGCAATCATATCTTTTCTTTGAAGCTGAGTGCTTCAGGAGCTTTGAATGCTAGTTTAGGTAAATAAATGGAAGCTTAGCTGCTTCTCTCCTCACCCTCTCCACCAATGTCTGACCCCAATTACAGGAGTGAGCCGAAGGGAATCTGACTGTGATTTCTTCAGTGTGTCTGGAAGTGCGTTCATTGGCTGTCTATGGATCAAAACTGTGTGGGAGAGTTTGGCAGAATAACAAATGTGTGAAATTATTCTTATGCTGAAGTGTTTGCATGATGAGGGCTTCCATCACATTGCAGGAAAAAAAAAATGCAAACCCAGAAACGAAAAAGAAAACACACCCTGGAGAAAAACCCAAGCGAAAAAATCCAAAAATGTTTCTGATGGAAAGGCACAAATATTGTCACCCAGAGAGGAAAATCTGGGTGTAAAATTGACTGAAGTTTGGCCAGCTGCCCTCAAGCAAGTGGAGTATGCACTAAAATATTTTGGTTATCTTCTAGCTTTCTGCCATCTCACTCCTTTCTGGGTTATGATGCGCTGGCTGTTAATCCAGCATGAGAAATAGTTGTGCTGGCGATGCTTTTTCTTTTCTTTATTTGTACTCGTTTAACACAAAGCGGACTCTTAAATGAGAAGCTCACCCTAGAGGAGTACTTGCTGTACAGGATCAAAAAATGTTAACTGTGTCCCGTTTTAAGGGGTGATGGTACTTGATCGCCTTGGTTCCAATTTGGCTCTCGAGTATTTGGGCTGCTGAACAACAGGGCCATAATCTGGGCTCATTTTTGCAGACTTAGCACACGCCCATGGCCACTGCTGCTTGTCGTTGTTGTTGGTTGGATTGCAAAAGCAACCTGGGAGCTCTTATATTTGAGATAAATTAAATCTTGAGCTGAGAATTAGAATTTTAGAGCTTTGTTCCCACCTCTGCCGCTGACTGGCTTTTATGGCCTGGCGATACCTCATCTTTCGCAGTCTTTTTTCCTTCCCCAGGGTTTAGCTAATGGCGTGACAAGGCTGTTAGAGTCTCTGTGTGTGCGCAGAGTGCCCCGTGCTTAGCACAGTGGGGACTGATTTCAGTGGCTCCTCTAGATTGTACACTAATATAGTGATAGCCCTGATGAAAGCAAGCGAGTGAAATGCCTACGTTGCTGGCTCACGGAGCTTGTGAACGCTCTTTATTTTGGCATGATAACTCCTCCAACGTGTAGCGTATCGTGCTTTCTTTCAAGCGTCTCTATCAATAAAACTTTAGAAACGGACGGATGCCCAGGAGTCGTCATCTTCTGCGTACATGGGGACAGTGAAGACATGCTGCTGTAAGATGATACTTTTCTTAGATGATACTTTTCTTAGGATGGTAATATCAGACTTGATCGATAAGTTTCCTTGTAGCTTAGGAATAAAAGAGTATATATGTACTGATATTATCCCTGGAAATATCTTTTAGATGGGTAGTCAGTCCCTTTGTCAAAAATAAGTTTTCGTATTGACTGCCTGCTTGCTGCAGCCCCCTTAAAAAAAAAAAAAAAAAAAGAAAAAAGAAAAGAAAAAAGAAAAAAAAAAGAAAAAGAAACCGAAAAAAGTACATTATTGTTGACTTTTTGGAAATGAAATACTTCACTTTTATTACCAAGATAACTTTTGTTGCAGTTTGCTTGCACTTAACACTAGAAAAGGATTTAAAAACATGTCATTAAACTAACCAATAGTTCTTGTTTAAGTTCTTTTCATTTGTCTGTAAAAACAAAGTTGACTGAAGGCTTACGTGACGTATGTGTGGTGTTGCTTGTGTTTGGTTTTTGGTGTGGTTTCCAGAAAAACAAAAATCAATTGTTTGCACATCTTTAATTTTTTTAATCTTATATGAATAGTTAGTTCTTATAGGATGAGCTTGCTGTCTGAATCTCAAAGACTACCACTGAAAATAAAATAAAATAAAATAAAGGAAGAAGGAAGAATGAGAAGGTATGCAAAAAAGCTGCATTTGCTGCTACTTAGATTCAGCGTGTTTATATATATGTAAGGGGACTTTTAGCATAGTTATCTAATGATAAAAGTATTCAGATGGATGGATTTTTTTTCCCTTTCTGTTAAAAAAAATCTATCTAGAAAACTTGTTGATCGGGTTTGTCATACAGCTGAACAGTCAAGTGTTAATAGGTGTTAGAGTATGTTTGAATATACATAAGTAAGTATATATACCTTTAATCTTAGTACATTGTTTCTCCCTTCAGGAGATGTTCACCCATCATTTCAAAGCAAATTGTATTGCCCCAAAGATTTGGGGGGTCTGGGAGGGGGAGGTAGGAAGGAGAATAGATATTAAAGATGAAAGTCATATATCTTTAATGAGAAACTTTGGGTACTGCAAAGAGAATATGTAACAAGGCTGGCATCTAATAAACTTTAAAAAAATACTTTCTCCCACTATCCCCTACTTAGGATAACTGAAGAGTTGTCAGGTGAGTGCTTTTGTGAAACTCCTGGTAAAAAATAAAACCCAGGAAAAAACATGAGTTTATTAGTTGCTTTGCTAAAAAAATCCTGTGACACTGAAGGCACCAAATGAGTAGGGAAGTCTCTTGTTCTGACCCTTATCTGCAGTGTTTGGGTAGCTTCTGTCTTGAAACTACAAAGTAGAGAAGATACCACCCTTCTTGATCTTACAGGTGTAATGACGCAAGTCTCTCTGTGTTTCTGCCTTGTCAGTCAGAGCACTTCCCCATTTGCCAGTGTACAACTATCCCTTATGCTATAGCTTAATGAGGCTTTTTTCCCCCTTTCATTTGTAAATGATGAATGTGATGGTGTTTAGTGCTGCATTTGGGAAACTTCTTAATAATTTCTTTGCTCTGAAGTAGAGCCCACATTTTCGTTCTCTTGCTTGCATCAAAGCTGGCCTCCCACGGCATGTCCTAACTTAATTCTTCTTCTGTCACGTTAGTGCTGGCTGTGCTGCCTGAACTTGTGCAGTATTTTATCAAACCCACTGTCCCATTGAGTAGAAAGCTATGACTTGCTATGGTGGTAGGACTCGAAGAACAGTATTGTATTTTTTCACATCCGTAACTCCCAGCTTGCCTGTTTTTGAAAAGGCAGCAAAGAAAACTCGTGTAATTCAGCAGCGCTGCAGATTCTCCACATACGTGGAGAGTAAAGCAGGGGCCATGCTTCCTCAGGAACTTCCTAGTTTTCCCAGTGATTTTCCTCCCCTCCCTTCTCTCAGTAGCCGGTTTTGTTTCTCTCAGTAGCCCTTTAGCTTTTGGTTTCTTCCTCCCTCCCTCCCCTGACTTTTGCGAGGGTTGAGGACTGACTTTCAAGTCTCAGAACTTTGTATGAGCTTTCTGTCATCTGTAATGCAGATTATATGCTTGAAGATATGGCAAGTGGCTATCCAAAGCGGAAGTTTCATTTCTTTGTTTTCAGATAATTCCTTAACTTCTCTCTCTTTGAGATTGACTGAGTGGTTTTTGAACTGGTAGAACTTGGTGATGGTTCTAAAAAAGGTGCCAAGCACTTGGACGAGGTAACCACATGGGCAGTCCATAGTGGTTAGGAGGTCTCGAGGTTGCGGCTGCGCAGGGCAGAGTATAAAAGAAAGGAGAAGCTGGCTGTAAAGGAGGGGTTTTTAAACCCTCCTTTAAACCTCCTAAGAGCATTTTAAAACCTGGTGCTTGGAGTGTTATTTCTGTTTCTTTGCTGGTAAAGCAGCCTATCAGATTGTAAACACTTCAGGAAGAAGAAACAGAGAGCTGGAAAGACTCCTGCTTTCACCAGCAGCAGCACAGTAGACCCAGGAGGGTCCTCAGAGCATCTATTCTGTGCTCTGCTACAGGCCACAGTGCATTTGCACAGAGCGCTTTACAGACGCTGTTTCAGCCGCGCTGATGCGAGGCAGTTATGCCAGTTAGGCTTAGGTTGCGTGGGAGTCTGTGAATCCAGCATGTTAGTGCATGTGGTGCAGGGGCAGCAGTTAAATGGTGCTTGGGCTTGCTTGTATTTCTCAAGATAATCGCCTACACCTGTTCCCAGCTGAACGACTCTGGGCTGTGGTCTCTGGGCCCTGAATTAGAAAGGTGTGATTCCTGGTGTGCGTGAAGCTGTGGTGCAGGTTGGGTAGTCGTTCCGGTTGTATGTTCAGATACGTGTCTACTGAATTGTCCGCATTTGTTGTCTTAGTGAGGCTCAGCTGACCACTTTTCAGATCCCAGCCTTTGCTCCGGATGGAGCAGGTAGGAAACGGGGTTATGTTGTTCTGCTCACTCTAAGAGCTCCAGAGATGGTTTTACAGCCTCTTTGCATAGAGGAAGAACCCATATTACTCAAAGCAGCCATTCAAGGGCCCTAAACAGGGCAGAAGTCAAGTTGTGGGGGGAAGAGATGGGAGCAGGCTGCAGGTGAAATGCAGGGCTGATGGTGCTTTTGCCACTCAGTTACACCAGCCTCTCTTCTCCCTCCCCATATACTCAGTGACCCAGGGAGCTTCTTATGGCCAAAAAGAACTGTAACCCACAATTCACTTAATGAATCTGGCCTCTTCTTATTCATGACTAATGAAGCAAGCCTTTATGAAGAATATTTTCCTTAACTTTTTAATAAAATCTAAGACCACAAATGTAAATGTAGAAATGTAGTGATGCTGTCCCTGATCCTCCTTCTAGCTGGAAGGGTCTTGCTTATTTATAAAGGACTGGACAAACTCAAATTTCCCTAAGCAAGAATGAACTCTAACAGCAGGAAGGCTTTCCTGCTCACAGCCTAAAGCATATCAGTCAGCAGCTTTCCCTGTGTACGTCTCATAGTCCTCCAAGCAGTCTGAACACCCTGCCTTTTTCCCCCTAGTCTGATAAGGTCCAGCTAAGCCCTCCATCCCCATCTTTGAAATTTCTCCCTTAATTCACTTGTGTGAAATCACTCTGTCTCTTGACGTCCTTCCTCTTGGTTGTTCCTTAGTTGAACTATGGTTGTTACACTTGCCACTTGCAGAATGGCTTAATGGAAGCTGAACAGTATTTATATGGTTTCTACTTAGCTGCGTACTTTTCAGATATGCTTAACTGAATTAGAAGCCAGTTCTATAAAAAATACAAGTCACTTATGAAACTGGGAATTAGAGGCTTTTAAAATGTTAAACCAAATCCCTGTTCGGAAAGGCTGGAGTAAATATAACTTTATAACTAAATCCCAAAGGTTAGGGTTTTTTTGTGTTTTTTGGAGGTTTTTTCCCCTTTAGTTGGGGGAGGGAGGTAGGGTTAGACTGTTCCTATGCTTCCCTGCAAGAGCAATGACATTTCACAGTGTGTGTTTTGTGTACTGCAACATTTAAGGATTTTAATGCTGTTAATGTTAGACAACATGATGTGTGAAAGGGCCTGTTATTTCTCCTGGGTCCTCTTGTGGTATTTCTGCCTCGTTCTTTGTACATTTAATCTTCTGCTCGTTTTGGCTGAGAATGCTTCACACAGCCACATTTAAGTCAACATTTGAACCTGCTCCAGCGAGCACAGGAAAATGCCAGCATTCACTTTGTGAACTGGAGTTGTTGCTGCTGGGGATATTTTTGATGTCTCTTTCTGGTCCTTGTTACGGATGAAACTTTTGGACGCTGGCTGTTTGCTTCAGAGATGTCAGTGCAACCTTTCAAGGGAGGTGGAGGGGAGGGCCATCTGAGGGGTCCCACGTGAAGCCCTGATCTCCCAGAAGTTCCAAAGGTCAACTTGAGGTTTCTCCTACCTTAAAATTCTACCATCTTCTGCTCATAATTATTTTCAGACAGCGCCTTCCAAAGGTCAGTGCGTTCCTGGAGTAGAGAGTTCACAGCTACGGGTCCAGAGTTTCCACAGAAGAGAGGGAAAGAAAACGAAGTGAGAGAAGGAGGAAGGGACACAGCGAATGACTGCCCTTTGGAAGGTGAGGGTAGTCTGAGCCGTAGCGGCACTGCCTGCCACTGTGTTCTGGGTGCAGCAGAATATCTCCCTCTGAAAAGATATAGGATAATCAGCTATGGAGCCACAGAAAGGTGCCTCTGTCTGGATGTCAGGTGAATTTTACTGCCATGTCATCAGTGGGTGAGTTCACTGAGTTTTGCAGTACTTTGTTTTTCTTAATTAGAAGACTTCAGAAAATGGAATTTTATGTGGGACTGACAGCTTTCATTTGAAAATATGTCATGGCATGTTTCTAGCTGCTTCCCTCTTCCCTGTATTGATGGAAGAAAAGAGTGGTAAGGGAAGCATGAAAAGACAGGAGGCAGCTAAAATAAACAAGCATGCCATCACTTGTTTATATTTAAAATCCTTGCTTTTTAAGCCTGCCTTGGGTATTCTTGGAACCAGACCCGAGATGTTTTTGAGCTGGGTGTTGGCAGTAGTGCAGCTGACATCCTGCTTTGTGCATCTTCCCATGTTCCCTCTGTTTTCATCTCAGACACACAGATTTTAAGGCCAAAGGGACCATTATCATCATCTGCAGAGCACAAATGAAAGAACTTCCTCCAATAATTCCTGCAATTTGTATTCTCTGTGTAATGGAAGGACAATTAAGATACAGGTAAAATACCACCAATGTTAGGGATTAGAGTAAGAAAAGAGAGCAAATCCTTTGGGCAGACATAGGACTGACTCTTGTATGTATTTGCACAAGCCCAGTGCAAGTATTAGAGTGTTTTTATTGGAAAGTGTTTTTGCTAGTGCTGTAAAATGCCATATAAAATAGGATTGTATTGCATAAATAGAAACATTAGGAGGCTTAGAAAGCCATTTGGCAAGCAGATGTGTGGAGTTCTATTTTACAGATCCCTTCAATGTTATTAGGAACCTGACATCTAATAAAACTTAATTCCATAACATTAAAATATTCACTTATTTGCCATGGCAAAAGCCTTGGTTGGGGGAAGAAATACTTTCGGTCACTAAGCAACACATTCCCACATTTCTGCATTAGTGCAAATGAGACATTACAGGATGAGCGTGGATGAAATATTGTGATTACAGGAGTAGCTTTCAGCTTGAAGAAGTTATCATATGCAGATAAAACAGAGGAAGAACAGCCATGAGTGGGGTGTTAATGTGATGGGGGAAAGGAAAGCCCTTGCACACAATAAGACTCTAAAGAGATGCAAAGCTCTTGTAAATGTTACAGCCGGCCACTCCTGTCTGTATTGCAGAGAGCGGTGGTAGCGTTGGTCTCCCAGGGGACAGGCTACGGAGCCAAAGCTGGCCACCCAAGGATGCAGGATTTTGCTGGTAGAAAATGGGGAGGAGTGACTTGCTTTAGCAAGTCCGTTTGGAGATAGATGGGGAGCTGGCCTGTCTTGTCTCTGTGGGTGCGAAGCCCCCCCCCGAGCAGGCAGAGTGGCAACCCTGGCGGCCTTACAGGGACGGTGGGGAGGAGGTGTCCTCGGGGGCTCGAGGCCCCTGGGGCCAAGTTTGAAGTCATGATGCCGCAGAGGGAGAGAGAAGGTGGGGTTGATGGTGTGCCCATAAGCGGTCCTCTCGCCTTGCTTGTTCGAACAGTCGAAAGTCTCAGGCCTCACCTCTTGTCGTTTGGAATGCTTTTTCCTAATAAAATGTTATTCTTCCAAGCCACACAAACCATTTAAACAGAAATATTTTTATATTCTTTTCCTCTTAGAAGCACTGTTTTAATTTAACTGATGTTTCCTTCTCCTTCTGAGGGCTGCTATTAGGCCACGTTGCTTTGCAGGTGGAAAAGTCCAGGCCCCTTAGTCCTTATTAAAAAATAATCTTCCATAACGTGTCGTGTATCGAGAATGCAATGTGGTAGGAAGCATTTATTTACAGTCCTGTAGATGAGTTCTATAACTTCTTCTGGCTTTCATGACTTGTTCTCAACTTACATCGCTAAAGATATCGCTCCATGCTATCAGGCACTCAATGTATTCTATTTCAGATATTATTTTGATGATTACATATTGATAGCAGGTTCACTGTAATAGCAAAATGTCAATAATTTTCTTGTATTTATACTTGGAAATATATCTAGCCCCATGAAGAAAAGTGCCCATGAATTATGTTGTTTGGCTGGTTGCAAATGCTGCGGTAGTTTGTAATTTAAAACAGTATCTCTTGAATTAAATTCCTGTTGAGCAAAAACATTATTTACTGGAGTTTAAATTTTATCATGCTGTTTTCATATAGTCTTTACTCAGTTTACATTTATTTGCATCTATGCCAAAAACATTGCTTTGGAGATCTACAGTGTTTTAACAGCTTTGGATGGCTGGCATAGCTTTAGCTTACAGAGTTGTTATTTTTCTTACTTCTCTCCTCAAATTACAAGTCCTATTTCACTCCTGTGCTGTGGATCCTGTGATAGCTGGAGAACACCTAAGGTCAACGATGAGTGTGTTTAGTCATGCAGGAAAGGTACAGAGCTGGGAGCTACAGCTTTGAGCAGTTTGAGCATTTTCATCAGAAATATCCACTCGGTCAAGATCTGGTTGTGGCTTTCATGTCTCCCGAGGTATTTGTCCCCTACTCTGTCTTTAAACGGAGGTTGGGGCTGGGTGGGGAGTCAGGGCTGTGAAGCGCTGCGAGCCGGGTGACTGGCTGCCTGGGATCCCGCGCAAGGAGCGGTGCTTGCTCGAGCAGGGCAGGCAGTAGGGAAGTGCAGCAAATCTCCAAGCTAAACGGCAAGTGCCGCCAGCAAAGGTTGGTCTTGCAATATTGCACGTGTTGATGTTGCTTATAGTTGTTTTCATGCCTTCCGATTTCATGGATTTATGTGTTTTTAGATCATGAGGAGCCAGTTAAACTAATGTTATCCATAATATGGTGGCAATAACAATAATAAAACCTCACCATTGTTTCTGCTTCAATAATAATAATTCTAATTCTGTCTGAAGTATGCCAGGAGAGGGAGGGCGATACCAGCTGAGGTGCCTGCCAGTCCTGTTCCCCATGGGGCTGCATCTGCCCCCACCTCCTGGGTCTCGGCAGCTTCGCCTGCTGGCTGCCACGGCCTCAAACTGGCACAGAGAGCATCTGCGGTGAAGCAGGCTCCTTGTTTGCAGGTATTCGTCTGTGTGCCTCCGGCAGAAATATGGCACTGCAGGAAGTTTCAATGAACTTTGCTGGAGAATGGGTGAACAGCAGTGACAGAAACAAGAGCTGATACAAAGTAATAAGCATTAAAGTAATTTGGGAGCCCAGGTAGAAACCTTCCACCTTACTTTAGTGTAAGAAAGTACGTTTATAAGGATTTCCAGAAGCGTCAAGGAAGTGACAGAGCTTTGGAATAGGAGGAGAGCTCCCTAGTTAGCATACTTAGAGGCAGAGATGCCAGTTGATTGGTTTGATCTGCCGCTGCATAATTAGCCTTACATTGAAAATAGAAAATAAAACTCAAGCCTGCAGAAACCTGAGATCAGAAGACTGAGATCTTTGAAACTGGGGGAGTATACATTTGGGGGAGAGGGTGCTGCTAAGATGCTAGGCACTGTGGGCAGTAAAGCCAAGGTAGCCCTACGGATAATGAGAAAATGACTATCTGTCTGACTGGTCGTAACATCAGAGGGCAAGAGCTTTGGGAGACAGGCCAGCTGCTAGAGATGCAGCCCCCTTAACTGGGTTATTCTGTGCTATCAGTCGGGATGTTTTTCTGCTTTACCTATAAAGCAGCCAGCACCACTGTGGCCAGGTTCAAGGCATTTGATGAGCTGTAGAACAGGCTTAATGTGTTCTGGCAGTTTCTGTGTTGAAAAGCATGTGAGCCATATGGAAAACTAAGCTATATCAAGTAATTATGGGCATTATTATTATGGTTTCAACAAAACAGAGGTGACTCGCTCAAGGTGCATTTCAAACTCAGGATAAATCTTTCTTTCAAAAGTGGATTTCAGATGCTCGATAATTCAGTATCTAATCCAGTCACTCATTAATTTAAGACTGTTTTCAGGTCTGAGCATTCAGGAAACTGATTTAAGTAGTACTTAGCGGCAGAGATTGCTGGTGAAATCCTGACATTCCTATTTTGCAGCTCTAGGCCTTGCAGATAATGGTAAAATTTCCTCAAAACTCCCCAGGTCTTGGGCTTTACCCACTCAGCCCTGGCCCCTCAGTGAACCACGTGTAGGTGAAGAGGTCTGTTCTCATTGGGCTTATTGGAGAATCAAGATACAATTTCAGGAAACGTGTTTTTCTTTCCCTTCATGATATGGAAAGGGACTAGATAGGTTCCGAGCGCCTTTGAAAATGGCATTCAAATCTGCTTGGACAGCCCTAAAAGCTCAGCATGCACAAACACAAATTCAGAACTTTTTACAGGTTGAAAGCTGCTGCCCTGCTCTGCTGATCCTTTAATCTCTCGGCAGAGGACATCTGAACACTGGTTCCCCGCCATTGATTAGAACTACAGAGCAAAACTCTCGGATCCCCTGAGACTTGTATCAGTGGATTTGAAACCATCAGTAACCTGAGGCAAATATATTCTGAATTATTGGATTCCTTTTTCGTTGTGCATGACCTGAGAAGTGATACAGTTCAGCATGGTTGCTTAATGTTTTCAAGATCTTCCCAGTTGCTCAGCACCGAGGTTGCTAGTATTCATCAGCCCCTCTGAGCAGCTTCTCCCTTCTCTGTCCTATTGCAGTTTTTTTGGAAATAGTTCCTCTCCTGATTTGTGGTAAATCTTGTGGTTTGTCTTGTTCCAGTTCATCACACAGTAGATGCTGCTGAATACCCAGCGTACTGTGTTGTCTCTAGGTAACATCATTAGCAAGTACTTTGATGTGGCTGTTTGTATCAAACTGAGTGGGGAGGGGGGGAAAAATTGATCCAGAAAGGTTTTCTTTCCTATCAGTTTTTTTGTTATGAAATGGCGTAGGCTTTGAATGCAGGTACCAAGAATGTTCATCCCACAGATGATGCAACTGCAGTCAGGAAAAATGCTGTTTCCAGCTACTGCTAAATCCTTGTCTTGCTCTTTTGTCTAATATTATTGAAAGATAAAAAGGTGCTGACAGTGTACAGCTTCTTATATATCCTTGGTGGAGGTTTCTGCTTCTTGCATTTAAGAAGGGGCTGGAGCACTGAGAACGAGACCCGAGGGTGCCACTTTCTGCAGTCCCCTCATTTTGTTGTACTTTGGGAAAACAAAAGAATCAGAGGGGTTCAGTGTCATTAGCTCAGGCATCAGACTCCTCTTCCCAAAGCAGGTTTTTGTTTTTCAGCAGACTAGAGGAAGTAGGAGGAGTAGCTCTGTAGCTCGGAAATGCTTGTTTTTCAAGAAAACCATCTGTTATTCCAGTCCATGCTGACTGTGGAAGTCTCCATCTCCCCAGGATTGATGTCATCCTTGCAGCCTTCCCTTTCATATGTTCATAATTCAGTCAGCTCGGCATGCCTCTTCCTCTCTCTGGCTGGTCCATTAATGGACAACACCTTCTACTAGGACATAGCTAAGAGGAGGGGTTGCCTTCGCTCCATCTGTGGACGTCTGTGCTTTGCTACTTGGAGATGATTTCCCCAGGGGGATATACTGATTCTTGTTCCTCTACAAATCTGGTTACTTTACAGCTGCTCATGTATGAATTTAAGAGTTTAATCTTAGGTTTGGGAAGACACTCCCTAAAGTTACTGCAAAATAATGACTTCTGCTAGTATTGCACTTTTGCAGCAACTGAAAGATTCCTCTTCTGAAGAGGTGGCTTGGTCATGCATGATTTCAGTGCCAGTAACAAGTGTACCAAGCCTTTCTGTGCCGTTGCTTCCTTTAGGGAAAGGCTACCACAGTATGTATTTAAGCGGAAGCCCTTGGAGACTATCTTTAGAAAAACAAAACCTCGTCTGCAGGTGCTGTCTGCACCTATTTGCAGTCTGCTCTGTGCAAGCATCTTAGACGATAACATGCTTCTTGCCTTTAATTTTTCTGGGTGATACCTAATAATTTCTGAAGAGTACAGTAAGGAAAAGTAGTTTTACTTTTTTTAGGATGCTTTTATGGCAACTGCCTTAGCAAGGGCCTAGCAGCACCTTAACTTGGCAGCCTCCTTGCACCTGAGGACTGCTGTTGATAGCAGTGTGGTTCAGTTGCTCTATGCAATGTATAGCATACGGCCTTGAGTTAAAAGTCCTAACGGTGACCAGTGTGGGGTCGACATGCTTTCATATAGTGGGGGGGATTGGTTGTCTGCCTCAACAGCTCGTGCTTGCCGGTTGTAGGTGACTGAAAAGTATCTTATGACAACGTGTTTAGACAACTCGCCTGTATGTCCCCAAGTACCATCTTTCCTGTATCGCGGGTGCTGTTCATTCGGCGTTTCTGTGTATCAGTGCACGTCACCTGAAACTTTATTGTGGATGACATACCTCAAGCTTGGCCCATGAAACTGGTTGCTCTGTGCCTCCCACGTAACAGAGTGAATGTTACAACATGACACGTTTATCCTAGTTAAAGTTTTGTTCTACTGTGACAGTGCATCGGAGAAGCACGGTGGGGTTAAATCCCGGTCTTCCTTTTGAGCTGTTTTTGTAAAGATATCTTAAGGGAAATGGCAAAACCAAGAAGTTCAAAACAGATGCAGTACTAGTGCAAAGGGCTGTGCGTGATGTTCCCCCTCTTGACGAGGTAACAGGCAGTAAAATGTGTTGCTGTGGGTACGGCGTTTTGCCCAGCTCCTCGCGGGGCGGTGGAAGCACTGTTGGCGGCTGTGTTGCCCGTGTGCTCCGCTGGCCCTGTGCGTCCATCAGACTTTTCCGTTTGGCAGCGGTAAGCATCCTGTCAGGATGGGCGTTGGTGGAAGTTGTTTGCCGCTGTAGTCATCTTCTGCAAGTTGTGCTGACGCTCACCTTCACAGGATAGTTGGTGCTTGTTTCTCTGTGCGCCAGAGGCTGGGCTTGGGGAATTGTGGCATTTAGTTTGTCAAGCAAGGCATGTTGTTCCCTGTGAGACCTCGCAAAGAGAAGCACAAGATGCTAATGAGAATTTATGGTGTCAGAAACGGGCAGAACTCAATCAGGATTATGGACTGCTAGGCCTGAAGGGTGCAGAAGCGTGTGGAATCTCCACCTGAGGAACAGACGTGGCTGCAGTTTTATACCCTGCCTGTGGTTTGGACAGCCTCTGTAAGGCTTTATCCAAAATTCAAAGGAAGCCCTGGTAGGGGTTGGCTCTCTTACATGCTGGAAAAACTGTTGTGTGGTTAAATGTCCATTCCACAGGTCAGCAGCAGTGTTAAAATGGATAGTTTGATCACAGCTGGCATACATCCTCACTCCTACTGGTGGAAAGGTTAGTCTTGCTTGCCTTTTGGTAGGAAGCTGGTAGGACGCATTTGCACAGCCCCTGCCCGCCTCCCCCAGGAAAGGAACTAGCCCTGTAGGTGCATGCCTGCACGGCTTAGTCCAAATCCCAGCTGCGCGCCCTTCCATGAGCACTGATCAGTCCAAAATAAGGAAGAAATCCCACTGGTTTGAGATAGGATTCTGCGCAGCTTTAAGTAAGGCAACAGCCCGTGGCAGCAGGATGTCTTTCCCTGGTTTCCTGGGGCTTCTTTGGCCTTAACCAGTATCTGCTCTTCCTGTGTTCTTTCCCAGCTGGAAGCTTTACAGCACCATCGTTTCTGGTTCTGATAGTTGTTTAACAGCATGTACCGAAAGGAACGCTGTTACGCTCTGTCTCGCTAGTTCTGCCAAACAACAAACAACCCACCCCACTAAATGAAAACAGGGAGAAGAATGGAAGAAGAAGAAAAAGAAAAAAAAGACAGGTGTAAACGTTGATGTTATTTCTTCTTGTGGGACATGTTGTCAGCAAAGAATTTCCTCTCTCCATTAGTCTCTCTAGAAGGGAGCCGTTTCGTGATTGAGGAGTGCCCTGGGAAAGGGTGTAGAGGCAGATTTTTGAGGTTCCTGTTAGAACAGGTTGCTGGTATGTTATGTCCAATTTTCTTTGTGCGGAGATTAGTAAATAAAATGTACAGTAAGTGATAGTGAGAATTATTCACAGAATTTTGTTGTTGTTTTCTCCAAAGACAAAATGACCCGAAGACCTCCTACTGCAGTGTGCTCACATTCATGTTTTGAGGGAAAAGTTAATGTACAGACTTAGCTAGCTGTTGACTGTTTTATTCTGCGCTGTCATTGCTGCAGTGGCAATCTTGATTTTTGTGTTTAATACACTATAAATAGCATCAAATGAGATGAAATGGTGGGCTCTCATTTTCCAGGTGGTATGCAGAGCAAAAGAGATCTATTAATACCATCACGAGATACCATCTCTCTCCTGAACAGCAGTCAGAAGGAACAGCTGCATGTTATTTCTGCCTCCGTTTGGAGCTCATTTCAATAAGCTGAGATTGGCTGCATTTTCCAAGACTGCGCTAGCTGGCTCATTTGTAACAGCCATTCTTTGGAGCTCTCGCATCTGTCAAACCTCCTACAAATCCTCCCCTAGAGGAAGCAGATGTTAGAAAGTTATAATTTAGATGTTTGTTTTGCCTCTTAGAAGAATTCTGGACAGCAATCACTGTGGTCTGTTAAACATCATTAGCAAATGCAAATTGTTGATGAATCTGGATTCGTTTGTAAGTGATTTTTGTAACAACTCTTCACCTCAGGAATTAGAGCTAGGGGAATAAAAAGGTAATCTGCAATTCACAAACATCTAGAATTGTATAATCTACAGATTCATACCCAGAGTTTAAGAAAGTTAGCTGCATTATAATGCTATAAATATATTGCTGGAGTCATTAGTAGCATAAACCAAATGGAGATGGCCAGGCAGTTCTCTCAGCAACGTTAGGTACGTAAGCACTTTCCAGACAGAGAAGACCTTCCCTTTCCCTCTTCTTTCAGGTTTCCTTTTGGCAATCCAGTGCTCGCTTCAGTAGTGCTTCTTTCTTGGGGGAGTTGGAGCAGATGCAGGTATCTGCCCGGCAGTCTGAGGGGCTTGTCGTGCAAATGGTCTGCAAAGCTCCAGAGGGGACCGTACTTGTACCCTGGCGCTTGGAGCAGAGGAGTGAGCATGTGACTCGGGAGCACTACAGCTCTCTGAGAGGGTTGGGATGAAAATTGTATGTGTGTTCAGAGATTGCTCTGTGTGTGTATTTTTATACATTTTATATATGTACACACACACATATATACATATATGTATTTATATAAAAATCACTGCAGAGTTGGAAAAGAGTGGAGCAAAGGACCCACCTTATCAGCTCCTATGGGATGGACAAGCTGAAGAAGTGTGTTCAACTCTCGTCTTTAATCTATCCAAGCAATCTTGTTTTAAAACCGTTTCCAGGCTTGAGCTGGGGCTGCTGGCAGATACTCCTGCCAGTTCAGACACCACTGGGACAGACCCTTGCCTTGGCCAGACCTTTGGGGTGGAGCTGGCTCTCCTACCAAAGTCTTGGGAAGGTGTCAGTCACGGTACAACTCTCTTTGAGCATCATACCAGAAATGCTCTAGCATGATTACTCTGATGTAGGAGAAGCCTGGACTTTTCCCCATGCAATGGGCTGTATGGCTCCTGAGCGGTGAATGCAAGGGAGCACTGGGAATGCAGTGGCAGGGCAAGTTCTGTGAGCAGAAGGGCATATTTATTTCCGCTTGCTAGAGTTCAACGCTGCAGTGAGCAAGACCGATCTCTGCTGATGTGGTTTTAGAGAGTTGGGGCCATTTTCATGCAACTGTCACATCTCCTACAAGATCAAATCCTTAATAGAAACATGAAATGCAAGAGAGATTGCACCTATTTTGTCCGCTGGCAAATAGAGCACCTTGTAAAATGTTAAAATGAAAATGTTAAAAAAGCTGGCAAAATAAGTTGAAGAGGAATGCTCCTGCTCTGACTGCAATGAAATACGTGCATCATAAATTCATTAAAAAGCATACGCTGCACACATACAACCCAATTATTATGCTACCTCTGCACTTCAGGCCCTGGTGTACTGAGATGGGGTCACAGGGCAGATTTTAATGAATTAACACAAAAAGTCCTTTTACTTTTCTCCTCTAAAATACCCCACAATTGTTTAATCTGATCTTCTGCTTCTGTGCTTTAAAAATCTTGCAAGATAACATTATTGGAGAAAACTCCCTTTATCTGTAATTTTTTTTCTGAGAAGGGTGGTAAAATGTTCCGTCAGTTCACATGTTGAATTATCCTGCACATTTTTCCCAAATAATTGTGATCCATGGCACATTTCATTCTTAATTAACAAAAAAATGAGAGTTGCTGCAATTTACTGCCAACACATTTTGATGTGAGTAAAATTGATTATCCAAGTTACAGGAGATGAACAGGTCAGATTGTTGACTGACATAAGGTGGCATAACTCTGCTCCAGCTGTTTCTCTGGTCCCTAGTTTACTCTTTGTATTTAACTACTGAAATAATTTTAAAAGAAACTTTTATCAAGGAACGTTTCTCTGTGATCCAGTGAGAGAGAAGCGAAACTAAAGCAGAATTGTGCAGAAAGAGACTCTGCCTTGCTTTTCTCTGTCGCGTAAGCCCAAGCTAGCTACCTGAACCGCTGTCTGCCTGGGATTCCCCCCAGCGCCAGACCCTCTCATCTAATCAGGCAGAACTCTTTTGGGCGGAGTTTATGGTGCGTTTTGTAGGGTGCTCCGTCGCACGTCCGCGTACTGCAGGTATCCAGTAGTCAGCACCCTGGAGCTGGGGTTGCTCATGGCAATTCCCGAAATGGGTAGTTTTCTCCCCGGTGAGACAGATTAAGCTGAATTAATCTGAATAGGGGGATAACTGGGAAAAGCAGAGGGTAGTGCTAAGTTAAACAGTGCATCGTCTATATGATGGTAGTGTACAGTTTGGGGACACAGGAGTTAGTGAGGCACTTAACTGGGAGTTAATTATTTAAGTGTGCAACTGGTTATCACAAATGGCAATTGAAATCTTTTTGCAGATGCTGAGAGCAGAAGGTGAGGCTGTTCTGGTTAGTCATGTACTCGGCCTCCTCCTACGCAAGCATCGAGCCAGGAGGAGCCATCGTTGTTCTGCTGTAGCTTTTGGAAGCTTTTCCAGTTGCTGCCATGCTCACATGGCAATGGTGTTTAGGACCACCCAAAACTATAACCTCTTCCAAACAGTTTCCCCGTGATGGTTTTTCAGATTAGTTGTTCTATCTGCAAAATATATACACCTAAAATTACATCTGGTAAATATACGCACCCAAAATTGAGCTTGTTTCACATTCTGTTCTTCTCTCTTCAGTTCATTATTGGACCTTGTTATGACTTTCCCGAGAGATTAAAAAAAATTCCATTTCACGTTATTTGCTTTCTGTATTGGCACTCAGACATCACGATCAATTCACTTTACATACTCTCTGGTATTCTAACAGTTTATTATTCCTGAAATGTGCTAGGTGCCGAGAACTGCCGATATAGGGTGTCTATTCACAGAATGGATTGACGAACCTTTTACTGCTTCCTAGGTTCTGTCTTTGTTGCATGATGGCAGAATTTATTTCCTTATCTTCCACACACTCCTCATAGGTGCATGTTGCACTCTGTAGCGTCCCAGAGCTTTAGATTCATGTGGGAGTGAATGCTGGAAGAGTGGTTTTTTGTTTTTTGTTTTTTTTAAGCAGAGCGAATTAAATAATAGTACTTTGTTTTTAGCTGTATATCTTGTTACGTTTTACAACAGGAGGGGCATATTTTTCTGTCGTATTCAGGATAGATGGGGCCCAGCGACTCCCTTAGATCACACAGCAGGGCTAGATACACCTTTGTCCTACAGACTGTTGGCTGAGAGAGTTGCGGCTACCAGGGTGTACGTGGGAGAAACCAGTCAAAACTGTAAATGATTTAGTGCTTTTCATAGGAATTAAGTTAAGAAAGGCTTAAAGTGAAGAGGTGCAAAGATGCAGGAGGGATAAACTTGTGGTTAGATCAAGCTCTGGGAGGCAGCAGAGTCTTGCATAGTCTCAGGTGGTCCACTCAGTTCATGCAGAAGCTGCAGCCCCTAACAAGGAATGTGGAGAAGGTGTTTGCCATTAAACAAGGGTTAAGAGGACAAATTTGAATAAGGGTTGGCCTCTGGTGCTGCAGTCAGGTAGGTATCTGTAGACTCGGAGTGCCTAGCAGGAAGAAGTGAACACTGCTAAGAATGAAGCCAAATTAACAAGCAAAAGGTTGCGTGACTAATGCTTTGGTGAGCTTTTGCAAAATCTTTCTTAATCAGGAATGATTTTCTACAGACTAGCCGTAGTGGGTAAACCGTTGAGAGATATTCGGCAAGCTAGAAGGTGTTTATGTGTAACAGGATTCTGCAGGCCAAGAAAATCTGTTTCCCTTCTGGTACTGAAGGAAGACTGTTCAGAAGTGCTTGATAGGACCCAGTCGGGCTTCCCGGTGGGACCAGAGAGGGCGAAGTGAATGCGGTGGGGTGGTGAGCTGCTTGCAATGTTTGGCAACGCAGCTGCCTGCTCCGTTGATCTGGCTGATATGTACCTCTGCAGCACCACGTACGCTTGCTGCTCATGCTATTAGGCAACCATCCCCTTAAACACCGTAACTGTAATCGTTTCTTTCGGAGGGACTTCCTGGGGGTTTTTTGGAGCACCTGCCATAAAGCCACTATACTACTTGTTACCTAAGTAGGCCACTTCTGCCTTGTTAGCTGTGTAGACATCTCTGAGCTTGTCTAGGCAACTTGGAGTTTGGGAGCAGGTGGCATACCACCTTGGGAACTTCAAAGATCTCGGTTGGCCTCGATGTGGGTGTACTAGCCTTAGCACCCCCCGTGGGTTGCTTTTCTTAGTCATTGCAACCGTGTTGTGAAGATGCAGTAAGCGTCGCAGCTGGCAGCTCCAATCAATATCGAGGTGCTGCTCTGCTCTCCATTGCGTGAGCGCCTTGTGGGGGCAGGTCCCCAGCCAGCCAGCTTCCCTTTGCAGGAGATAAGTAGCAGGTCGGGGGAAGCAAAGCACGGTAACTTGACCGACATGATGCAACAGGCAAAAAGCAAAGCCGACACAGCAGTTATCTTTTGGATCCTCACTCTGTCTTCTGCTTTTGAAGAATGTGGTCTGTACGTGGTGACAGCAAAACGAACGGGCGAGGTTGCAGACTGAGCAAACCTGTCAGTTTTCTTCTAGGAACAAGTCCGGAGTAAGCTGGAGGTTCAAAACTGGTTTTGCAGGGAATCTCGGCTAAATCATTGCAAATGCAAGCAAAGCAATGAAAATCATGACATGCTTTCTGGCATGTTGTAAGTAAACGAGGGGGCTCGATATGCCAAGTTAATAAAACTTGTTAGGAGTTTGCCCAGACCTCAATACAAAAAAAAGTGTTCATTTGTTGCTTAACGTTTTCCGAGTAACATGACTACTACCAGAAAGTCATTGAATTTAGGTGGGAAATACTGTTTTCATGTGTTTCTTGTCAGTTGGGAGTTTTTCAACAAAAGGTTTAACTGTCATGTGCAGACTCATTTGAAACAAGCTATGATAAATCTTTTGGTTCTTTAGAACCAAAATTGTCAAAATACATTAATATTTTTTGAGACTTGAATTTCCTGGTCTTAAGGAATTTACTCAGAGATGCTTTGCTCATGATTTAGTTACTTTCATCACACAGATTGCTAAAGGGATCAGATCAAGGAGATCTAAAATGTGCTCTTACATTAACAGGGGAGCTAGTGAAAGCCTTTCTGCATGGTGTCCATCTTGGGGAATTCCACGCACCTGCGTTGCTTCAGTGCCTATGTGCTGCCACAGTAAATTACAACTTTTGATGAAGCTCTCAGTAAATATAATTAGTTCAGGTCTCCCAAAAGTGAAAGGCTGTATCATTTTTCTGACAGGAAAGGCAGAGGGACTGTATATGAAGCTGGATAACAAATTATTAATAATTATTAATTACAGTATTATTACATGCATACCTGGGGCCCATCCTCACTAGCTTGCACTGATGTCAGCAGGCTTTCCTTAAGCAAGTAGACCTGCCTAGGTCCGTGTGAGTCCTCCTGAGATTAAGATTTTGCAAGTTCTGATGCCAGCACTTTAATAAATTAAGTCCAGCAAACAAAAAGATGTTTCACGTCTGCAGGTACTGAACCTGCGTACCAGATCCATGTCAGTGGGGAAATCTGCCTGTCATTGAGCAACTGCTCTAGTCAGCAAAGCATAAGGATTAATGATGGAAAATACTAGATGAATGGGTATTATAAAAGCTGCCAAAGCTCAGACTCCCGGATAAGTTACATTTTACCTTACATGTCCCCTTGGTGTACCTGTAAATTATTAATGCCGAAAACTGTTATTTCATTCATGAATAATTTAATACGGCTTTGGGTGGGTGATGGGGAAATCGCATGGAGTAACTCGCAACTCGCGCTGATGCAGGATGCTGTCTGGGCTAAGCAAGATAAAGTCTGGGGGTTGTCAGCTGGGCACTTAGTAGACTAGTGAGAAAAGGGATGAGTCCTGGAGGCCCTGGGTGCAGGTCTGGCCTGGGCTGCAGAGTGATACCAGGAACAGTGTCTGCAGAGAAGGTTTCAAGGAATGGCATTTAAATGTGAAACTCCACAAGCAGGGTATATTTGTCTCACTGTGGTATTGCATAGCCGCTTTTTGCAAAGCGTGGAGAGGGCACAGTGTGTTCACACCATCTAACTTGGGTGCCCGAAGGAAGAGCTGCCCAAGTCCTGAGCCAGAGCCTGCCTTGTGCAGTCAGGGAGTTTCAGACGGGAGTTCGGAGGAGCCTGGTGCTTTACTTGAGTGCTGGGAACTGCTCTCTGGAGAGCCCTAGCGGTACGGGCATCTCAGACATGGGTAGAAGCCTCTGGTTAGCTAGCACAAATACCTCCCACCTCTTTCTGTTGTTGGTCGTAACGCTTTTCTTTGCTCAGGGTATAGTTTGTTTAAGCCCACAGAATGCCAACCATAATTAAATAGTATTTCACACACTTTCTTGGACCTTTTTCCAAAACTGACCCCTTCTTCCACTCAAAAAGAACACCTAACTAGGTATTTTTTGTGAACTTGTAACACAACACGCAGGCCTTTAAAAACATGTATGTGCAAGTGAGGAGGAAGAGAGGCATGGGCAGAGGGGAAGCAAACCAGGAGGAGTGAAGTTTTCTACTGACATTTCAGATTTAGCCCTCTGTTCTGGTGTGTATTCCTGTACAACTGGGAACCATTTTTAGCTTCTTGACTCGGGGTTTGTATAACTGCACAAGCTGCGATGAACCTTGCATGATTTGGTTCCCAAAAGGATTTACAAGTTGGTTTGACAGAAGCTAGAAGCAAGCAAAGCCATGGTGGTTAATTCGGCAGTTGATGTTCTTCCAGTCTGGAAGTCCACCCTCTTTTCCTCCACCCCTCTCCCAGGAAATCGTCTCAGACCCTTGTTAGGCCTCTAATCACACATACACTGAAGTAGGCTTGTTGCAAGAGTTGTGGGTGAAAGAAGAGGTCGGTGGAGGCAAAATGTTAAGCAAGCCAGCCTGTCCCATGCTCCCTTGAGCTCCTCTGAATGTCATTTTACATAGAAGATGATTTGATCTCTGAGGATGCAAAGCTCTGCTTAAAATGCACTTGTTTGGAGCGTGCGATTCTGCATCAGTCTCAGCATGAGAGCAACAGACCAAAGGATCCTAGTTCTGGGCTGTAGAGAGTTTGGGCCTCAGTTTAGTTGTCCAGTTGCATGTGGCTTTCACCAAAGTTGGGCTTTGCTTTGTGGTGTTTTCTGGGTAGAACTGTCTCATAAATTGCCCAGACAGTATGCAGTGCTGTGAAGCAGCAAGAACGCTGCAGGGCTTCCACTGGGCGCCACCTTTCAGCCCTGGTCCCCAGGGCGTTGGAGAGGTTTCCAGGCTTCGCTTGTCTCTTTGGGTGCGTCCCGCAACTGCGGGGTGAATTACCGTGTTGCTGGGGCGAGGTGTCTCTGTGCAAGGTTCACAGCTCAGTTACTCCTAGCTGGCAGGGGCTGAAATGCCGAGGTGTTGGTGATGAGGGGATCTTTCTTGCTGCGACGCTCCGATGAACTGGTTCAGGGCTGAGTTGGGACTAACTGTTCCGAGTGCGTTTAATGAATGGGAAGGAAATGGGAAAAAGAAGGCTGGATTCACCACTGATTTTCTTCTTGTGGAGCTACTGACAGCTGTGCAGAATCAGCATTCGCAGAAGCAGGAGCTTGACTTCAGAGGAGATGGGGGCCCTGCCTCACCGCACCACCTCCTTGAGTAAGATGAGAACCTGACACATGCATGGGCAAAGAGAGAGGGGAGTGCTTGGGAAAAGCTGCTTCCTTGAGTGGGAAAATGAGCAAAGAGGCAGTTCTTCAGCATCTGCCTCCCTCCTGTTCCCTCTGCATATTTCTTTACGTTACGCTTATTAATACTGAGTAGATCTTTTGAGTAATGTCCAAATCCATTTTTCTGTCAGCTTCAGCAAAGATAAGGCTTCTCCCCTTCTTGTTCTATCAAGGCAGCAATCCCGTGATTCTAGGACTAGAGGTTATTACTTGATGCGTTTTAAGCTCCGTTTAACAGCATTTACACTTGGCCTGAGACCATTCTGAGAATTAATTCCTGATTTTGGGAATATAACTTATTTATCCTAATGAAGGAGATACATATTACTTAACTGGTACTGCTCATTGTACACATTGCTATTCACTGGAAGAGCGAGTATGAAAATTTAACTCACAGAGATAAGCTCATAAACAAAATATGGATGAAAAGACTAGCTAATACTTTTTTTAATTTGCAGAGATTATGGTGAAGCTCAGTAAATTAAATGATTCATTTATGCTAATTGCACATGCACACCAAATAATGCGTGTCGCTTTTGTACTTGATTGTAATACCTCTAATCTATGGAAATTATAACGTAGAACCAGCCATGCTGTGACTTAGGTCATTGGTGAAAACTCCATGGCTTTCAAAAGGAAAGGGATCTCTCCTCCTAGTTAGCACCAACTTTAGAAATTAAAGGGAAAGAAGAGGGGGAGGCATCTGTACTATAATTAAAAATCTGTTTATGAGTCAGTTAAGCAAACAATCTGTAACCAGCTCACTTGGAAGAGCACAAGGTAAAATAATCAATCTGATTTTATTAGGGAAAAATAATCTGATAAAATTACGGATGTAGCTGGGCCCAATTTAGGCCGCGCAAAGATCTGTTCTGTTGCATCAATAATAAAAAGCATTTGTGTTTTGGTTTGGTAATTCTTTCCTCTTCCAACCGCATCTTAGGGGTGGAAGGATAAGAGTCTGCTCTTGGCTGGTGCAGATCTATTGATTTCAGTGCAGTTGCTCCAAAATTATAGAAATGTATCTAATCCAAATAGCCTGTTTACCTGAACCTGCACTCTCAGACTTTCCATCTGCACGATAATCAAAAGCCTTTTGTAAGCCAAAGAGCTGCAATTGAATGAGGGTTGTGAGCGTGGTAGGTGTGAAGAATGACTCCTCCAGCTAACATGGTTTGAGGACGATATAAATATCCAGATTTTATCTTTGAAATTGCTTACCATGTTGGTAAAGGTTAGTTAAGTTTACTACCATCAATTTTATGAAATGTTTGATTGGAATGGTAATTTTGTGCTTGTTAATTAGAAATCAAATTGCAGCATGTTGTGACCTAGATTTCAGGATAATTTGCATGCAGAGTCCTCTGCATTCAGTAGTGCCATAAATTTAATGATTTTAGACGCAGCAATAATAAAATTATAGTTCTTTCTGGATGATATTTTCCCCCTTCTCGTGTTTTCTCCTCTTTGGAAATATAATCAAAATTATTACCGATGCAGAACAAATCTGAAAATTACCAGCACAACTCTGTGACAATTATATTGCTAGACTGTTGCCAGCTTAATCCACATGTGAAAACTGTGCAGGATCATATTTATTAATAAAAATGACATTACGTTTTGAGGACATGAATCTCCAAATCCACAGTCTTTCCCCTCATTTGTCATGAATATCCTCGGTCAAACGGTATTTATCCTGATCTAGCAGCACATGGCAGCTTCTTGAATCATTGGCAAACATTTAGTGCAGAGACTAGCACAGTTCTGTGTCACTGAAGTGATGGTTCTTGTAATGGGAGAATTACAAGTTGGTTTTTGTCTGTAAAATGTTCAGATGCTTCAACTTTCTCGTCGTGACACGGGCTGGTGAAGTGGAACTGATATTAGTTCTCATGCAAATGCTGCTCAGAGCTCGTTGCATGCATTTCAATGGGAGCTGCCTGCGTTTATTTGAGCAGAGCCCTGGGAAAGGGGTCTCGCCTGCTTCTGGGCTCGAGAGTAGTACCTGGCTGATACTGAGGAGAAGGGATATACTGTTGTGTGGCCTAGCTGTCTGCCTGGCTGATTAACGGATCCTAGACAGAATCCAATCATGAAAAAAGCCCTCTGGGAAAGCAAAAACTGCGGTAGGGGTATCTGGCTAGCTACAGACCGGTGCTGGGTTTTCATCTCAAGAAGCAAAGACTGTTGGGTTTTGTTTTTATTTTTCCCTGTGTCTCGTTTTCTTTGTTTCCCCTCTGACTTGGGAGAAAGAAGTTGAGCTGACTTCAGTACGGACGATCTGAGCTGCGGCAGTGGTGGTACAGAGCAGAGTGGGTGTTATGTTGGGTCACCAAAGATGAGTTGCTTTTCCAAACAGCCGCTGGTCTATTTGGTGTTAAAACACGGCAGACCCAAGAGTGTTAGTAAAAGGAGAACCACCATCTGTTAGGTGGGATTCACAGAAAGTCTCTCATATTAATTTTTCTGGAGTGGAAGTAAAATTAAAACTGCCCAAGGGCTTGATCCAGTTGTTGTGGTTCCTTTTGATGATGCACTGAAGTCTTAAACTGAGCCCTAGTTACTGCCTGCAGCACCTGGTTAAAAGTATTAAGCTGGCAAATCTGCTACAGATTCATCTTTATTTTATTTCAGTAATCAGTAAAGTAGCACTGCTATACAGTTGGGATGTTTGGAAAGCAAGGTGCATGGAGGAAGGTTCTCATCTTGGGTATGTTTTTAATATCCAGCTTTACATTTATCAGGGGGCTGCATGTCTCAGACCCGCCTCTGCCTGCACAGGAACCAAAGGCAATGTGCAAGCTAGATGCAGGCCGGATTTCAGCTCCTGTAAATAGACGCCGCCTCAAGGACCCGACTGATTAATGCCAGGTAGGCACCCTCAGTTTTCGGGTGGCACTTGATGCAGAGTGATTCGTTTGCATGCTTCCACAGCATCATGACGGGCGTCGCAGGCTTTCCGGAGCCTAAACGGAGGAGCGTTAGTTCTGCCGTAATTTAATGTACGTTTCTGCTGGCCAGGCCCTAAGGGGGCCTTGTTCTGTGACTGCACAAGACTCCAACTTCTTCCCTTTCCTTCTTATTCAGAACTAAATTGAGCTGAGCGGAAATGCTGATTCGTAAAAATAACAGTTGTTTTTGGAAAGAGTTAATATCTTGTGATAAAGCAGCCGTTGCCATTTTATGATACCTGACAGAAATTACCCAGTTTCTTTGATTGCACACAATTAAATGGCATTATCAGCCCATTAGGTTAGATACATTTCACAGTAGGAAAATAAAACCTAATGTTTACTTATCGATGTTTAAATAAATTGTAATTATCATTCCGTGACAGTCTTGTACTACTGTAATTAAGCTTTAAAATAAAGGGTAATTGGAATTAAGAGGGCTTATCTACATTTCAGTTGGAAGTTATTGTTGAAGTCAGCTGTAGTAATGTGCAATAACTTTCCGGAAACGGTGCTCACCTGTTTCTGCTGCGGAGTGTGTGCACGGATGTGGTGCTCTTGGGGAGAAATTTGTGTACGCCTCATTCAGGCAGCTTAAGCAAAGCCACAAGGAACTGCGTGTTCATGGTAACTTCCTTGCAGTGAGCCCTGACCTTCTTTTCCCTCTCTTGGTATTGAGAGCCTTTTGCGATTGAGCTGATTGTTGCTTTTCTCCTGCTCTTTGGTTTCTGTTCCTTGTCAGAATAGGCCTTTGTACTGCCACCGCCACCCCCCTCCCAGCATGGCAAATTGAGCGGCATGCCTTGCTGGCTGTTTGGTTCAGCGGGTTTTGCTTAGGAACCCTTGATTTACCAGGGAGACAAAAAAAACAAAACAAAAGCCCCTACTGCTCGGGGACTAATCAGTGCTTAAATCTATTGCAGGCAACCGGATTGGGACCTTCAGCGGGATTTGGTAAATATGGGCAGGATGCAGGGAAGGACAGGGGAGAGGAAGAGAGAAATCAGCTAGCTGCCCCATGGGACGAATAGGGCAAGGGTAAGGCACCGGCTGGCACGGCCCTCAGCGCTCCCCTCTGAAGAAGACGCACGTATGTCTGAGACTCAGGGGCTCCTTAAAGGCTTCACCAAAAAGATGTTAGGAGGGGCTCGAACTCTTCTGAAAATAGGTGGGCCAGGAGACACTTGGAACGACCTGCTTTCTGCCAGAGGCTCAACGGGCTGTGCTCTGGGGTTCCCACCAGCGAAGGGATGCCCACGGACCACAACAGCAAGGCTCTTGGGTGAAAAAATCCTCCTTTAGAGACTGTGCCAAAGGCTGGAGAAGAGGGTGATCAGATCTACTGTGCATGAGCAGGTCAATTTGCTTTTAATGTGTGTGTTGTTTTTGAAGGGCTAGAGAGGCGTACTGTTTAATTTTTCTTTAATGGTTTCATTTGGATATTGGGAATATTTTGCATAAATGAGAGAAAGCACTCATTAAAGTGCATCACAGTCATTTGTTTGAAGCTGTTTTAGTGGATTTGGGGCTGGTCTCATTTCCTTCATTAAATTACTCTGCATCAAGAGTCTCAATTGCCTGATTAAAGACCACAATTGCTTACAAGTTCCTCCCTATGCCCTTTGATGCCCAAAGGGAGCAGGCAGATCTGCAGCGCGGCAGGCGAAATGTGTTTCCCATCTGATGGACTCCTGTGCTTTGGTTTCTCGTTGTAAATGCACGCTGGTGGTGTTTGAACAGTGTTGCGCGTGCTCTCTGCACCTTTTCTCAATCTCCTCCGGTTGCGAGTGCGATGCGTTTTGCCTTTCCCCATGCCTGCCCGTTCCTCCCCGAGCCCGCGGGACGCCTGCCGCGCAGTCAGGCTGCAACAGGAGACCTCTGAGCATGGTGGGGTGCATCTTGAATATCACCTCTGCTCGGTGGCCAGGAGCTCAGGCGCCCGACGCGATCCTAGCTGATGTACGTACTCCGTCCCCGCCTGAGCGGCTGGTGTTTTTGTCCTGTCTAGTGAGAACAGCCAGGAATCTCTTTGCTCTGTAGTTACCGGTAGGTAGACATGTTAAACTATAGATCTGAGGCTCATTAGTTAATTTGGTAGTGGTCTTTGGAATTGTTTTTAGAAAGGTAGATCTGAAACTCCAAAGGGGAGATAGTTTAAAAAAAAAAAAAAAAAAAAAAGTGTTTTGAGGATTCTGGTTTTTTTAATGTTAGGGGGAGTTTTTTGAAAAATTCAAAGCTTTTTTTTGTGTGGTGTGTTCAAATTGAGGGATTTGTATTAAAGCT
The DNA here is from genome assembly GCF_036417845.1 of Apteryx mantelli. NCBI lineage: Eukaryota > Metazoa > Chordata > Aves > Apterygiformes > Apterygidae > Apteryx > Apteryx mantelli. Next base: position 3,081,444 of record NC_089982.1, read on the forward strand.
CATCTTCAGCTTAAAGGTAATTTAAGAATTCAGAGTGAAGACACATAAAGACGTTAGGGAGTAGCAACTATGTAAGTTTGAAAACTAATTAGGGAACAAATCAAGCTAGAATATCCTATTAGTTATGCAGTACTGCTACGTAATAATTTTTTTCCTAAGCAAAATAAACACGCAAGACTGTTCGTCGACTAGTGTAAATCAGATTTGCTCCTGCTGCTCTGTGGGTTTGTATTAGCTGTGGATTTAGCTACTCTTGCTTAGGAGTGGTAAAATTCAGAATCATTCCTGTCTGATTACTTTGAGAATTTTTCAACTTTTGCCTGTTATTGTAGAGGATTCGGTGATGTCTAGGTAGCAGGCAACAAATCAGGCTTGCAGCCTTGCATTTGGAGCAAAGGCGCGTGAGATGGCTTGGAAGAGGTTGATCTCATTCCCAGGTCTATTCCGAGGCTGGAATGGAGGGAATTAACCACCTCTAACCTACTGCTGACTGTCATGCAGTGTTTTTTTTAGGGGCACTCTTTGATATTTAAAGTATTGGGGCTTTTTTGTGATATCGGGTGGATCTAGAGTTCAGTTGGCAACAAAGTTAACTTGTGTAAATTAGGATCCCTGATCTGACTTTTATACTCGTTTATATCAGTTTAGGAATCTGCCTGTGGATTGATGACCAGAATTCAAAAAAAAATTTGGGGGGGGGGTTGCCCCCCCCCTTTTTTTAAAAAGATTTTCCATAAACTATTTTTAGCATGTTGCTGGCTTTGCTTCTCTTTTCCTCCTGCAGAAGGTGAAAAACAAGATCTGGCTGGACCAAATAAAATGACAAGGTAGCGTTCTGCACCAAGGTTATATTAAATTTTAGTCTTTATGCTAGCAGTGTTGCTGCAGGCAGCCTGCTCTGGAGCTGATGTGCTAATCTGATGTACCTGCAGCCTGGTTGTAGATCCACTGAAGTTCAAAGCAAAGTTTTCATTGTGAATGGGCTTTGATCAAGGAGTTGAAGGGAGGGATTGTCAGACGCATTGATCTCTGTGTTAACTGTGTTTTCGGTTAAATTAGTGGGTTTTGCACAGTTTCCGATGTTGGAACCAGTGTTTTCTGAAAGCCAAGTTAGTGCCTCACACCTTGTCCTTTCAAAGACAAATGTCAGAAGGAAACCTGGACAGTTTGATGTAGAAGAAAAATAACTTTTCCGGAAGCTTGTTGGCAGGAAGGGCAGTTGTGGGTAGCAGGTTTGTCTAGTTCCCGTGAGCTGCTCCCCTTCCATGAGGAAGCGCTTGCAGAAGCTGCAGAGCTGTAAGTGCCTTTCCTTAGGACCGGGCTGTGGTCCCGTCCCTGGGGCTGAGCCTACTGCACACGACGCTTACCGTCAGCAGTGGCGCGACTTGTGGAGTAAGGTCCTTCTCTCCACTAGTGAGGACGTGGCAGGTTTGCTCGCAGACATCCACCCTCGTGATTTGCTTTGGTTTCCTGAAAGGCAACAAACTCACACAAAGCCTAATGTGTGTCCGCAACCTTAACTTCACCCTAACAGGCCGTTTTGGGCAACGGGACGTGTTGTAATATGCGTGTTACTTAAAACCAATCGAATCACTGAAAGTAGTTTGAAAACGCCGATGTTTGTTTGTCTGTCTGTTTTTCCCAGTTTGTAATCTTTGCCTCGGAGAGGAGGTGGCGTAACAGCTCTGTTTTGGCCTGAAGTAGCAGAGTGCAATCATGCTTTCCTATTGAATCCACTGTAAAATTTTACATTTGATACAGCTGACATTTTAGTGCAATGGACCGTAAATGAAGGCAAGTACGAGCTCTAAAACGAAGGACATCAGAAGGATCAAGTGGCTACGGAAGCAGTTGAGTGTGAGAGTGTCTATGGCACACAATTTTTCCATTAGCTCGCTTTTATGAGCCTTGTCTGTTCTCTTTGTCTATATCCAATATACCTTAATTTCATTTTCTCTTGAAAGTAACTCAAGGGATTGTTGAACCTCTTGAGTTATGAGATTTCTGTGTCAACAGAAATTTAATTACTCTAGAGAAATAAATCACTGTAACTCATCTATAATAAATCTCCAAAATAGAATATTCTAGGGAATGCATTTTCTGTTGAACTGTAAGGTGTGATTGCTGTCAGTGCTCGTCTCTCTATTAGCATTATCATGTTAGAAACATATTTGTCTGCCTTTTTGTTTTCTTTTGTGTGTGTTTTCATTTCCATTAGAATAAATCTATTTTGAAGGTAAGGGGCTGTATAGGGCACACCACCCACATTCGGGTTTATTTTATATTTCACAGAGTCACTGTTAGCACTGGTGAAGTGACTTTCCCAGGTTGCGTTTGCCAACATGAAACAACTGCTTTACACTGAAGCTGCCAGTTCTTTTTACCTGAACAAAACAACTATTTAGTCAGCATTAGTGGGCACATTGAATTACTTGAAGTTGCTCCTGGTTTTCTTGAAACCTGGGGCTGGACTTGCCTGGACTGTTTTCCAAAGTGCCATTCAGTCACGTGAAGCAGAAACAAGGTCTGTTCACCTGACTGTACAGGTCTCTTAAGCACGTGCCTGCTGGAAGTGTTTGTGAGCAATTCCACCGGCTTCCTGTTATCTGAATTAGCTGAACTGGAGTAGAAGAGGGATGTTTCCAAGACTCGGCACTTTGTGAGAGGACGAAAGTTGCAAGTAAGTGTACTCCAAGAAGGGGAAGTGTTGGCCTTGGAGCCTCTTTACTGCTTGCATGTGATCACAGTTAGAGCTTTCAGAAGTGAGCAGTATCTCTGGAAATGACCAACACCAGTCAAGTATGAGAAGAGTTGAAAGCATAATCACAAGTACGGTATCTTTCCATGCGTGATCTCCATGACCCAGGGTAACCTGCACCAGAAGAAGGTCCTCCATCACACATGGCATTGGCAGGAGTGGAGGAGCTAAGTAAGGAAAGACAGAAAATAAGGAAGTGCTTTCATCTGGGCTGCAATTGAGAGGCAATGACGTGCTCTACTCCACCCCGTAATGGAGGAAAGGACTCTGGCTTGGAAACTTCTCATTGTAGTACCTAGGTATGAGTCCAAGCTGTGTGCAGTTGTCCATTTAAAATGGTAATTCAAAGTAAGCAAGCGAGCTCTGTGAAGTAACAAAGTAGGATTATGCTTTATATTCACTAAGTGAAATGATTTATTTCAGAGGGTTAAAAATTCACCCCCACTCAAACAATCCAGCCAAGAAAAGTGTTGGGTTTTTTTCTTATACAGAGTTCAAAACCCACAAATAACTAATAATGTGATGATGGGAGCAGTTCCCCCCCCCCCCATATAACTCAATAATGACTGAACAGATTTCCTTCCAACTTCACAAAGAAAGGCAAAAATGACTTTTAGTTAGATAATACATATGAGAGCTTCAGTCCCTGAACTAATTTTTAGGGAAGGTTTTAACTGAAATGAAAATATTTCATTTTTCTTTTTCTCCCATGAGACAAATCATACTTGTTTTACTTAGAGGCAATCTCATTAAACTCTGGGGAACTTTTCAAGTCGAAGGAGTGAAACTGGTAGTCCTGCTGGAGTTATGCTCAAGTATCTGAACTGGAGATACAACTTCGTGTATTTCAAAGATGCTTTGTCGCTGGAGTATCCTGTAAATCTGGCTTTAAGAATGGAGTTACCTCTTCTGTTTATCTCTAGATTAATGTATTATTCCTGTTTGAAATTGTGCAACTTAATTACAAATGAGTCATGGGGGGGTTGATTTTTTTTTTTAATTTCCCTTTTCTTACTATGTGGGTCAGTGCCCACACTTGCACAGGAGTGCTTCCTAATAATTGCCAAGCAATTCATTTTCATTCCATCAAAATCAAGACACTACTGAAGAAGCTAGAACTTGCTGTCAACTCTTAAGTAGGGTTTACAGAGCAGGTCGTTATTGGTATTCCTGATGATGCCAAAAATATAGTGGGTTTAATGAGCTTTTGTTCTCACACACACAGAGAGAGAGAGAGAGAGAACAAAAAGGTTCCTTTCTTTGATTGAATTATAAGACAAAAGATATATGCAGAAAAGCAGATGAATACAAGGACCACCACCATAAACCATCATGATGCTCCATATTGAGGAGACTTGAGTCTTCCAAGACCCTTTGCCAAATCCCTGCTTAGTGGCCATCATGCCACGAGAGCCATCAGAGGACATCAGCAAGTTGGCAGTTGTTTCCTGAATTAGAGATGATGCTATCGGTGCTTGCCTATAACACACACAGGCTAATCAAGTATGAACACAAGTTTTAGGTTTGTCTGTGCTGTTCAGCCATTGATAAGAGTCATTGCCAGTTATGGAAACCCAGCTTTTTCTCTCGAGCAGTGGTAGCTTGGCTTGCAGTGACCCTGCTTGCCCCCTCTGGGCAGCTTTCTGTGGTATTTTGAAGGATGTTTTGTAAAGCAAATAGCTCGGTAGCCATTTGTGGAAGTATTGAAATGGTGCTTTGTAAGGTTCATCTTCTGCTCTGCTTGCCAAGACTGACATTGAAGCAAAGCTTATTAGTATAAAGTAATTTACTGCCTGTCCGCCGTTCTCAATCTTTCCAAAATGTATGCTCTGTCACTGTGCAATACCTTTTCTCTTTAAACGTGTCCACGAGATACTGACAAAGATTGCTGCCGTTACAAGCCAGCTCCTCACTTGCTGTAAATCATAGAAGTTAATAGAGCAATACCAATTTCTCCAAGCTGCACAGAAATGATGAAAATACAATTTTCCAACAGAAACTGCTTATTCAACAAGATCAAAACATTCTGTTGAAACATTCAGACTTCAATCAAACTCCATTTATAAAAGAAATCAAAATGAAGCAGTTTTACCTCATTAAAAGAGAGCCTTTTGGTTTGGGTTTGTTTTGTTTTTTTTTTTTGCTTTGAAATTCAGATGCTAAAATGCAGTGTGGTATTTCTAAAAATGTCCTGTTTTAATTGACGAAAATAAATCTTTGCACAAATATGTATTTTAAGGGATATTTAGACTGTTGACAGCTCATTCTTATTCTGAATTAAGTGCAGGCTTAGTGCAAATTCCAGTTCCTTCATGGCTGAGAATTTTGTCTAGGCATTCAGGTATCCAGATCGCAAAGCCATTATCACTGATGAGGACTTGGTATTCTCAAATCTATAACAAAGGAATGATTAAGAATGGAGAAACATTTCATCCTTAAGATAGAAATGGTCCCTGTGAGCCTTTTCACAAGGCAAGCGTAGGGAAGTTTGCACTGCATATAATACATGGCATACCTGCATGCCCAGGCATAAATGGCTATGCATTTATGTACAAAAATGACTTGAGTTTTTTCTAGATTTATTTCTAGAAAACATAAACACACAACATGATAATCATGTCTTTAAGTACAGCTAATGAAACTTTACTAGCCCGTGATAGCTATGTCAATAAAAATGTGAAGGATGTGCAGCTGTTCTGTAATAAGTTTTGAATAGTGTGTGCCAATCCAGTTATTGGCATCTTTACTGTATGGCAACATCTTTAAAATCCACAGAGCCTTGAGGAAATGAGTAGGAGGTAGAAACTCTGGCTCTAGATATGCTGCTTTGCCGTGAATGTTAATGTGCTCTTTTGGAAGAGCAGCAGAAACATGGGCCATGAGAACGTGATTTGGCTAAGCGGAGGGAAGGCGAGGGGCAGACAAATGGACCGTCTCCCAGGAGGGTGTCTGCTGGGCGCTGCTCACGTCAACACGATTGAGGTATTGGACGACAGTGCCCTCATGGCACGATGAGCTAGGCAGGGGTGTAGGCACGATGTCTGTGCTCCTCAGTAAGTTTAGCTGCTACTGCGGTCACCTGGTCCTTCTGATCGTTACGGCTGGCAGAGCTCCTGAAGGAAAGGCTCACGCTGGAACTTGCTGGCATAGCCCGTGTGTACTGGTACTGTAGCCAGAGCTGGCCTAGGAGCCAGAGTCATGTCTATAAGTCTAACAACCAAACAGAAAACCATACGCTTGGTCTGTAAAATCTGGGGGTGACTACTCTAGTGTTGAGCAATGCTTGGATGCAGCGTGCTGTACATGATTTGTGCGTTATAAGCAACGAATAATCACATATACAGCTGTTTGAAAATCTTACCTAGCATACTGGAATAGATGTGTAATAATTTAATACTATTTATAGATTTGGAGAGTGCTATTCACTTCTGGTTCAGGTCCACTTCAGTGTGTGGGGTTGTGACTGCTCAGGTTTTCAGGTTGTAGTTTTCTAATGGCATCTTAGGTTTCCATTTGGCCGTTGGGGTGTGTGGAGTGGGCACTTCCAAGTGGCCCAATGCTCCTTTTATCTCTGCCATTTATACTCTTCCGTCTGCTGCCGTTTACCTGCCCCTGCATCCTTCATTGCTGTGGTTGTACACGTTTTGTTTTGCTTTCGTAAATTTAGTCGAGTTGACAGAAGCTAAGGATCCAACCCAAAATGTAAGCAGTGCCATAGCATATTAGGCGGTATATCAAGTTTCTTGAGGTCCACTCTGGATGAATTTCAAATTACGTAAGGCTGAGTCATGCCCTCGCACAAGCCGTGCTGAATCTGGGAGCCTTGGGAGTTGGGAAGATGCAAGACAAGTTGATGCTGTTCATCTCAGTGCTGGGTTTCCATTAATCTTAGAGGAATCTGCAAGTTCTGCCCTTTCTGCAGGCAGGAAGGGAATAAAACAATGCCAGAGTGTATTTGCACATGTATCTGCAGCTGCATTCTTTTACTTTTATAGTCATTGTGGAATTCAAGGTTCACAACACCAACCTCTGCCATTTGCCTGCCCGCAAACCATAAAAATATTGGTAGCAAAACAAATTACTCAGGGGCCCTTTCTCTGTAGGGAGTTTTTCTTCTTGAAGAGAAAGAATCTGCTTTCTTTCCAAGTTCAAATTAAAGAACAGGAGTCTCATTACTGTGAGCAGACAAAAAGATGGCTTTTTCTTTGCTGTGCAGTGATCAGGGTTTAGATTGTGGAACTGAGGCGACATCGATTGTTTCAACACAGTTCCTGGCCAGGACAGATCTTCCACTGTGTTACAGCTTTTTCATGGCAGCGCGAGTATCTGCCTTATGATTTATCTTTCTTTGATGTTTAGACACTAGAAAGATAAGTGACTTTCTAGAAACTCTGCTAGACTCAGTAAGTGGCTTAGAAAACCAGGACCTCATCCTTCCCTTGTAGCCAGGTATGGCCTCTGGATGCTATCCACAGCTGTTGAGGGATTCTGAACGTTTTAGCATGTCTTTGCATTTTTTCTCCCATTCAGGTTATAGTATTAATTTAAAAAACAATTCATTGACTTACTACTGTCCATGCATTCTTTCAAAGTGGCAGCTCTAATATTAAAAGTTATCAGTTATTGTTTTCTTGCAAAGTATTTTGTTGTCTCAGCTTTGTACAAGCCAAGTACTTTAATTACAGCTCTTAATCTTTCAAAGTGCTTTGCAAAGCTGAATTAATTAATCCTCATAACACTCTTGTTGAGCAGGTACGGTTGTATTGGGCATAAGTTGTAGGGCTCACTGTGCTCATGCATGGGCGCCCGGTTAGCTCACATGTGGACGCTCTTTTGGGCACACGTTGTGGGGTTTTGGTAGTTGGGGACTGCAGTGGTGCCCTGTAAGGGAGAAGGCCACCGCCTGCCCGGCACTGGTCCCACCAGTTCTGAGACGGAGGTGAACACCCCATCGCCTGCAGAAACGTCAGCCCATCCACAGAGCCTGCGGCACCTCTGCGCAGACGTGTTTTAGAGGGGAGCTGCGAAGGGAGGAGATGCACGAGGAGATCTGTGAGGAGAAGCTCTATGAGACATGCAAAGGGAGAGACTGCTGACCCTCTGGGGCTCAGCCCGCGTTGGTGCTGCGGTTCACACAACAGGCCCTCCAACCCCTCCGTAGCACGCTCCTCCTCAGCAGAATTGGGATTGTGGCCCAAAGAAGGGTGTTGTCCTTAGTCTCGTCCGCTGATCAGGGGCACAGAGGCAAGGGGCAGACTTATTTCACTTTGGCAGGTGATTTCAAGGACAAATCCCTTCTTTCATGGCGATTTAGAGGCTTGAATGCAGTGAGGTTAGGCCAGACGCTGGCAGCAGAATTTATGCCTTTGCAAATAGCCTTAAAGTTTACTCAGGATCCTGAAAAGCAGCACTGGTTTTGTAACTGCTGGTCTGCTGTTTTTAGCATGAGGGAAATATTGTACTGCAAAAATGATACAGGCAGTGCACAGGTGAGGACTTAGTCTCTGGCCCAGGTGCTTTCCAGTCTGGCATCCAATTCCAGCCCTGAGATGATTTCCCCAGGAGTCAGCATTGGAGCCGTATGGTCCCCGCTCCCTGCCACGCCAACCAGCGTCTCGCACACGCGTTTCGAAGGAGACTCACGTATCAGGCTGTGACCCCCATCAGGCCAGCCGAGTGGAGCCCTGTGCTCACTTTGGCACTTCTGTCCGGTGATGTTGGAGGTTAACTTTCAGTCGCTCCCACCTCTCGTACATGGTTCTTCTATGGCAATCGGGATATCCGATACCCACTTACCCCTTATGGGGAGTACACAGGTTCTGGCTGCAGAACAGAGGCAGCCGTGGGGAGACGTGCCCCAGAAGAGCATGGTCACTGCAGGCAGAGGATGGAGACAGCGATCTCAGTGTTAAAGCCCTTAAGGTTTGGGGAACGAAGGGCTACCTTCTCCTGTGACACCAAATATCCTTAATTTTGCGGAAATCAGGCCCCTGGAAGTCTCGTTTCTGCGGATGCCTTCCAGTGAGCCCCTGCCCAGGGAACAGGACTCCCTACTTCTGCCCAGGCAGCCCCAAGGACTGGGAGGTTCACCTAGGTATATAAATCAATCTGCTTCAGCAAAAGCCTGTTGCCTTCCCACCCAACAGTAATGCTTGCACCCAAAGTCTGCTCGGAGAGCCTCCTACATGAAATGCTTTCTCTGGCTGAAATGGTTTATCTGCAAATTGGATGCAGTCATGTGTCCTATAAATCTTTGACTTAAAAGATAGGTTGTCCATTTGATCCAAGTTACACTGCAGAATAGCCCTAAGCGGGAGTCTCTAAAACCTTACTTCATATTCTACAGATGAGGATAAATTATAAGCCTTCTTGCTATATGTTTCTGAAATATAATGTAATGTACCTATGCTGGTACACAGGCTATAAAATGGAAATGAGATAGCCAGCACTCTAGTGTGTTTCTGATGTGCAGAGGTGATCTTGATGATATATGTCAAAAACCTCCAGCAATATTTTAAAAGATCGGCAATGTCAATTTGCATAATTTGGGATATAATTTTTTCAATTTTTTCTAATGGCTGAAGAATGGTGAATACAATTTAGCACTTTTCTCAGTGAGAATAAATAATTTAGTGTGTGAAAATGCAAGTGTTACCAGTCACATAACTGTTATCAGTCACGCAAGAATGGATGCAAATATGGGCATGACATTCAGAAACATGCCAAAATTAGTTTGGGTTTAAATATTGTACCTAGAGTTGAGTTATGATTGGAAATGATGAAATTCTCTCTTCTGTCATGTTGAATAGACATGACAGTTTTATGTGCTTGAACTTTGACGTTTTGCTAGATGGTAATCAATTAGTAGAGCCGGCATTTAATGGCCTTGGATTACTGCTGCGGTGCACGTAGGTGCGTTGTTTGTAGTGAGCGTGGGCTACCCGGCGTTCGCGTGCAGCTCGGCAGGGTTCGGTGCCACTGGCTCCTGTGAGGGGTCTTTTGTTTGTTTTTAGCTACATCTTCATGAGATGCAATCTGTTCAGCCTCCTGGTCCCTAAACTCTGTGGCCTTTCGTTCTTTCCAGAAGACCTATTTGGACAAAAGATACAATTTTAATACCGTGGAAACAACATTTCAGGAAAGATGCTTTCTCCCTGTTTTGGGGGAAGATTGAGTATTTGCAACATAATAAAAATTTTGAAAAGAATTAACACCAACCCCAAATGGAATGTTTTCTTTTCTGAGCGGGTGGGAGAACATTTCTTTCATTTTGAATGAAAATGTAATTTTTTTTTAACTGCCTGATTTGGAGGCAAAAAGAAAAAAAAAAGCCATTTTAAAGTGAAAAGTCAATAGTTTCATTCTAAAACATACCATTCATTCTCAAACAAGCCTTTCAGCTTTGGCTCGAATTTCGACCTAAATTCGCGCAGGTCAGCCCCAGGTTTTTCCGTTAATATGCTAGCTGTGAGAAAACTCTAATCAGCCTCACAGCCAGTTATCAGGTGAAACTTTTCTGTTGAATATAGTTGCATTTGACCTATTTATATGACACACTGTCTAACCTGTACATATTTCTTCCATTGTCTGCCTCCCCGGAAATATTTGTTCAGCGGGTTAAACTGATTAACTGATTTTTTTCAGCTCTTGAAAGCTGATCGATTCCTCAGGCCCACAGTATATAAAATCTCGCTCATACATCATTTTTTAATCTCACTGATCCCAATATTATAACTTCCTTTTATTTGTATTTCATTTGGGGCTGTTTTGAAGTAGAACAGGCCAATTTCATGTGGATGTTTGTGTTTAAAGTCTGCCTTGACTCGGGTGTTTTGTGAGAGTCTTTGTAGGCGCTGTTGCTACTGCTGCGCTGCAGTGTAAATGTGCCCGAGTACAAGTACTCGGCTCAGTTTTGCCCAAGTGAGGCTCTTAACTGACTGTGCAAAAATGTATTTTCTACAGGAGTGGATGCATTCCCATATACAGTCACAGATTTGGAAACGATGCCAGTCCCCTTTTCAGAGAGTCCTATACTTCATGATAAATAAGAATATTGCTGTTTCCTTCTTTTCCCCAAAGATTTTTATCACAAACCAAATCGTGCCTGGGAAGATACATCTTGGCTATCTCGAGAGCAGACTAACACAGAGCATAATTCATTTCCCCAGCTAACTGTTTTGACAAAACCATTTCTGCTCCATAATGAAAGGTTTTAGTGACTCGATTTGTTTTTTTTTCTTAATCTGCCTAACTCTTTTAACACTTTTTTTCCTTTTTTTTTGTCTAGCCTAGAGTTGCTTTGAATGTTAAAATGTGAAGGATGTGCTCACATTTCATCCTCGCTGAAAAGTGTACTGGGGTGGAATTCAAACAGTTAAAACTTATTTGCTTTCTACTTCATCTTAAAGCCAGAGATTTGGCAAGTCTGTGCTATAAGGCCCCAAAAAGGGTTGAACTGAGACTGAAGGATCTCACTGCATCAGCAAAATATCACCTGCATATTTAATGTTCCTCTGGTTTAGCTTTACTGCCATTTCAAACTGCTGTTTCAGGTAGCTTCTCCTGAAGGCTCAGTGCAAGCACTGATCATAATGAGAGAGGAGGCTCTGCTGACTCTCCTTCATCCCAGGACGAGGGGGTCAACACCCATTAGTCATTTCTCAGAAGACAGGCCATTAGATTTTCATACACCTGATATTTCGCGGTTGGTTCCAAGCCAATCTTTTCAGCTGTAAAGCAAGGGGCACGCTCGTGTTATGTCTATAAATAGTGGATGTGCTCTGCATGTGCCCTGTGGCTGTGGTCCCCGGGAGACCAGACCTGCCTGTGCTGCAGTTTGATCCCGCACAGAGTCCCCAGATCTCATTATTTGCACCTAACTGATGCCGGCTGCATCCGGTATCTTCTTGCATCTGCAGGCATTCACTGCACAGTCCCTAGTTATTTCTTCTGCACCGTGTATAGCCATCTGTGCATCAGCAGTGTTTACTTCTTGCTTCTGACCTCAGATGATGGATGAGGAAAACGGTTCCTCCTTCATCAAGATCCGTGGCCACAGTCTTGACTCTGTGACCCCAGTGGCAGCGCTGCTGCCGATTAAGGTGGAATGGGAGTTCATCCTAATGTTTTTATGGCATGAGTCTCGCAACCTTTGTCTTACAAAAATGCCCTTCTTGGCACTGACTGGCCATGCACAGAGAAGAGCTCCTAATACAAGTGGAGCACTGCAATATTGCAGTGCAGGTGTTTGATTTGGGGTGGTTTTTTTCCTGTTTTTTTGTTTTTTGCGTTTTTGTTTTTTTCTTGGATGGGGTTTGGTGTAGGGCCTAAGTAAGTGATTAAAGTAACCCCTGTCAGTTTAGTGTATGCTGGAATGTGGGAATGAGTTTCCACAGCTCCATAATCCTGTAACCATGAAGAAATGGGCATCAGAGGCAAGGGGGGGCAGCCATGTGGTAAGTGTGGCCTAGTGTAGATGTGCCCTGATCACACGAATCTGGGCATGGGAGAAGGGCCACAGAGATGGCTTTTTTCGGCTGGGCTCTGTGCTCTGGAGGGCAAAGCTTCTCTGCCGCACAGTGGGGTCTCTCCCATACCCAACCTTGCCAAACTGTTGTAGATAGGAGGGACAGGAAGGTGACCCTGCACAAAGTGGGAAACTGGACTGTATCTGTACCTTTGTTTCAGACCTGGGTCCTCGAAATTCCTCAAGATTTGACTTTTTTTTTTCCCTTGTAGTCTTCATAGTCCCCTGTGATCAAGACTTTTACTTTGTTATTACTGAGCATATGGTATCTTCAGCGTTGCAGGTATGGTACATCATTGCATCTTGCGTTACTAGTGTATGAACCACAGAAATCATAATGAGGCTGGGTGTAAAGTATTTTTCATATGGTTTATTCTGGTCAAATACTTTATTTCCATGAACTACATCCAAAAGTCCTGGTTGTCTTGACTCACAGATGAGCTAGTCTGGGGGTGGTCAACTTCCCTAAACTTCTAAGCCACATACCACCACCTTCCTGTGCCTGTGACCCTTTGAGCTTATTCCTGGTGCATGGTGGGGAAAGGGAGCTAGTGGGTGACACAAGCTTCCTGGAGGTCTTGCCACCTTGTTGTGGAATAGTGCTGGCCTGTTGGTGGGCCTGGGAGCAATCTGTGTGCTGGCTTCACCAGCTTCTCCTGACTCAGGGCTTCACTTGGTAGCAGTTCCCCAAGAGCCATGGGTCCACCAAAACCCCTGGCCATGTCAGGCGCTCAGCCTGAGCTAAGCATGGAGTCTCCTTGTAAAGGGTTAGAAAGTGTAAGGCAGCTCGCAGATGCTAACAAGATGATCAAAGATCTGCAAATATGAATTTCTGGAGAATGGCATGGAGAGAGGTGAGGGGCTTGATCACCACCATTTTGGACAAAGATGGTAAAGCTGGTAAACAGCTACGTCTGTGCCTTTGCAGAGTTAGCCCATGGATTGTTTCATAAGGTGTCTTGTAAGGAACTGTATCTTTTGATTATAAATGCTCCCAGAAGCCTTTTGGAGCCGGTTGTTGTCCTCTAACTTAATTATAATTATAGCATGCACTGAAGCAGATCTTTTTTGGAGTTTCTGGCTGATTTCTGAACAACATATGATGCCAGGAGCGGAAGCTACACATGGAAACACAGAGTGCTTAGAAAGCCTTACCAGAATTGCAACTCACTGGAAGTCTGTAGGGTAAGAGAAGAACACTTCAACCATGCTTTACTCTCTAACTTCAGAGAGCAAATGCAAATCAAGAGAAGGACAGTTGGCAGATGTAACACTGAGACCTGAGCAGTTATGTCTTGCTTTACCGGAGTTCAGAGGGGAGAGGAAACACAGGGAGTGGATCCTGGCAAACTACAAAAGCCTAGCCACTAAAGCCTAGCAAAACCTAGCACTGATGGGGTTGGGAAGGCGCAAGCCCCACGCAGGTGGCCGTGCTCTGTGCGAGTCTGCGTGCATTAGTGGAATGTGCAGCGCCTGGGAGCATGACAGCACTGTTCGCTCCGAGGGGTTATTCGGAGAATGGGATGTCATGCCAGGAGAAGACGAATGGGCTGGCAGCTCAAAAGTGAAAGGACGCTTATTAGCTTGACATTGGACACAAGTTCATAAGCCAACATGGTGCCAGAAGCAGTAGTGTTAGCACTGCAGAAGAAACCACAGATGGCTGAGAAAAGCGGTTAAAACTCCAGGCTGACAGCAGGGATCTTGCCTCTGTTTTGGAAATACGTGAACTAAATGTATAGCTGGCAAGGTGAGACAGATACGGTTTGTAATAACATCTGGGAATGGATCATCCCTGGATTAACAGCAGATCAAGTCCTTGGTTGCATATAGAAAAGACTGCTTTTAGTAGAGTGTATGTGTACGCATGCGTCCCCTCGAAGGCGTGCTCAAACGTTTCCTCAAGTGTTCGCAGTCTGCCAGAGTTTGAGCATATCTGCCTGGGGCTCAGGGTGCTTTTGAACTGTCAGCCTTTGGCTCAGAGGGATTACTGCATCCCTCACCTCAACACGCAGAAGGTGTATTTTTTTTTTTTTCTCATTAATCAGTGCCTCCTTCCATGCCACCAGAATGCAGTCTTGCCAGGTCATGCCTCAGAGGCAGCTAATCGCTTGTGAACGTACAGCTGAGTTGTTTGCGTTTCCCCATTTTACCATGGCGGTTAAGGGACTGACACTGTGCAAAGAGGGCAGAGTCGCTGTACGAAGTCCAGTCTATTCACCTAAGGTTTATATGACTTGCCTAATCAGTACATAACTAACCTTGCCTTTTATTAACATGCTTTTTGCTTGTTTTAATTGTTCCAAGTGAATATATGGAGCAGTTAAGTAGCTACTGAAAAAAAAGGTCCGAATGGACTGATGTAAAAATAAGGGGGTTTTTTCAGTTCATTAAGCTTCAGTTTGGGTGCTGCACTCACACTCTTGCAAAATCAACAGGATTCAGACTGTTTCTTGGCATTTGGTGAAAACAGCGTTTAATTGAAGACCCAACCAGTAGTTACAGATGAATACTATTCCTCATTTTGCTTCTGGACACTTTAATCAACCTGCCTGCATGTTGCGATCAATCAGTTTCAGCAGTTGTGTTCATTCATCTTCGTCCTGCCATTCATCTCGTGGCAGCAAGGAGAACACTGTGTAATTGAATTTAGTTGAAATCTAATACAAGGACAAACCGTGACAAGCCAGCTATAATCAGCTTGATTCTGAATTTTCAGCACAAGTATTAGCTTTGTATTTCCAGGAGGAGGGAATCCAGGCTCCTTCAGTGAGAAAGCTGGCAATGAACGTGGAGAACTGGGGATGTGGAGGCTGGTTTTTGCCATTTGAGTCAGCTAAGAAAGAAATGATGGTATGTTGGTTGCTGTCACTCAGCTTCTACTGTGTTTGCTTAATTTTGGGGGGAAATCCACAACGTGGTCCCCTGTGTAAAATGTATAATATAGCAACTGGCATACATTCTGCCATTTTTTTGTGTTCGTTCAAGTAATGTAACAAACCATATAGATAGGATCTCAAAATATTTTCATTGAAGCGGATGTAGGGCTAGATTTTAGATTTTTGAAAGTGTTCAGCATGATCCGCACTGCCACAGGGGCTCCCCCGGAAAGGACTGCAGTAGTCTCATGCTAATGGAGCTACTACTTTTTTTTGAAAGCAGGATATTAAGCACGCGGGGGGTGTTAACATGCTGTAAGTTACGTGTATTGTCTTCACAGCTTCAGCCAGTCTGGCTCGACTGAGTATTCCCATGAAGAGGTGGCTTTTGCGAGTCTTTAGCATTGCAGATCTTTCTGACAGGACCTGAGGACATCACTATAAACAGAAACTATCTTAGGAATACTCCTCGGGTGTCCTGCTCTTTCTGTAAATTCTTTACTTTCAGTACAAATGTTAATTATGAATCATAAAATGTACTCATAATCTGAAAGGAGCTAAAATATGAGGAGGAGAGGTTTGTATATATAGTGGAGAAACTGTGTAGTAGTCCATCACTTACCAGCGCTCGTAATGTTTTCCTCAAGGAAGATATTTAATGAGATCTCTCCATCTTTCTTGTACTGTTATTACAATACATGGCCATGCCCTTAACAGCAGACTGATAGTCTCGGGAGTGCATGTGGGACCATGTTTTCGAGCCAGAAATGGTGAGAAGACTGTGTATCAGAAAGCAATTCTGCTTCTTCGAACTATAACAGCTGGGCCCTTCAGCCCTCGCTCTTCTTTAAATGCACAGGCACAGTAATACTTACGGTCCTGGAGTGGCTGGTGTATCTGTCATGTTTCCTGCTTTTAAAGAAGCCTTCAAACATAATATTGGGAGGGAAATAAGTCTATTCTTCACATACTGTTGCAAGAAACCTAGGAAAAATGTCTGCTTTTGCTGGGTTTGACTACTATAGCTGTGCCACTAAATAACAAATGTGCATTCTCAGAAAGCAAGAATGATTCAGGTTTTTGGTGATGATATGACATCAACAAGTGCTTTTCTCTAATGCTTTACAATGAAGAAAAATGTCTGCATAACCCCATTTTATGTAGTATTTAACCCTCTAGAGATGCAGTGTTTCATTTGAAGCTTCTGTATTGCATTCTACATTTTGGACTGGCAAGAGGCTGTTCTCCAAATATTTCAATGCAAATGATTCTGGAAAAATGTCACAGATAATCACGTCAAAATGTAAAGCAGCGACAGAAAAGTGGTATTTTAACAGTCTCTGTGGTGAACTGACCCGTTGCCTCTGACTGCAGGAAAGAGGAGGAAGCTCTGTTTACAGCCATTTTTCATGAGGAAACGAGGAAGGCACATTGACGTGGACACGTGCCGGCAGACTGGCATGCGCGCCGCCTGTTTTCCAATTTGCCTGGACACAAACCAGTTTTGAACTGAGGCTGAGCCCAAGCTAATAAGCCTCGTTCAACCTCTCTAATTTAATTACCTGAATTTCCCAGGCTACCCGACTCTCGCAAGCCCTCTGTCTTTGAGAAATCTTTCACGTTAGTCAGTCACTTCAGGTGATGGCGAAGAGCACAGTAAGTTACAGGCCAATCTTTGCATCCTGAAATTAGCTCCTGTTTGTTCTAAATCATCTGTGTGTTTAAAAACAAACAAACAAAAACTTCCAAAAAACCCCCCAATACTCCAGGCATGGTAGTTGCATTTTTTTCCCCTCATTGTAACCCAAACTAAAATTAATCCTAGCTGATTGGTGGTATACTTATTGTTTCTTTGATTTGGGGGCAGGGTCTACAGTAACCAGCACAGGCAAAAGAGATCCCTGTATCAAAGCATATAACCTCAGTGAAAGATGAAAAGCAAAGGGAGAGTACAACAGAGCAGGTAGTGATCCAGTTACAGAGTGCTAATGGGATCAGCGTGATTAGTGGAATAAACCCTGGAAAAATCCTAGCTGTTGTTGCCAAGAAGTCTAATGCATTTTTTTTCCTATCACGTGAAAAACTGTAGCAAGTTCCTAAGCAGAAAGATGACTTTCTTACGATTTTATCTGAAATTCTTTGCTCTTCTTCACCCGTTGTCAATAATCTTTAATTACAGTGCAATTGTGTGTACTTTGCTTGCTGCTTTCTATTAGTGTGCTTTTGAAATCCGTGGGATGCTAGGAAATAAATTGAACAGAACATACGGGACGTTCTCCTAGGCGTAACTATTGTGAGGGAACGAGGCTGTTAAGTCGGCTTTACCCACAAAATTGGAAACGCATATAGGCTATACTGTGAGACTGAACGTGATGTAGGGGGGATGCGATACTTCCCATTACATCCCAATTAGCCGGTAGCGTAAACCCCTTCCTGCCTGTGGAAGGTTTCACAAGGCACTCTGGCCTGCAGGAGATGCTGTTCCTGGGTAGTGATTAGTTCCTCTGGTTTCTGAGATGTTCAGAATAGGTCCCTGACCTGTGCTGTCTCCAGCGTTACACATACCCACTTTTCTTCCCTGGTAACTCATTATGACAAATTTGACATTTCAGTCTCTGTTTGGGTGGCAGACTTGTCTTCTGACAGCTACAGGTATAATTGTCGCCTGGTAAGAGCAAGCCACTCCAAAACAGAGCATGCTAATTAAAGCAAAAGGCTTTTTTAAGCGGTAAGGCTGAGCCTGCTGGGAGAGAGGAGGGAGAATGGAAAGGGGAGAAAGTCGGGTATTTAATATATATATATATATATTTTTGGAAAGGAATTACCTGAGTTTATCAGCCTGCTTCTGCCAAGTCGAAAAGGATAATGTAAAAAAGAAAAAAAAAATTCATTCTACCTTCTTCCCCCACTGCAGGCTTTCAAGTCTTGTAAAATTCTCTATGGAAAGGTAGGCCTTGGGGGAGCAGGCTGCTCTCCTTCCTTGAGCCCCCTGACTTTTGAACCTGATGGGTCATTTCAGCCGGATTTGACAGCAGTGTATAGGTATCAAAGGAGGTAGGAGTTTGAGAGCCGTATTTGAACCCCTCTTCCCTGCCTGAAGATGGGCCTTTAACTCCTATTCTCCTGACCTTACCCCAGACGACAGCCGTGACACACAGACAAGAGGGACCTCCATCTGCTGATGAAGATGTGGCACTGTGTGTCTAGGAGGAAAACTGGCAGAGCTGACGTAGGTCCGCTACTAAAAGGCAGAGGGACATCTGCTGCGTACCCAAACCCAGCAGCAGAGCAGCTGCCTGGGCCTGGAGGGATCAGACAAGGGCGTCCTTGATCCTGGGTCTCTTGCTCTCTGTTTATCCATTTTACACTAAACAGTTGTTTGTTTTCTTAAATCCACACAGCAGTAGGGATGGGAATGTGGGATTTCTCCCCGTCTCAGAGGGTGTTTTTCCTAGCAGCAGCCCTTCAAATCCTGCTGTTTGAGGAGGAAACCTGGGTCCAAAAAGTTGGTGGGAGCTTCGCTACCTGCCCCAAAATGGCCAGAGTACTGTCTTGTCTCTTATGGCTTAATTTACTGTAAACAGCAAAAGCTTTCCTCACTGTTTTATGTAGAAAGGTCTATATCATTATAAGTCAATGCAAACAGAAGAAAACTTTATATGCTGCCTGTCAACAGAGAATGTCAATGGAAGAGCATTAGTAATAAATGTCATGGTGTGCTCTAATTACCGCCTACAGCTCTGCTCCTTTAGGCTAGATGTTCTCTCCGTTGGGGTCATGCTGTGGTACATATTAATTAAATCCACTCAGCATTATCTGCTGTTTCTGGAAGGCAGCAGACATCATGTGCAAAGTAGTGGTTTATATGTAAAGAAAAGAATACATCCTAGAGCAAGGAAATATCTTTATCTTTTGAAATAGATATCATCTATTATTAAAGCCATAAAAAAAAAAGGGTGCCTGCTGGATTTTCGACTCTTGTTAATAGCCTGGTTTGGAATGAAATAATGACTAGAAAGAGGGAAGAGAAATAAGCAGACATGAAAGCACAAGTACTGCTGTTTAGTAAATATGTGTTTCTATTAAAATTATAGCTTCAACGAACTGTGGTAGGAAATGCAGCTAGAAGGAGGTCTCCGCCCTTTGCGTGGAGAAATTGCACGGTGTCTGATGGAGAAACGGGGAGTTGTTTCAGTTTAAGGCTCAGTAAATTCAGGGGAAAACCACAAGGTTTTCTCTTGATGTGTGTGTGCTTGGCTCAGGTTTCAGATGGCTGTTCTCGTGTATATTAACACTTAGAAAGTCATTTTTGACTGAGACATCTTTAATAACTACTTTTGCATCTTTCTTTATTTCAGCTGCAAAATACATATCTGCACAGGCAAAAGCCCCTATTTTTCAGTCAGGAAATAAGATCGGTACTTGATGAGACAGTAGAAAGTAGAAATTCTTCCAAAGTGCCTGAGAAAATGAGAACACACTTGGTGTTTGAGGTCAATGGGACTTGTGCTCTTGCATCTCTTGGACACTACCAAAAATGTTTTTTAAATTCCTGAGAGCCTTAGGGGTCACTAAGGAGCAGCTTATTCCAGGAGAGAAGAGTTGATTCCAGGTGAGTGAGAAATATACTGCACTTAATGAATTTGGTATATTCCAAGCAAAATAAGTCTGAAGCACTGCAATCCGGTTTCTAAGCTGTTGTGCCTTGCTGAATTGGAATGAGTGCCTGTAGCAAGAAAAAATTGCAACTTTTATTGCAGATACTCAGTTATAATGCCAATACAAATCATTAAACACAGAGGTATCTTTTAGTAAAGTATTTTTGCCTGAGTTTTTTTGGTTGTGTTTGTAACACCACCACTGGAGGACAGATATTTAGGAGAGCTCAAAGTCTGTTTAAGAACACAATTCCCAGGAGAGCCCAGTAGCAAGCAGTTTGTGTTGTTCCTAGATGTGCTGAGCTGTTTTGAAACCTGTCTATTACTTTTTCAGAGTCACTAATCATTTGGTGTTTTAATTATCTGACCCACAACAACATTTTGCAGGCTGCATCCGATTAGGTACAGAAGCCTATCTCTGATAGTGTTAATATAAGCTCATATGTTTTACAAAAAGCCTGGGTCAAGCCTGCACTCTGTTAAGCCCAGAAAATACAACTTGACTGTACCTCTGAGTGTAGCTTGTCACCATGGTGACATGATGTGCAAAACAGCTGGCATGATGGTCACCTCCTTGTGTTTCCCACCACCCTTGCCCTTGATGGGCACAGATCTTCTCCCAGACCAGGGTGTTGCATGAACACAAACAGTGCAGGTGTATGTACATACAGTGTGATCCTGGCAAGCCCAGGGTTAGTGAGTGCATGCTTAAATTGGAAGAGAAATGCTGAGACTTGCCCCTGCAGCTTGGCAAACCTAGGTATCAGCACCTAGGGACTGTTCGAGGAAGAGAAAGCAATGCTTGAGGTGGTCTCTGCAGGGCTGCCAAGACGATGGTAAGCCACTTGAACCATCTCACGTACCTGAAGTGGGTTTAGATATTGAATGGCAACAGCTAACGCAATAGTATTAGCATAAATTCTGACTTTAATGAAGCTACCCTGGTATACTGCCAAGCAATTACAATAAGTAGTATTTAACCAGGTGTTACACGAAGGACTTTCTTCTCTATTGTATAATTCAAGAGTTATCAGGTAAAGTTCAAAAGATGAAAAGGAGAAAGAATGCAGTGGAAATGGATCCCATTACTCTCTTGTCATTCAGCACATTTCCTGTTCTGTTTCTAAAAGCACAAGGACATAATCCCTAGATTAATTCCTGATTTTCGATCCAGGTGTGTGCATTGAACTTTTCTCTACCTTAGGTCAAATCCAAAATTTTGAATTTTGGAAAAGTGTGAACCTGGATCTACGGATTAATTTCTGGCTGCTCTTGAACTGGGAGTTTAGTCCAGGTGTGGTGTTCTGATGCAAAGTTTTAATTCAGGCCTGTTTCTAACTTGAAATGTTTTCAGATCTGACTTTTTCCTTCTGAGGCGGGCAGCAGGAGAGCCCTGGAGAAGGAGGAGGGTGTTGTTTTTACCATATTTGATTTCTTTACATTCTCTGTCTTCTTTATTTGTAAATATTTAGCTATGAATATGCTTGACAGCTTGTCTTCATCCTGTGCCTTGGCAGAAGGCTCCTGCAGATAAACGCAACCATTTGTATGCCTGAGCCTGTCTACCCTGGATGTCCCTTAGTGCAGAGATGTTCTCTCAAGGGTCTGGGAAGTGCTGTGTTCTCTCTCTGCCCACATCCCAGGCTCCCAAGCCTTGGGTCACCAGCAGGTGGTCAGAAGTCATGGGCAGCTTCGCTTCCCATAACTAGTTGCCTGTCTGGATTAGGGAGTAAGCTATTCTCCTGGTATTAACAGCATGGAAATGGAGAGCTCATTATGAGAGGAGTGGGGAACCACTGGATATTTCTTCTAGCTCTCAACTGTGGCTCATCACTAATCACCTTTGACCAGGGGCTGGGGACTGGCATTGCCCTTTTACACCAAACATGAGGTGAAATATTCAGATCTGAGGAGCTAAGCAAAAAGGTTATTCTATGTTTTTCAAGTATGAATACATAAATTCTCTCTCCACGGCACCAGGGTGTAGATATGTTGCAAAGCATCAGAGCTGTGCATCTGTTACTTGATGTACGATCTCCTCAAATTGTGTGTTTTTTCCTGATTTCATGTGCTTCCAAACAAATTCTTTTAATTACCTAAAATAAATAGATCTTCTTTTACATCTGCACTCAAATACAGCTGTATTGTTAGATTCCTTGTCTGTTATCCTGAGCTAGTAGCAATATGCAAGAGCATCCCACAAAAGGAATTTATGTCACTAATGATGTTGCAGCTGTCCAAAGACATCTGCTCTTTTTACTACTGTACATCTTTTAGTGATGTGACAAATTATATATTTAAGTTCACGGCACAGGAAGAAAACTTTCATTTCATCTTCCAAAAAGTGGAGAGTTACTTTCTGCTGACAGTTGGTTAGAAGGTCAGTGAGCTTAAGCAGTTGTGTGCAAATTTTCAGATGATGCTGTTTGACATCAAGCCATGCCTTTGACATCACCAAAGCCACTGCAAAATTGGAGGGTGGTATCCTGACCTGTGGTGATTATTTTTATTGTGGCATTGCATCATTTTGAGTGAGCAGCATCAAACTTCAGAGGAACTTTGTGGTCAGACCACTAGGCTGTTTATTTCCCTCTCTTCCCCTCCTTTCTCCCTGCACTTTGAACATCCATTTAACAGGAGATCTTACAACTTCACATGCACAGCTACAGACAGACACTCCTTGTGAGCTCCCGTCTTGCTTTCCTCGCCTCTCCTCATTAAGTAACATGGTCCAGCTCTGTGTTTCTGTGCTTTCTTACACTGCTCCTTCCTTACTCTGCTGATCATTTCCACATCTGCCATTCCTTTCCCAGAAACACAACTGGCAAATGTGATACCAGCTTATTTGCACATGTGAGTCTGTCAAGAAAGTGAGCTGCAGGAAGGCTTGCCTGTTGTTTCAGCTTTGCAATGCACCATCTGCTGTCAGTGCTGGTCTGCCTAACCTTGAAAGAATAAAATGACTACATGCGGTGGCCTGTTTCTCATTCTGTGGTTGGAAGTGTGTGTTACAGCTGGCCGTGTGATTTTGGCCTGGACCAGACAAGCCACGGTTGAATGACCTGACACCTGTGCTTCCCTTGTGTGGTTCATGCAAGTCTGAGCCTGCAATGGGGACAGGAGCACCT
Source organism: Apteryx mantelli (assembly GCF_036417845.1). NCBI lineage: Eukaryota > Metazoa > Chordata > Aves > Apterygiformes > Apterygidae > Apteryx > Apteryx mantelli. The sequence goes on from NC_089982.1 coordinate 3,104,393, forward strand.
GGGCAACTCCCAGCCAGTTCTCCACCTCGACTGAAGCCTTCCTTGGGGAAGAGGATGGTAATGAAAGATCTTCAGACCCAATGAATTATTCCAACAGTGTGGATGGATATAAATTGGGGCTCATTCGTGCAGAGACCTGCTTCAGTAGGTTTAGTAGTAATGTTTTCAATGGCTTGCAGTCCCACACCTTGCTTGGGGTTTCCCGTTGTGGAAACCACCTTCTATGCACTCAGGGATGCAGCTACTGAGAGAGAAACACTGGGGTGTACACAGAGCAAAGCACTGCCAAAGTGACCTGAGTTTTAGCTCCAACTTTGATCTGACCCTGTAGAGGATCTCGAGGAAGTTATTCTGCCTCTTTGTCGTATGTTGGTCTGAAGCTACACTTTACCTATCAGGACTCAAGATGACGTTATTCTTGGGAAGTTCTTTTCAGTCATGCAAGAACCTAAGTATGTAAGTGATTTCAATCACTTTAAAAAGTGGACAGAAGTATAATGTTGATGTGAAATAAAAATAAGTCTGTGCATGGCAAGTGCCTAGGAGATGACTTGGCCATGAGGTAGGGACTCTAGCTGCTGTGGTTCTCTTCCTGGTGTTTTCTTGGCTGTCGTGTGACCTTAGCGCTCACCTGCCAGGTAACCAAAATGCCGGCAGCCCTCGCCATGGGACAGGCAGTGTTTAATAACATGGCAGTGAAGGTCTGGGCCCTTGAGAAAGAAAGGCTGCAGTGGGTTTGCCATTACCAGCACAGCTCTCTGCTCATTCCCTGTTGTCTAGCCTTACACCAGCCACCCCGCGTCGTTTTGGCTTGGTTCCTCTTTTTACACCTCGTCTTTTTTCCCCGTACAGAGGTTGTCTCTTGCTACGTGTCTGTAGGCTGTCTGAGAGCAGTGGAAGATGCTATGCCTGGTGCTGGAGTAATATTCATCATTTTACAAACAAAGATGAAACAAGTTCATGCTTGCAAGGCTTTATCTAGGGTTTTTCACGTATATGCACTTTTAAATGCTGGTTACAGAGATTACCATTAAAAGGGCAATGTTTATAAACAATTACTTCATTATATTATTTGAGATAACACAGCTCTTTTATGTTTGTACAACTTAACTCAGTGTGCTTAGGAAATTATATTTTTCTGAAGTCAGCTGCTCTAGATAAGGCAGGGCTTGAGCTTTCACATTTGCAACACTGAATCAGTCTTTCAGAATGAGTCTCCACACTTAAGTTACTAAATTAGTCTCTAGGCAACTAACTGATTGGCCTGAACTTCCAAAAATCCTGGGTTCCCAAAAGCTCCTGCTGACATCAATAGCGTAGACTTCCAGAAGCATCGTAGAAAATTGAAAGCAAAAGTTCCTTTGAACATCAGGCTGACTTTAGGCATCGTGTTTTGAAACATTTGCCTAAACTTTCCTCTACCAAAGCATTCGGTGAGTTTAGCAGTTATATTGCAGCCGTTGTGTTCCTGTCAGTAAAATTTGGACAATCTCCCTGCCTTTCCGTGTTACTAAGTATTGGTGATTGATTTGTTTAGGTGGGGGAAGGGAAGAAGGAGGAAGGATAGCATTTTTTAAAAAATGGAGCTATATTCAGTACTCTTTTGAAAAAAACGTCACTTGCAAAAATCATAAACAGGGATGGTATTTTTATTTCCTACTGTGATTTAACACAGTACCAACAATGGCGTAAGAGAAAGAAAAGAGATTCTTAAAAGACTTTATATTTTCCTTTTTTGGCAGAGAGCAAACTGTAGCTCATATAAAAAGAAAGATCGTTTGTATTAGGTACTGCGGTTCTGACAGATTAGTAATAAAACTGCAGAATTTTTGCTTTAAAATCCTGTGGTTCCACAAGATTGATGGCAGCACAGAGAATTCCATTTGCTTCGGCTCAGAATTTGGGGCCTGGAAAGTTTAAGATAAAGTATAAAATTATTTTGAAGACAGCACGCAAAGTAGTCGAGAGGATAATTTTCAGGGGGCTATGACTTAAAAAATCTAGTCTTTTGAGAGCTAGAAGTTCTGCAATAGATGTTGGACTTTTCACAAGGGCTGTAACGCAGTTCTCCTCTGATGGCTTAAGGCCAAATACTCGCCACTACCCTCAGATAAATGATTTACAGTATGGTTGTGCCTTTAAATAAGGCTGCTCTCTGGGATGCCTCCTGTCTAAACCAGTCATTGCCAGCCTTAAAATGACCCGCGGTATATTTCTTCAAACAGCTACTTTTTGGCTTAAACTTTACTACAACAGCTTTTGTTATCTCCCTGTCAACCCTCATAGTACACTGCTGTTTAAAAAAAACCCAGCAACCTTTTAAAAGAGAGACCTTTAAGTCTGGCCTGTTGAGGAGCAGTGACATAGATAAGTACATATTTAAATCATCCTTTAAAGTCAGCCTCTCCTCCCAAATCGTTTTCTTTAATGCCATTTATTGAAAATAACTGAGTACCATTTATGTATGCATATTTGGAACATTGCGGTGTGTTCAGGAGATGAAAAAATTCAGTTTGCCTCCATGCAAGAACTAATGTAGCAAGGCTGAAGGAGCAAGAGCAGTCGTGTAGTTCTGGAGCTGGTGTCTTCAGGACAGGGAGCATCGCGGGTCAGGTCCTTCGAATGTCACTGCTCTGCCTCGTCTCCTGCTCTTTAGGAGTGCTGCTGAATTTGGGTGGATTCGATTCTCGTCTCAGTTTTGGTAGCCTAAATATTCTTGTACCAGCGGGATCATGTTTTAAAAACATTCTTCTGCCCAAATTGAGTGCTGACAAGTCTTGATGCTCTAGGAGAGGATGAACAATGTCTAGCAGGGTCTTGGGGAGGGGTTGTCAGTGAGTTAGTGATCATGGTCAGGACTTGCATTTAGGGTTAGAAAGGAAGGAAAGACATCAGATTTTCAAACACAGGATCTACCTCCTTGAGAAGATTCAGTGTTAAACAGAAAAGACGGAGGTGATTTTTCGGAAAACCTAATGAAAGTGGCAAGGTTTAAATAATACTTGTGCTTCCCTAATTAATAGCTCTATCAAGAGGCAGGAGCGCAATTCTTACCTCCGGTTTTGCAGTTACTCTTTTAAAGCAGCCAGGATGGTGTGGATGTTGCTTTTGCTGTTAAATTTCTGACAAGCGCAAAACTCGTTGGTACTGTCCTCAAAAGCTACTACACCTGCCTCTCCATCCTCCTCTTGTCCTCACCTGAGCTTCCTTGCAGTGAGGTGAACGTAGGAGGCGCTAGGGTACGCGGGTCTCCCCGCCGCAGCCCTGGCCTGCAGTGCCCGTTACCCAGGGACAGGTGAAACATTGTGTGTTTGAACGTGTTTGAAAAAGTTTCCTGGGGCAAAACTCCATGCGACGGCAGAAGGCAGCTGCCAGAGCCCTCCTTGCCCCGGCTCGCCGTTGGGGGAGGTGTATTTGCTGCAGCAGGAGGACTGTCGGGAACCCACCCGCCGGCCCTTTTGGCCACGCAGCAACCACAGCCTTCGGGAGCAAAAAGGACATGGCAGACACTTCTCAGCTTCACTCTGAAAATCTGCTCTACAAGTGCTTGGGGGAAAAAAAAAGCCATTGGTGTCAACCGGGAAGCAAATATTGCCATGCTGTGCCCTTTCACTCCTGCCTTGCAACTGCTGGGAACAGCTTTGCTTTGGTTTTCATCCTCTTCAAACACTTCTGTCCAAGTTTGTTCCCTCTGCCTACTTTACATCTGTTTCCACAGGAGCTAATTCGCATGTCCTCCAGGGCTTCATTCTTGGACCCAGTTTTACTTTATTTATCTCTGCTTCCCTTTCGTGCTCTAATCTGGCACCATGCAGTGGATTTCCACTTGTGTCCTGACATTATGCAAATTTATTTTCAGGTGAATGCCAGGAAACCATATGATTTATCTTCCTTGTTATGATTGTGTTGGACCTCAACTTTTGGATGTCATGCAGTTGGTTGTCTCATCTTGTCAGGAAGAATAAATTGCTTTTGAAACTGTTTTGGCATCACCTTCCCCATCTTTTTTGTTTGTTTTTTTTGTTTGTTTTTCCCCATTGCACTTCTTGTTCCCTTCCTCAGGCCGTAATATTTGGGCACTCTTCTGTGTGAAGTCACTTGGTGCTGTAAAGATCTTAGCTGTGCAGTACCGTTTCTAAGAACGGTTTATTATCGTCTCTGTGGTGAGTGTCAGAATGCATGGAGAAAAAACTTACATGTAGAAGGCAACATCCACATACCCTTACAGTCATTCCCAGTTCCTCTTCAGTTCTCAAGAGGCACCACTTCAAACAACCATAAAATTTGACAACTAAATATTTCCAGTTCAAGGCAAATGTGTCTGTGGAGCCAAAATCTGCCCTCGAGTGCTGGTGTGCTGCCACTGGAGTCCAGGGTCTGCCTGCCTGGGAATGCAGAGGAGGTTTTGGCATGACACGGTGGCTTGAGAGTGAAGAGTTTGATTTGGCACTTTTGTTCCTATGAGAAATGGGTACGAGAAAAATAACTGCTGTGAGGCTGAACTGTGACCTTGCTTCTCCTGGGGTTGGGGCATTTTATTTTATTTTATTTATTTATTTTTTAAGCGGCTGTACTTAGGTTTTGAAATAAGTGGCCTGAATTCTAAAAGTGCAGTTCTTTTTGTATTTGGTCTGTCTGAAAACTGAAAAATTTCAAGTTGAAAGAATAGATAGGAGATGAATTTTGACAGTGACAGTCCAAGATTTAAATGAATACATTTTCTGGGTGATGCCTGGAAGTCCTCCCTACTGATCTAATGTGACCCCGGATGGGGGCAGAATGCTTTGGGAAGTCTCCACCCGTCTCCTCTTTCCTGCTGCAACCGTTGCTGAACGGGCCCATGTTACGTTAAAACGCAGCAGCTTCCCGAGGGCAATGCGCCTTTTCCTTCCTCTGTAAAGTGTAAGTGGTGTTGGTTTGGGCAGCGTTTCTCCCAAGCGAGAGTGCCGCTAGCTGAGCGTCCTGACTAGCTGAACAGCACGTTCCTGTAACGGCAGGCTTTTAAAATATTTTATAGGGTGTTTGTATGGGATGGAGTAAGACTAAACGGAATTGCATAGCGCATCTTCCGCAGAATTTGCTATAAACCTCTAACAGGGCAAAGCTTATTGCAGACTAATTAAAGCGATCCTGCTGAAATGAAGTTTGTCTTTATTGCTCTCGCCTTAATAGCTAGTAATATAGTGGTATAAGCAGACCGTAAGATTTTTATTCTTAAAATATAGTGCAAGCACTCTATAATATTTTTCTTTGTTTAACTAAAAAGATGGCAGTGTACAAGTATAATTCATTAACTGTCAGTTTTTCAAGCAGCCTGATCCACTGCGTGGTAACCAGCTTCCCAGGGACCTCTATTGCCTTTACACGACCTCGATGCAGCGGGCACGTTCTCCGCAGGTGCCAGCACCGCGCGGCTCTGCTGAGCGCCCAGCACGCTCCTCAGAGGCTGGCGCGCTCCTTGCCTGGTGGTCCTCAGCGTGAACCTGCCTGGGTGCGTTGGGCCTCGCTCTGTCTGTGAAGGCCAGGGGTTGCTGCCCTTACGCTGGGGTTTGAATGTCTTCCCGGTAAAATCTGCGTTTGTAGCAACATCCGCGTGCTAAGAGATAAGCGATGGTGCTTGGCTTTAAATAGACTGGATGCAGAAAGACAAGTGCTATCTTGCTCTTATTAAGCGGGAAATGAGGCCGAGAAGGAGCTGCTGACTTTCCCAAAGTAACACCGGGAGGTCTTGGGGGAAGCCAGGTGGGCTGAGTTTAAAGGTTACGGCCTACTGCCTGCCCCTTCCGTCCTGCAGGGTGCAAAGTGCTCTCCGACCACGAACAGCAGCAGCCTGGCTTCACTGACCCCCACCACCGTGCATCACCCCGTGTGCTGGGCTTTGGCCAGGCTTAACGCCGGGGGCACGTGCTGATGCGTAGTTAGTTAGCCCCTTGACCTGGGTTGAGGAGGCCAGCAGCCTTGCTCCAGGAGCCTGAGGGTTTTGAGGGGATGCTGTTTTCTCCTCTGGTTTAGGAATGGGACGCAATACGCAGCTTTTTCCCTGTTTCTCCCTCTCCAGACTTTCCCCAGTGCCCATGCTCTCTCAGGAGAAAAGATGACAGATGCCATAACCTTGACCTGTAGGCCAGAGAACATATCTTCTTCTTATCTCTTTGAATTATTATTATTTCATCTTGCCTCCCTAAATTTGGAAGACCCAAATGATCTATTTGTCAAACAGAAACAGGTCATTTTTTTTAACGGGTGGTAACTGCAGTGTCTGCCTTGGTGCATGTGTTTGGTTATAGGCTGATAGTTTAGTCGTTAAGAGCTTCACTGGGAATACAGACTTCAGTTGAAAGAAATGGAAAAGTCTGAAAACTCTTTTTATGCTCAAGTCTGATGTAAAAAATTACAAACAATTCCTTCTCCTTGATATATACTGTTGATTTTCATGCTGAAGTGCTCCACCTGTGAAATTTCATCGGAGAGTGCATTTTAATAGCTGAGTTCTTAACCTTTCCAAATAAAAGCATATAATGGAAATAATGATAGAGTGAAATTCCTCCCTTAATTTGAGCTGTGTTAGAAAGGCTGGGTATAACATTATTCTATTACTTTTTCCTTTTTCGAAAATGAGTATGTACTGCTGTCGCTTGGCTCTACACATACTCATGCACCCTTTAGCACCCTTTACTCAGACTGACGAGATATTGCCTAGGTAATCTAGCTCATTTGTCTTCAGCGGTGCAACCTGGGCATGGGGTTATTCACCAGCGGGACCTGTCAGACTGAGTAGATGGTTTTTAGCAGTAATGTGTATGGTTTTTTTCCGGTAGTACTAAATGCTGAAAACTGTATATTTAGATGTAAGTGTTTTTTCACTGCAAGGCGGAGCTCGGTTCAGGAAATGCTACCTGGGAGAGAATTGTGACGCTTTTGTCTTTGTGCAGCGCTTTACAGACCAAATTGTCTTGCTTTTATGCTAGTGCGGCCACAAACTTCGGTGTGGAGGTGATCTGGAAGTGGTGTAGCAGAGTGACCCATCGACTCCTGAATCCCCCCGTGCTTTCTGATCAGTTACTAGCGAAAGCTCATCACTCGCGGACAGCAGTGTGTGAGGTCCAGCCGAGGCGACTTGAAGGAATTCAAAGAGAAAATTGGGAGTCCTCGACAGAGGTGAACATTAAGGAAGTGCCCGGTTAAGGCTGACGGCAGACGCCGTGCCCGGCCTCTTTGCGCGGGGGCCTTAGGGTGCAGCACCTTGAGAAGGCCTTGGTTGGTTAATCCCCGATACGCATGGTTCCTCCAAAACTCCTTATCGCTGCGTTCATGCAGGCAACTTAGGCTTCCATTATGAAACCCAGCATGTTACAGGGTTTGTTAATGCTGTTCCAGCTAAGCTGATACAAAGTCCCCCTGTATGAAGCCTGCGTGGCTTTCTCAGTGGCAACCATCTGTCCCCAAATGTGCAGGGCAAAAGCGGGTTGCAGACAGCTGTGATGGGACAGCTCTGAGGCAGTGAAGAGTCCCTAAACAGTGCATGCTTTGCTGTGAAAAATGTGAAGTCTCATCAGTAGGTCAAGTGGTAGATGGGGAAAAAACAAGCAAAAGCAGTGCCTGCACTGGGGACTTGTTCAGCTCACCAGGGTCCAGTGTAAAAGAGTCGAAAGATGGTTTAAATCTAGCCACTTAGAGCTGCTTTTGCAGGTTTTTGCGTTGAACCTCCCAACAATATATGGCAAGGGAAGGGGGGAAGCAGGCTTCAAATCTTCCTCATCCATAAATATGTCAAAGTTGTGAGACGAGAAATTCCCACTTCTGTTTTTGCGATGACTCCCAAAAGTTGTATACTAAGAGATCACTGCAGTCTTTCAGACTACCGAGAAACAGTGTTACTCGCTAGCATAAACATAGAGACATTTTAAACTTAACGTGGGTTGGGCCTCATGATTTGGGAGTGCTTGACTTAGATGGGATGTCCCCTGCCGCTCCCTAATAGAAAGAGGATGTGAGAAACAAGCTGTGTCCCTGCACAAGGAAAATATCCTTTTGATGTAAATGTCCTATCAACATTAGGTCTGTCACCTGGGTTTAAGAAAAAAATGGATGCTTTCTCTCTCCTCCCCTGGGTGGTGGTGGTGAATCATTAAAAGAGCCTTTTGTTTGCTTACAGTGCAGTTGACCCCGTGAGAGCCCAGATGTCACACGTGGTCGATCTGTTGACAGATAACGCTTTGTTTGGGGCTCTACCATGAAAAATGGTTGCGTCCCGCAAGTATCACCTCCAGAAATTATTCAGTGCCTTTTCTCTTTAAATTACGAATCTTCTGTACCAGGGAGGATGCTTGACAGATGCTGCCTGTAGCAGGAAACCATCGCATGTATCAGTAGCATTAACTCTGCAAGCTGTCCCCAGTCCCGAGACAGGAGGTGGCGAGGCAGTTGGCAGTACTGCACGTGTGCCGCAGCTCCCAAGGCCCCCGGCAGCCACGGGGCACAGAGGTGTCCTCCCCGCCGAGAGCTCGCGCTCTGGGATCCAGGCAGCGGGCGGCACGCGAGCGAGCCAACTGGCACGTGGGGAGAAGCGCAGAACGGCCCGGGAATGCGGCGTAGACGGCTGCAAACGCGATGGAGTAGTTAAATCCGCAGCAGAACTTGAAATCGGTTCTCACTGAAACTGGTGTGGCGGGTGCAGGTACTGGAGAAAGCAAAGTTACCTCTCCCAAAACACTCTTTTCTTTAGGGGGTTGTTTATGGCCTAGAAAATGCAGTTTTGTTTTGTTTTTTAAATGAACGGCACAAGTTTAACATGCACTTTACAGCAAACATAGTTCATACAAACTCTGCGTGGATATTGGATATATGCTAACGATAATAGTAGCAAATAAAAGTAAGCCTTGAATACCTGCCATTAGATATTACAGTGTTCACTGCCGTATAGTAGCTCAGTACAATCCCATCAGAGAGCATTTTCTTTATCTGTCAAGCATGAATTGTCTTTGGAAGAGAAAGAAGCAAGCTCGTTTGCTAGAATTAAGAAATTAGATAATACTAATTACAGTAAAAATTGATATTTAACTGCTCCCTTTTCTTTCTTACAGTACAGAGTGCTCTTGTGTCCAAATGACTGTAGATTGATTCGGTTGTGCATGAATAGTGCTAAGTGCTGTTGAAATAAAACGGTGTTATTTGGCATTTAACAGAGTTGTGCATATTCAAAGCATTTAAAGATAGAAAAGTCGAGATTCTGATCCCTTGCATCTAGTTTCAGCCCCGCATCAGCCACAAGTCACCGGTCAGCAAAGAAACGCAAACACCTCCCTCGCTGTGTTAAAATTCTAGTTTGCCACACGAGTGGGGAAATTATCATCAAATGGCATTTATAACTCTCTTGAGCTGTATATGCTTGGAATATCATAGGGTTGACTCTTATAACAAGAACTGAGCCAGTTCACACAGAAATGTGAAGTGCAGTTCTTATTTAAAATAAATTTAAAGTAAAATTGAAGCAGAAATTGGTCAAACGCTTCCCACTGAAAGCTGACTGTAAGTGTTTACCCGACTGCCTTCTGCCCTTTGAAAATGCAGCCTAGATGTGTGATTTTAGTGATTATAATCCATTAAATTTTCAGGGCTGGGGGTGCCTAGTTTTTGATGCGCCTTTCTCTGCAGGACTATTTTGTAGGCTGGTATAATAGCAGGCAGCTCGGCCGTGGCCTGGCAATGTCCTGGTGGTAAGCTACTTGTTGCAAGTGCTCTCTAGGTTAATGTTACCCTGGCAGATCTTAAGTTCGTGTTCCTGTAACAGGAGTGTAAACTTGATATTTTCTTTTTTTTTTTTTTATGGCAATTTTAGACGTCCCAAGACTATGGCTTCAGGCTAGCGGGCACAGCACTGAAAGGTGGGTGCTGCCCCGGCTCTTAGCCTGCTGTGAGCAGCTTTGTTTTTCTGCACCTCAGCTTCTGTACCTGGCTGCCTTTAAAAAGGAGAGCGATGATTTTGGCCTTCTCTGTGAAGTGCTTGGAGAGTGGTCTACTGGTTAATTTTTTTTTATTATTATTATTATTTTTGTTATCTCAAAATCTAATTTCTGTAAATCAAGTCATGCAACCCTAGACTGCACTTTTTGCACTAGAGGAGAAACTGTCCTGTCATCGCAGGTTTTTGTTCTTCAAGGGTTAGGGTTTCGGAGGGGGAAAAAAAAAATGACTCAAAAAGCTATGCAAAACTCTGAACTCATGTCTTGAGTTTCTGGCTAGCTTTGCATCTGCTAAGGTTGGGTAACTTCCCATTACAAAAACACCCCTGTCCCATGCAACTGCTCTGTGCTGCCATATTTAAAGCAGTATTATTTTTTTTTAAATGTGTGGATAAGCTCCTAAGAGTAGAATATATGCAGAGAAAATGGTGAAGACTACCAACGCCAAATTCAGGAATTACATTGTCAATGCCTTCAGTGTGGAAAGAGCCCGGGATCGCAATACAAGATAAAGAATGAATCCTCCCCTCTGGTGTTGAAAAAAGTAACATTATGGTCTGAAGCCTAGCTCTGATATTGAACATTTCTCTCTACTCTTTTCCTTTCTAAAGCTTTCCTATAACCAATAAAATGCATGGGTTTGCCATATCGGATTCAGCAAGAAGGCAACTTAAAAGCTAATATGCTGCGCTGGCACCAGGTGGAAGGAATTGATTTAAAAGCTGACAGCGGAGGGGCCGTGTTGGAACGTGTAGAGCCAGGCAGTGTCCCGCTTCCTTGGAAAGCACGCCATGGATTGCAGTATGAAGCAGACCACCACCACCATTTTCTTCTTGACGTTAGCTTTGCCAGCCCCAAGAAGCCCCCCTCAAAGTGCTGGAGATCACTGGGTCTGGGCTACAGGAGTTTGTGGACTTTGGGGGGATGGTTTTGCAGGAGTTCCAGGTTCAACGCGTGTGCAAAAGAGGGTTTCTCGCCTGCACGATGGCCACGGGTACAGAGAGCAAAGAGATCCTCCCTGGAAACAGAAGGTTTTGGTAAACTGCCATCTTTGCTGCAAAGCCTGTTGGTTTAAAGAATACAGTTGAGGTTTCAGGCAGATAGGCAATAGCGAGAGAAATGGAGATTACATCCATAAAGAAGGGTAGTGAGATTAGACTCTTTGTTTTGAAACGTGCCTGTTAAGAAATATTGGCTTCCTCTTCTTGGGGAATGAGATTGCGTGCACGCAGTAATACAAAGAAGGAATAATCATGTAAAACGGAAATAGAGCAGATCAACACGAAGGGGTTTTGGTTGCTGTTCTTCACTTTCTCCCCCAAATCGCAGAGCCTGAATACAGAAGAAACCGTGAGAAGCGGTTGCTGTTATTTTTCCCTGGCAGCCAGAATTTAGTAAGCTGCTAACGTGCAGGTTGCAAGTCTTTTGCCATTGCTCAAGAAAGATGATGATCATTCTTCATATGGAGGAAATTCTGTATATCAGTTTGCTGCTGCTGAACTCACTGCTGCTTTGGAGTTCCTCCTTTGGGGGGTTAATTTGCTGTTTAACTTAATGCTTTGGCTGCGGTTCTATTTATTTATTTATTTATCCATTTCACCTACAGCAGAATACTCTTGAAAGTTGGCTACAAGGGCCTGTTTTCCCCCCTGCCTCAGAAAGTGGCAGCGCGGGGGCATCTCACGCAAATCACAACCTAAAGCTTCCGTGGGGACCACATAGACGCTGCTGCTGTGATGGACCCAGGAGGGTAAGAGCGTAAGTGAGGCCACAGCAGGGTGACCGACGGTGCGTTCGCTTCTGCCCTGCCGTGGTAACCCCGGCTAACACTGCAAATGCCATGGCCTGTTCAGGGCAGATGCATCTTCGAGTCATTACTGCACAGCTGAAGGCCAGCGTCAAGCCAAAGCGCCCAGAGCCGTGCTGGTTCCAGCACGCGTTTCTTAGAAAATGTTGTCGTCTTCTCTGAATCAACAGACCATTTTGAAGTGGACCAGACATCCATGCGTTTCAAGCTGGTTGAAGACATTGCATTAGTCTGTTCAGTTATGAGAAGAAAAATGAAGCTCTTTGTAGGCCCTGCTGAAAAAGGGGGATGAGCTGTTGGGGAAAAAAAACGAGCACTATGAAAAGAGGTTTCATGTTTTCTGCCATACTTTCTCCTTGTTTCTTTGAGGGAAAGAATTGAAAACGGTTACTTTAGGATTAAATAGAAATGGAACATCTTCATTTAGATGCTCCTTGAAGGGGACTGAAATGTTTTGATTTTTTCTCCCAAAATTATTGCTTCTCGTGCCTCTCACTATTTATCTCTTATCTCAATCCACTTTTGTAATGGTAAAAAGGAGAGGATGGGAAAAACAAACAAAAAAGAAAGCAAAAGCTAAAAATCCATCTGATCGTATCTGATTTATATCAGCATAGAATTTGTTTTACGTTGAAACATTTTGCTAGGATTACACAAATCCTTGCGCCGTAAGACAATTCTGTTTAATGGAAATGTTGCCACTGAAAAACTTATTTTGGTTTCTGAACAGGATTTACCTTTAAATCACTTTAGCCAACTCTAACTATTGAGTGAAATGAACAAGGCAGAAATGTGTTTTCTGGATGTAGCTGTAATACAAAGTACCACGGCTTACGCTGTAATGTATTTTATAACAAAACACCCTGATGTTTGGTAAGCAAACAGCAGAACAGCGTGTGAGGACTTCGGATAATTATTAACAGTTTCCAGTCCGGTAACCGCTGCGACATGATGGCAAAGAGCCAGTTTGTCCCGGGGGGGTGGCCAGGACGAGGGATCCGGGGCTTTGGCAGCACTTTGTTTCCCAAGGTTTTCCAGGGCGGAAGGCTCTGCATGTTTTCAGATGTCCATCAGGCAGATATTTAGGATTTAATGTGACTGTACGTGTGATGGGGCAGGTCAGGACTAACTCCCTGGAGCGAGGATTTTGTTTGGCGCTTGTACGGTGCCCGTGTCCTCGGGTTCTGGGCCGTCCTGTGCGACGGGCTGTTGTCGCTTGAGAAGCTGAAACGCGGTAACCGCGCTGAACCCAGACAGGCAATCGGCTGTCGAGACTTGGACGTTAATTAATTTTAATGAACCTTGGAACATACAGTGTACGTGCAAATACTGTTTGCAAAAGCAGCAGGTTGGAAAACAAGCAATAGAAACAGAGACCTCAGAAAGCCAGCTCTATTTAGCAAAACTTACATTTTTCTATCTTTATTTTTAAAGAAGAGGAAATACCCTCCAGAACAGACTTTGTTTTGTTGATTTCTGCTCACCAATTCTGCTTGCACCTTGTACTGTCATAGTTGCCAAAAAATATATATATAGTATTTTATATTTGGGAAATAGAGTCCACGGTTTGCCAGTCTGCCATGGCTTAACCTCGCTAGACCCATTCTTCTTGCCTGGAGGCCCAACAGTGGCGGTTTGAGTCCCTGCCCCGCTCCTCGAAGCTCAGGTTTTATGTGTATCGGCCTGGAACGGGAGCAGCGGCTCCTGCCTGCTGGTGCAGGACACCACGGTGCCCATAGCACTGCCCCGCGACCGTGCGGCAGCGGAGCTCAGCACTGGGCTGCCAATGCCGTTTGGGGCACTCGCATGAGTGGCCCGTTTGCTCTGCCACTCTCTGATCTATGACACTGGGGGTGAACGAATTGTATATTTTATTTAACCAAGATCAGAATAAATTGGCCGTGTGCTGCCTGGCCTGAGCACCCAGTTAGTGCCCGTAGTTTTCATTAGCCCTCAAGAAATCATCGGCTATTTTTATGCAATGTAGTAATGTATTATTCATAGACAATTTCATTGGTAACATTATTGCAGGTTCCCAATGTAACAAGAATGTGCCTGAAGTCATGAGATCCTTAGGAAGAGAAAGATGGGTGATCTCCCATAAAAATAAGACCGTACGTGCATATGCGCACACACATAGGGCTACAGGTCTTCAAGAAATCGGGCAAATACCTTTTAATCACGGTCGTGAGCCTTATTCTGAAAGCATGTCTGCTACGACTCCTTATAATCTGCTACTCACTCTTATTTTAATAGAAACTTGAAATATTGGGCTGAAATGTAGTGCTCTGCCGGAAGCTGAATCTTTTCAGTCCTGGCATTAGCAACCTGCCTCGGGTCAGTACCTGGATGGGTAGTCACAGTTGCAGCTGGTTAATTCAGGGGCTTGCCACAGAGCGGGGCAGCCCCATCCCCAGGGCCAAGCCCCGGCTTCCCCCGGCTCCGGACACCGTATGCAAGCTTGTCCCCCTCCCGGAGGTGCGCTCCTGTCGTTTAAGGTAAAGGACTCAGTCTCGCAGTGCCTCTTCAGCAACTTCTCGTACTGGGGGCATTAAGGGACTAGCTCAGGCTCTCACTGGTGTGAAGTTCACTGATGCTTTAACGTACCATAATCTCAGGCTGTGTTGTCAGCCTTAACGCTGCCCTTTCTGCACTTTCCGTCTCAAGGTTTTCAGCCCAAATGCTATGTCCAAGGTAACCTCCTGTGTTGTCACGGCACGCCTTTTTCAGCAGAGCCCTTCTTGCTAACCCAGGGTTGCCCAGACCCTGTGAAATCCAGGAATGAGCCTTTTCTGCCTGGTTGTAGCAGACAGCCGTGCTACGCCGTTTCTACCCTGAAGGTTAGTGCATGGGTTCGCCTGCTCTTTGGGCCCGTGGGGCTGGGCCTGCACAACGAGGACACTCCACACCATGCCCGTATCAGACCAGGGTTGTGTTTGCAAAGGCAGCGGAGCCTGGAGCGGAGGTCGGAAAAGGGGCTTGTATCCTCGCCAGTGCTCGCAGGCTGAGCACCTGTGGCGTGGACGCGCGATCAGAGAGCTCTTGTCACTGCTCGCATCAAGAACGCAGTGCAAAAGCAAACCGTGTTCGTCCTGTTCTTTTTGCGTCGCCTCTTACGATTCACCGGTCTCTTACGTGAAACTTGGCAGGCAATGCTGTTATCCAGGTGAGATATGTCTTAGTCAGAGCTCGCTATGGTGGTGGGGTGCTTTGGGAAGCTTTTCCCAATTTGTAATTTGAATAGATGTTTGTCCCTCTTTAACTGGCAAGTTGTAAGGAGTGGAAGGTTTGTGAGTTCGTCTGCACTGTTTGAAGACTCCTTTGACCTTGGGTTTCCGAGGAAAGCGCTTTAAGGTAGAATGGGATTCCAGCAACTGCAGCCTCTGCGTTCGGGTAGGGTTTGTGCATCCTTCGTGTAACAGGAGCAGTTTTAAAGCACTGTAGTCTCATATGGGATCCGGCATTTCCACAAAGTGCTGAAGGGGCTTGAAAGTCCAGGCTTACTGATAAAAGACATTAAGAAAGCAAAGGAGGCCCCCAACTGCAGTATTTAACAGGCTGCATGGGATGGTGTGGAGAGGCACTTCCCACTCTGCAGCAGATGAGGCATCTTGAGCAGGAGAGAGAGGGGGGAAAAAAGACTCTTCTGTGTCAGCAGCTCTGGCACCTGCCAGCCAGAAGCGGTTGCAAATCTTGCAAGCTGCCGAAGCGCCCCTCGCCAATAGTTCTCTCCCAAAAGTCAGGAAAAGACAAAGCTTATATATGTTGGTAGGCATAGGAAAAATAGCTTTAAAAAAAAAAAAAAAAGCCTTTTCTCCTGGAGGCAAGTCCTTATCCCTTTTACCTGGAGCATGAATGCGTCAGTGCAGAGGCTGAACTGGCTTCAGTAGCAGGTTCTGCTGTGCAACAAAAGGCTGTGGCTGCACAGGAGCGAGGCTCCAACCCAGCCAGGCAATTGCACATCGACTTTGGAGGCTAATAAGGGCACGGCCTGCTCGCCTAAGGCAAGAAAGGCTGCCCGGGCGGTGCTGCCTCTGCTGCCTGCTTCACATCTTGCCAGCCGCAGGCCCCAGTTCTGGCCCTCTTTCACGCTCGGCAGCGCTTGCGTTGCCACCCCAGCACTGGTTGCAGGAGGGAGCCGGTCTGGATAACTGTTTAGCTGTGGCTGAACGATCAGGAAAGACTTCGCAGGCAAAGAGGTCAAGGAAAAAGTCAGTTACTGGGAAGGAAGCTTGGGGCCCCAGCAAGATTATGAAGGAGAAATCTTGGTGGCGGTAGGGAGAAGGGACATGGGTGGGAGCCCGGCGTGGCTGAGCGCTCCAGGTGCTATAAACTCTGAGGGGTCTAAGGCAATGTGAGCAGGCTTCAATCATGGTAAAACATAATTACTGGTGCAGTAAATGAGCTTTGAAGGTTCAGGAGCCGAACTGGACCATAGGATTAGGATGAGCTGGGAAAACTTTGGTTCAAGTGCTTTTATTTTTATGTTGGTGTCATCATAATCCAAATACGTGAAAGTGAATTGGTTTCTGTACTGTTATTTTGGAAGGGGTGGGAGACGAAAAGCTTGAACAATGTCAAAACATCCCGTTTTGACTCTGGAACATCTTTTTTGTTCTTTTAACAGCATCACCTTTAAATTAATGTAAAAAAGCAGTCTAAGTGATTTCACAGCACATAGTTTGGATCAGTCCACAGCAGTTCTCTTCACCAAGAACGTGAGGCTTAATTTTGCTTCTTAATGAATTCAGATTTCGAAATCTTGAAGCTCTTGATGTTCACCAAATGTTCGTCATTTTCTGGCTCCTTCTACTTTTGGCTCCGACAGAGCAGGTCCGTTGGTCTGGCTGCAGCATTTTCCCCTCGCCCCGAGTCTGCTCTGGTTAGGGCTGCCTTGTCCTATGTCAGTTGTGTAGCAGAAAGGAGCTCTGATTGTCACCAACTCTTCTACTACAGTACTAGTTCAGGCCACGTGTCTGGTAGCAGGCAGTAGCAACAACTGTATACATAATAAGTCTGACATATTTGAGTTCTAACAACCTTAAACTCCAGGGATTCAGGCCAACTTCATTAAAACAGTGGGAGAAAAATGTTAGCAAGTCATCTTAAATGGAGTTGGCATGTAACCCTCTTGACTGTTATCCCAGTAATTTAGTCGGTGTCTTTTAGCACGTCATATGAATGTGAGGAGGATGTGGTATGGTTTTCTCGCTAACACTTTAGCTGGTTCTGTGCAGTGTACTCTTACCTGCTCACTATATATATGGGGGCAAAAGCATGTATTTTCACATGGGCAGAGCAATGAGAATCACAAGCCTCGTTTTTGGTGCCTAAGCACCGTAGGTGTTTTTCATCGTGCTTGCTAAGGTAGGTAGTGGGTTTGCATAATTTTGCTGTCTGTGCCTGTATGTAGGTCTGTTTTACGTGATAGTTTTTGCAACTCCTGGCCAGTTTCAATTTCATTTGGAAAAGAAATAGAGGTGTAAAAGGGACTGTGCTCCTACAAGTTTTTGAGTATTAGCGGCTCTTGGAAGAGTCATCGTCAAGAGAAGCTAACCTTTGGTTAGACGCCAGGAAGGCATGCAGAAGAGAGATGCGTGAGGCCGTGTTTTACTAGTTCCTACGGCTCTTTTAAACTATTTGTTTAAACCTCAAACATACCCAGTGTATGTAGAGTACAGTTTATGTCTACACGTATTTGTTTGTGTATTATACACATACATATTGTTCACTGAAATCCTTCCAGAAATTAATTGTGCTCCCCCTTGTATAAAGTATGACCCCAGCTCCATCTGGTGGCTCTGTGGATTAGCAAGACAAACTGCTGGAGTGGCTCCTATCTGTGATTTTTCCCTTCTGCCTGGTGGAAAAAACAGGTACATTGCCAGCCACTCGACGCGTCAGCTCCCTCAAGGTCGCTATGATGCCTTGAGTGAGAGATTCCTTCCGGTTGCTGTGATTTGGGTTATGTATTTGCTGGGTTTTATGTCTTTAGAGATCGCTTTTTTTTTTCTGAGTCATGAGAGCTAAAAAAGCTACTTTAATTATACATATTTTAATGAATGGTGAGACTTTTTTTACCCCCGTTTCTTGAGAGCAGGTGGTGGGGCTTTATGAGAAAGGCCAGATGCTGTGTTTGAGTTGCACTGTCTTTCTGAATTATACCTGTCTGACCTCCGGAACAAAGCTATGAGCCAGCTCTAAAAATGGGAATACTCATTGCCTGTCCTATGCAGCTAATTCTTCATTAATACTGTCTTTTGCTAAAAGTCAAGTAGTAGAAATGAGTATATTTCCCATTTCTTCCCTGCTTCAAACTGCTTCGCTGCTTTTTACCTACTTTTATTAGGAAGGCATTGCATGTAGGATTTCTGTTATGAAAGCGGTTCTGTAGTCAGAAATTATTGTTATTCCAAGCTGGATAACAAAAAGAGTTCTGAAATGAATTTTTCATCAAAAATTAGTATTAGATCTGACAGACGGCGGTGGGGGTTTTTTTGGTTTTTTTTTTTGATCACATGTTTGAAAAAAGGGCGTTATTGTAATAAAATAAAAAATGAAACTATTCTGTTCAGACAATGCAGGCCTGGCTTCATTTTTTCAGCAAAATGGATAATGCAAATGTGTAAAACAGCTTTTTGGCTTGGGGGGTGGAGGGGGAGAGGAATCTATCAGACCTGTTATTAACATAATCAAAAACAGTCTGATATGTGAAAACCAGATCAGGCCATGTAGCTGCTACTTGCCTGCAGAAAGAAGCATCCCTGGTTGACTGGGGAAAGTCCCTTTTTAAAAAAAAATTTTAAAAAAATTCTTGGCTGCTAAATGTAGCCTTCTCCCTCAGGCTCTGTGCTAACAAGGAGGGAGGTGTGCCCACCGCACGGGAATTCGGAAATGGAGGGGTCACTGCCGTCCATCAGTTCATCGCCTGTTCCCAGCAGCTCTGTGAACACGCTGGTTTGGAAAGCGCCGCGTAGGCAGCAATGCTGAAAGAGTGGCGGGTTGCCTGCTCTCGTGTTGGGTGACTCTCAGTGTGGCCTGGCTTCGGGACTTACACCCGACTCCAGCACGCTTAGGGGTGCTTTTTGCAAGCACTTTGTTTGTAAGGAATTCAGCCAAGGTGTAAAGGAACTTGGGAGAGTCTGCCTGTAGGTGCGAAGGGCTGGTAATACAGAGAACCTGCTGATGTGTGCCTCTCTTTTTTGTTCTTCCATAAGTGTAACCGTCCCCTTTTGGCACGGTTGAGATGAGTGGGTTGTGGCACTGAGCTGTACGGCCTCTGGCCTTGCATGGCCGTGAGCGTCTGAGAGGCAGGAGCATGAGAATTAGCCCAGCCTTGTGGTAGGCCAGCCTAAAATAAGATTCTCATGTTTCCCACTGTGTAATGATACAACAGTACCTCTAAAACTTTGGGCTAATTCATTTTATTTAAATACATTCTAAATTGAAGGAGGTTTTTCTTTTAAAATGTTAAAATGAGACTTTTTTTTTTCCCCTGAAATTTTTCTGAACTTGACTTGAACTCCACGACACTTTGGATAGCCTCAAAACTATGTTTTGGATGAATTTTAGTAGGGACTGGTACAAAAATCTGGTCTTCATCACCACTTGGCAATTGGCAGAATGCGTGGTGGCTCTTGGTTCTTGTGCTGCGGCTTGTGGCTCCTGTTACGGGTAGCGCACGTGGTCCTGAGCTTGGGAAAGCATCACGCGTAAGGTTCTGATCGCAGCAGGAAATGAGAGGAATGATGGGAGGAACGGCACATCCAGCTTCTTCAGGAGACACCTGGTGAGGGAGGAAGTGAAGCCCGAGGTTGTGTCCAGAAATGGTAGCCTGGGTGCACTTCTGTGTACCTTGTTGGTCCCTCGGGCCGTGCCACCTCTGCTGTACAGCGATGTCCCCGGTACTAGCAGTGCTACAAGCAGTGGGCAAACCCAACCTATGTAGAGAAGGGAAGGGGAAAGCTAGTTCAAGACATTGCAAAGTGCAGCTAATGCATCCAGTTAGAATAAACTTCTCGGAGTCAAGAGTCTGTGCAAAGCAAGCAAGCGTTGCAGGGAATTTTAATAGTTCTTAACGTGTTTGAGCTTGCTGTAGAGATGTCTTCACAGAAGTTTACAGTCTTCATGGGCATGCTCCTGGCTTATGTAGCACTTGCACGTGGTTAGGCATTTGGGAGCAAAACAGTTGTGTATTCTCTCCTTTTTATATTTTGCACGTTCCTATTTTTATTACAGTGAAGAGTTTTATGTAGCCACAAAGAGTTTTATATGTCTTAGTGACATTTAGCCTATGTACTCTCCTCCCCTTCTCAGTTTCCTAATGAACAAGCTGTAGGTTGCATATTTGCCTACGTTAATGCTTCGTCACCTCCAAATCAAGGCAGAAGACTATTCCAGGCAGAAATACCATCTTGCTCCTGTCAAAAGACTTAATACTGGAGAATATCAAAAACCATAATACTTGGAAACTTTTAACCAGTTCTTTGCACAGGGTGTTTCTGGCCTCAGCTGTTTGTAATATTGTTTAAGATTTCAGACGAGAGCAGTTTCTCTGTGTATGAGGCACTGAGTCTATTAATAATTAGTGATGAGTATATTAATAATTAGCGACAGTCTTTTCTGCCAAACTGCTTATATTCGTGATAGACAGAGAACAGGAAACAACCATCCCCCTCTTTAGGAACTGATGCAAAAATCACAAGACTTGCCCAAGGTGCTACAGTGTGGTTGTGTCAGAAGTGAGATTCAGTTTCTGCTCCCAAAAATAAAGCAAAAAGCCTACAATGAAATAAATTACTTAAGGCTGATGGCAAATAAAAGAAACTTGTAGTCTACTGCTAAGCAATTTATTCCAGAAAAGAAGGAAGTGGCACCAAAGAGTTTACGAGGCCTTTCCTTCTCTGGAGCACACTGTTTATAATAGTCAGCAAGAGGGAGATGAGCAAAAAGGATGGGCAAAGCCCATGTGACATAACTGTCCTCCCTTTCTGCTGCCTACACCCTTCAACTGGATGCTGGAGGCCCACTGAAGTGATGGCATCTGCATGGAAACGTTTTCCTGAGATCTAACACACACATAGCATACACCTTGCACTTGCCTTACAGCTAGCCAGGCCCTTTTCAGCAGTGGGGAAGCCTCTTTGTTCTTTTCTTTTGTGTTGCTTGTGCAAGCAGAGGAACGGAGAAACCCTCCTCGCCCCGAGCTTTTTGCCATCAGTACTCTAGGGCTTCTTGAATCTTGGGGTTGGACTAGATGATTTCCAGAGATCCCTTCCAAACTCAACCATTTTATGATTCAACCATTCTATGATTACATCTGGGTCATCCAGTCCAGTGATGGCTGAGGACCTCCCCTCACAAGTTTGTCCAGTCCAATTGGAAGGCACTGGTGTACTCTAAGACATCCTGGGCCAAGTCCCATGGTTTATTTATGCGCCATGTGAAAAGCAAATAGTTGATGTAGCTTTGAACTTGTGATTGGATAGTTTCATCGTGTGCCGTTTACTCGTGTCCTACGAGCAGATTTTTTTTTTCTATTTGCTTTCTCCACGTCATCCTAAATCTGATAGACTTCTCCCATAGCCACAGATTAATCGTTTTCTTCCCAGCTCGAGAATGTGAGATTCCTTGGTCTCTCCTCCTATGGCAAATGTTGCTCCTGGGAGAAAAATGGATCAGGGTGCTGGCTGCAGATGGTTCTTTCATTTTTAGCGAGGCCTGACACGATAGGTTTTTTTCCACTTTGTTCACATAACTGTCATGGACGTGATTCAAAGGTTGCTCGCCTGAAAAGCAGAACATGGAAGTGCGGATGCTGGCTTCTTTAGGAAAATGTGACTTCCTGAGATTAATGCTGCAAGCATGAACTGTACCAAAGTTTTCTGCAGTTGCTTGTACCTGTCTTGGTTAGTTAGAGATACAGGTGATGAGGGATGCTGAGTGTCATCTGGCCTTGATCTAATTGGCTCGGTTTCAACATCACCTCCCCATTCCCAGTTTTTTGTGGAGACTGCAGTGCTTTGCAGCACTTCCTTACAGCATCTGGGAGAGAACTGTTGGCTGCAGGTCGTGGGGGTTATGTGGCAGCAGCAGCAGTCACTTTCTTATATAGCAGTTAGCTAAAAAATTACTATTTTATTTTATTTTAAGAGAAAGGGTAAAATCAATCATAATTAGAAAATATCTTCCCAAATAGAAGTGTTTTTTAATTGGAAACTTTTACTGGGATAACAGCATTCGACACACTTGATGTGACTTTGACATGACAAGGTCCTGATTAAAATAAGTGATGACATTACAGTAACAGTATTTCTGTGCTTCATAGGAGGCTTCACACAGGCGCTTCACAGGGCATAGGAAAGGAATTTATAAGGAATTCAGAAATATTAATTTTGGGACTGATAGAAGTATATTTTCGCCGGTGTAAATCTTCATGGTGCTTTGCCTAGCCTTTATTTAATTAAAATATCAGATGTACTGAGTTTCTGATTTGACCCTTGCTTCTGAACATTTTTGAGGGGACTCTAAGGAAAGCCTTAGCCAGAGAAGTAAGACTAGACAGTCGGATTCATCTAAACTGAGCTTGCGAATACCTTGTCTCTTCAACCAGCACAACACACGTGCAAGTTTTTACCACCCTCCCCTAGAGCAGGTTGTTAACCTTGGTGTCATTATTTGTGATACTGTTGAGGATTACTTTTGCCCTTTGGCTGCGTGTGGTTGCCCCCCTTCTTTCTCTCGGGGACTATCGCATAGGCAGCTCTTTTCAGGGGCCCCTGAGGGGACTCGATGCCCAGCTGCGACTCCAGAGGCTCCTCCACGAGTAGCTCTCGTCGGACTTTGCGAAACAAGGTGCTGCTTAGTTTAAGGGAGGGTGTTCTGTCCAGGGGTGGTACATTCGGTTAGTTTAATTGGAATCAGGTAGCATGCCAAAAGGAGAGAGTCGCAGCAGACAAAAGGTTAAGCGTTGCATCAGATGTTCAGCTGAGGATAAACTATTGATTGTGGAGCATAAGTCAGAAATAAAGTTTTATTGTGTGCCCTACAGTGATTTTGGTGTTCAAAATGAAATCCGAAAAGCAGGCACTTGTTTATCTCTGTACGTTACTGCAGCATGTGCGACAATAAAATAAGTCATGAAATATCATTAGTGTTTTCTTTTTGTTGATTACTGAGTTTCTTTAGCTGCGGGAAATATTGGGGAAAATTTATGATTCCAACCTTTAGTTTAGAATTAATTTAATTGTTAAGCTTTGGGATTAGGAACGGCTGTCTGCTTGACAAACAGTAACAAGCAGACAACCTTTACAAAAACCACTTAATAAGTCTGCCTGCATCAGGGAACTTTTGCACAATAAGAAGAGTTGAGCAGTAAGAGCAATAATCTACTTGAAAAGGGGGGTGTAGTTGACGCTAAATAAGAACAACTGTTGAAGTGTGCAGTACAAGGCATGTAATGAAGCTGTTCCAAGGAGATTTGAAGTCAAATTTTTTTTTTCCTGCTTTGTAACAGAATTACAGGATGTGTTTGCAAGTTCTTCTTCTCACTTGTTGAGATGTTTTTACCCCTGCCTTCAGCAGAGTAATTCCACCAGCTCTGGTGGTGTTACTTCTGCCTTACTCTGTTCAGACGCCAGCTCAGTAAGATAGTCAAGCCTGATGAGAGCTGGATTCCTGTTCTGTAAATAAATTATACCAGCTCCAACCTCCAGGTCCTCTTTGGCCTGAGAACATTTTCTATTGCATTCTCTCCTCTCCTTTTGGAACTGTTAAACAGTGGGAGCTGTGGCTTTACAAATAAGTTGGTTCGTATCAGCTTTTGGGGTGCCATCTGTTCTGTTCATATCTTTTAAAGATGTAATTACAGTGCCTTTCTCTCTTCAGAGGAGTGGTGCCTCGCTTTGCCCCATCCACAGTGTCCTGCCCTTCCAGGAGCTCTGTCTATAGAAAGTCAGAAGAAATGGTGTCACTGAAATCTGTGGAATTTTTTAAATTTTAAAAAAAAGTACATTTTTAAAAGGTTATTTCTGTTCCTACAGCATCTTTCATCTGATGATTAGCATCAAAGTATTTTATAAACCTTGATTACTTAGGTCTCTCAGTGGCCTCGGGATATTTTGAGAAAAAGATTTTGCATAGTTCTTGGTTGAAAGGCAGCTGCCTTTGAGGTGAGACACAACAGATACTTAACAGCATGAAACAAGGTGGCGTAACAGCTCGGGCCAGCATTGAGAAGACTGGTGATGATTAGCTAAAGCTGTGGGAGGAAGCTGATGTGCAAACAGGCGTGAGAGTAGGAGCTGAGCAGCTCGCAGGCAGTGGAGGCCTTCCCCTCCTCTTCCACCTCCATCTTGTTTTTTCTGTCAAGCTTTAGAGGAAATATAAAAATGGGCACTGAGCGGAGGTTTCAGACAACCTTATTAGGCTGGAAAATGGACAGCTGGTTGGAGAACATCAGTGTTGGCTGTAGGGTCTTGGCTGGCTTAGGGGAAGCCAAGGGACTGGGGACTCTGTTTTGCTCATGTCCCAGCAGATGAACTGGCTGAGCAGTTCATCCTTTAGCTGGCAGCTGAGAACTGGGGAATCTGATAGCTTGCGGGAGGACTGCTGAGGACCTGAGTAGGTAGGCCAACCAGGCAAGGAGAAAGCAAGTGAGCATCCTTCATCAGAGATGTGTTCCTGTGAAACCTTTCCATTTTGGCCATTTTTCCAGTGGAAACAATTCTGCTGGAAAACAGCTAGCCAACATTAGCTATAAGCCCTGAGATGTTTGCATGTGCTTTACTTCACACCTAAGAACAGTCAAAAGAATATCACTGAAATTATTCATGGCAGGAAAATTGAATGTGTGCCCTGTCTTTGCAAGCTTGGGGGAGCAGATATGCCAATGGGATTAGCAGATGCCCATCCAATGAATCACTTTGTAGCCTAGCTTTCGGACATCTTCAGCACCCACATCAGGAATGGTTGTTTAAAGAGCTTTTCTCTCAAAATAAAGGGACCAGATTTCTGAATGGTTCTGCACCCTTTGGGATTATTTTTTCCCTTAGTGTTGTGAAGACACATGCGCAGGGCAAGCTGCCAGTGCATGCTGTGACCCGGTGCAACATAGGCATGTTCTCAAAGAGCTCCACATCCTTAAAGGATGGGGCTGAAAAGGAAAACGATATGCAACCTGGCAAAATAGTGGCCAAATTTGTTTAACATCTTTTACAACAATGGTTTTGTCACGTAATTTTAAGTGACTCTTGTTCATTAGAGGCTGAGCTTCTGCATTCAACACTGGAGAAGTCTGAAGGCATCACAAAGAATTTGTCTAATTGGCATCATGCATGAAGGCTGCTGAGGCAAAGGCTGGATCTTCCGCACCAGTAATGATCTTATTGCCATAGTTACATCAGTCCGATTTTCCTTCCCCTTGCAAGTTGACAAATCGCCTTGAGAATATTTTCATAAGCCTGAAAGTCTCACCTGGATGCAAGTAGTTGAACAGCTGCATTAAAAGCCAGCTCTGCCTACAGTTATGCCTTATCCTGCTTCATTTCTGGGTGAAGCCTTCATCATCCCAGGTACCACCCTGCCTCAGGGGACTCTGAGGAATTGCTCCATGGAGGCCTGGGGCATGCTGAGCCCTACTGAGGGCTGCAGGGCAAAGCAGCGATTTCTTATGTGCTTCCCTTCCTAGGCAAGGGGCAGGTAGGAGGCTTGGGCGCCTGTGCAGATCAGGAGCTTAGGTCACCCAAGCACAGCTGGCTGTGCAGAGACCCCTCTGAGAGCAGGGTGACTGCAGGTGGCATGTTTTGGCAAGGCTGAAACGCCTCTTCTTCTGTCTGCAAGATGAGAGCTGTGATTTTGGCTGCCTCAGAAATATGGCCAAATGGAGCCATCTTTCACTCCCTGTCAGGCGGCCGTGCTCTACCTGAGCCATGCATGTGTAAAACAGCACGGGCTGCGAGGAAGGACCAGAGCAAGGGCATTCGTCACTTAGGAAATCTGCCTTTGACTGAAGAGCCTCAGCTCTTGGTCCGTGAAGCAGAGAAACAGCGAATCCTTAAATGAAAGAAAAAAGGCTAAAGCGAATGTGGTTGCTAGCCCACTATGGCACTTTTACTTCAAGTCTTATTTTTCTCCTTCTAATTTGTACCCTTTTTTTCCCCTCTGCATCTTGACATTAGCTGGCAATTATAGTTTCTTTTTCCGCTAGTGCAGTACTGGCCTCTCTTGTCTCAAATCGGGTTGCAAACATGGGGACCCAACCTAGCCGGGGGCCCAACGGGCGTCACAAGGAATTGTCCCTTCCCAAGTTTCCTGCCTCAATGTCATGACCTGCCAGGGCCCTCGCGTCTGAGGAGGCAGAGCTGGCCAGATGCCCCGAGAGCAACGTGCTACCTCTTCCTGGAATCGGTTTGCTTTCCCACGTTGGGAAAGCTAGATTAAAGAGGAGCTCCGAGAGCAAGAGAGAGGGCTTAGTGCATGAGCGGCAAATGCGTTCAGGCAGAGAAGGGCTGAGAACTTGCCAGCATCTGTGTGGTGGTTTTGGGAAGCCCTACGCCCCGCTGACTGCCTTCCTCTGTACGTGCCCATGGAAAGCGTGAGGATGTCGCCGTGAGCTGCGCCTAGGAGCCGGACTGCCAGGCGTGCTTGTGCGTGTTTTATTCTTCCTTTCTAATCTGGCTTCGTGAATCGGAGTGCTTTCCATACAAACAGGTAGACTAACAAACCTGGGAGGCAGGGAGAGACCAGCCTGTCTGAGGATCGTGTTTTATCACAAGCCTCTTACAGCGCTGGTTGTCCTCTCAAACTGCGCAGGTCCCTTGCGCTCTGCATGTGCTCTCTGACCCCCCCGCTCCGGGTCTGGGCTTGCAAATGCACAGAGGCAGTAAGTGCTCTTTGGGGCTGGCTTTGCCAGGCCGGCGCTTCTCTGGCGCTGAGCTTGGTGCAGTTAGCGGGTGGGCAAAGGTTCTTCTAAGAAACCCATTGCCCTTGTGTTCATCTGCTGGCTCCTTTCGCAGTCGCGTTTAAGACGAGCCAGAAACATATTCACAGTTTCAGAAGACATCCATGTGAATCTTTTAATTGAGCTCAAGAAAAGCAGAAGCGGCAAAAGTAACAGCACAGTGAAAATCTGGAAAGGGGGGGGGGAAAATGACAGTTTGCGTCTGAGGCAAGCCTTGTAGCCAACAGGCAGAGCTTCGGTGGGAAACAGGCAGTGCTAATTCGGCTTGCTGTGGTTCTTGTGGAGGTTGCGGTGCCCCTCTCCCTGCCTGCCAGGGGCAGAGCTTCCCCTCCAGATCATGTCTCTCATAGTACTTGGAGGCCAGAGCAGCTCAGGGGGGAGATGGTTTTGAGTATCCTGTGGGAGATCCGGGCCAGTCTGGAGCCACCCCACACGGAGGCCTCAGAGAGCATCTGGCACAGGAATTCCCAAGAGGAGCCACGCTGGTATTTCCAGTTATGTGTCGGGGCATTTGAGAATTGTCAACGTTCAACTTCCCATAAAAAAAACCCCTCTTTTTCTGGGGAAAATGCCTTTTTTTTTTTTTTTAATCAAGCCTTTGCCTACGTCTTTTACAGAAATAAACCTCGTTACCCAGGAGTGCGGCAGGGATGAACTCCGCATCTGCCTGACATGCTCCGTACTAACTGCATTAGCCTCTGCTCCTTGACCTGTGGCTTAACGTTTTGAACTGTCCCCTGTAACAGATTTCCTAACGACCACTAACGATGTCTAAAAGTGCCTGCGTATGCAGAAGGTGAGGCGGGGAGCAAGCGCTCTCCTTTAGCAGGCTTCACGGCTGTGTTATTCTGGGCCAAGCGAGTGGTTTGCCCTTAGACTTAAACCAGGTTTCTTTGCTTGTGGAGTGAATTGATTAAAATTGCATCTGGCGTGGCTTAGAAGGAATTAGCCCGACTTAGACCAGTGAAATACACTGACTTATACGGTATTACGCCCTTCCCAAGCTGTTGGGACAGTGGGTCAATAGTTCTTAATGCTTGTTGTAAGAGAACAAGCTGTGGTCTTAGATACGGTTTAAAGTTGAACCTGACCGAGCTGCGAATGCAGAGCGTGTGTCTGCTACTGCAGCTTCGTTTTCAAGTTATAACCGAGCTGCAGGAAATGAGAACTCCGCACTGAGTAAATGAGAGAATACTTTGTTTTACCTGCTCTTGCCCAGCAAGCTGAAACCGGGCTGCCCCCTCGGCCGCGTCGGTGGTGCGTGTAACCTGCCCCGCGTAGCCGCTGCGCTTCGGCAGCGCTCGCTACGCCGGCGGCTCTCGAGCCTTTCTGCGGCGGCACTGGGCTCGCAGCTGTAACGATACCGGTCTGTACGTTTCCGAAGGCGGGTTTGGGTTTTTTTTTTTTTCGCTCTGACTCGCATTGATTGCGTTTCATTTATCTTTCTGCTGCTTCTATTGTTTATTACCAAGAGCTTATCAATTAGCTCAGTCAAGATCCCAATGAAAACTACTGTTTCACTCGCTAAAAATCAATAAGGAAACTCAATAAGTCCTTCCAAAACCCAATAAAGAAGCAGCAAATTAAAGTGTTCGCAGCAGATGGGTGCACAGTGCTCTGGTTGAATAGTTTATCTAACGAAAAACGCTGCGTTTTGCTAACTGTAACTATCCGCCAAGTTTGGCCTGAATTTGCAAATAGTTTGTACTTACCTTGCCATTTTGCTTTTGCTTCAAATGCTGAAATGTAGGTGGCGTTTTCAGAAGCAAAACATTTTGATTGTTGAGAAGTCGTGTCTTGAAGCTTATGTTTGTGCCCAAGGTGCAAGGCCTTCCCTTCCCAGAAGATCTAATTAGTAGTTCAGGCAAACATAGTGAGAGAAAAAATATATTTTTGATTGCTGCTAGGCTGGGCAACGGAGGCAGGGAGAGGTTAAGAGATGCTCTTGTGGTCACCTGTGGAGTTGCTAGTGAAGCCCCTGGCCACACACCGTTATCCTGGTGTCTGGTGAGATGCTATAATTTTGTGATTATCCTTCATGTGCAAAGGATTCAGAATGCACTAACAGGGAAACATGAGTGTTTTCTCACACCTTGAAACGGTCCAAAGCAAGAAGGCTTTTTCCTCCTTGCATAACCTTTCAGGGCTTATTAACAATTAATAATATGTGTAGAAGGGAAAACCTATATTTTTAAAATCTGCTCTGCTCTGATCAGATTAGGAAATACTGTCAAGGCAATTAGAGGAAAATGAAGAAGGATGACACTGCTCTCAGAGTAATGGAAAAATAATTATTAGTGTGCTAGCCGATTGCATGTTGTCCCTGCTGGATGCCAGAGGAAAAACATCTATTTTCAAAATGCTCTTTGGGCTTCATCCTACATCATGCTCGGCCTGTTCAGCTCTTGTGCAGCACAGAGGGTAATTAGAGGTATCCAGCACCTCGGGGGGCTGCCCTGAGCACCTTCCAGGATCTGGCACCCTCCCATTGACGAGAGCAGCTCACACATGGGCAATGAGAACCACAGAAAGGAGTTGAAAAGGCAGCAAATGAATATAAAACGTGTCGCAAAAATGTAGTAACTCGACAAGATGGTCTTTAATCATGATTTATGAACGTGCTTGCTGCCATGTTCCCAGTGCTTGTTTGCTGTTTTGGAAAAGCGTCTCCTTGGATGCACTTTGCGCATTTGCATCGGTGAGTTGTCAGAGCTCTCCACCGAGCTGCCGGGAGACTGCTGGCACCCTGGAAAGCATGCGCGTCTCCTGGCGAAAGCCCTCCTGACTGTTGCATTGCCGTACGCAGCACGAGCACTCAGTTAATGGCCCTGACCTCAATTTTAGTGACGTCTTTAGATTTGGCCCCAAAAGGCTTATGCCTTATGTACTGGCTGAACATGTTCTTAGCCCCTTATGCTTCACACACTAACAACCGTGGGGAGGACTGTCTTAATCAACCTCATGGGTGATCTGACTGGGAAGGTTTTTAGCAAGGTCTGTTATTTTCTTCATCTCGGGCCTGAGCTGGTGAGCTGGGTAATTAATTATAGTTTACCCATTTGTCAGAGTGATTAAGGCAGCTCTGCTGTGTAGCTTGACCTTCAGGTACCCGGAGTGCTCCTTCCACTTAAGGCTACCTGCCGTTGCGTGAGATTTGTGTACGCTTTTGGCACGTAATATTTTCCTCTGCATTTTTCTGGAAATTATTACTCTTCTGGTGTGATCTTCTGACTGGAAAATACGTAGAGTCATTCCAGGTAGGATGCTACATATTGGAAGAATTTCTGGGTCCCACAAGAAAATTTACATTGAAGATAGTGGGCAGTTTCTGTAGGATTATCAGCTCCACTACAAATCTACAACCCTTTGATTGAAACTAATGTGTAAAATTTCCTGTCTCTTAGTTAATAATTCCCACTCTCTTTCTTGACCAAAGCTAAAGGATTCTTTGGTTTGGGGGATTTTTGTGTGGGTGTTTTTTTTCTTAATCCTACTCCCAGAGGTTTCACTGAGATCTCACTTATAGGGGATTGTGAGAGAACCAGCTTAAAAGCCTGCCAGCCCAGTGGAGGGTGGGGAGGTTTATGTGACTGTGGGTCCAGACTGATGCCGTAAAGGGCGGTCGTGCAGGCTGTCCTCTGCCTTGTGCCGAAACGTAATGGGAAAAGGGAGAAAAGGCCAGTTGCACTCGGCTCCTTGCTAACTTCCCAGCGCCCTCCCGTGGGGTGCAGCCAGGTGGATCCTGACTTCGGAAGTCCTTCCAGAACAAGAAGAACTAATCCACTGAGTAATTGGAAATAACCCAGTGATAAATAATGCAAGAAGAAATAACCCATGATGCAGTGGGCCAGGGTAGGTGCCGCTCGTCAGATGTTCTCTGTGGTTCCTTGCCAAGCCTGACCTGAAGCAGCCTCGTTCCTCATCCCCAGGGCGAGGTGAAGAAATGGCTGTAGGGAAGGCTATCGGTGTTAACGGGGAGCCCCCGCGGGGCTCTGGGCAGTGCCCAGACTCACGCAGCAGGCGCCGCGCTGCTCCATACCCCTGCTCTCCGTCAGCAGGACCTGCCCGTGTCCACCTTCAATCCCTCCCAGGACCGCTGGGTGTTGGGCAGCCCAAAGGCTTTCTGGAGGAGCCAAAAATAACGCAGGAGAGCAAAAGCCTGTTGGAGGAAATAGCTCTCACAAAGGATGAAATGCACTAAGTGTGTGTATAGACTTGCTTTAGGGCTTTACCATTCCTCGATCAGAAAAGGCACCGTCTCCTTAGGTTCTTTCTCCTTCCAAATGGTCTCTTTCCACCTCACTAGGCAGCTCTAACAGATGCTCCTGTCTCAATCTTGGAAGGACTTTTGATCTAGGATCCTAAACTGCAGCAAAACGCACCTGGCAACGTGATGGAGACGGTATGCCTGACGCTTGGCCACCTTCCTTTTGGCGTGCTCTTGAGAAGCCCCTGCTTTTTCTTCCCTACTGGCTTTCCCCGCAGTACCGTTGCCTGTTAGTTCGCTGCATTTTAAAGGAAGATGTTGTAATTTAAAATACAGTAGCACCTGGTGTTGATACTGTCATTGCATATTTATAGTCATAGATTATTACAGATCGGTTCCCTACTTGCCGAAGTAGAGGAGTTGTGAGCAGAGACTCCCCAAGTCCTGAGATTGCCTTAAAATCCCGAGACTGCCGTGCGCCCGCACGTGTATTTCTCCTGGGTATTTCTTCAGGGTTTGCAGTTTCAAGCTTTCCTCTGCCACCTGAATGGCAAGTCAGTGATGAACATAAAAAAAAAAAGCTGAGAATTTCCTTCATGTTACAAAGGGCTTCAGGTGCCACAGCTTGAGCATGAAATAGCACTAGGTTTGTGATAAAATCATAGGAATTGGTGAATGACTGCCAACTGCTGTCCTTTACTTGTTCCTTAAAAAAGAAACCTGTTAAAATGGGGCTAGTGTTCGTGAGAAAATTAATAGTGTCCTTTAATACACTCTTCCGGTTCTGTAGACTTGCATGTAATTATTTTATATGAAATGTACAATTGGCATCAGAGCGGAAATGTTTAATAATGATAAATAGTGGAATATTTAAAGTATTTGTATGCATATTATAAGTCCTGATGACTTGTTTGTGCTTTCATTTTTTGTTTTTCTTTTTTAACTGCTGATGCAAACTTGCAATAAAACTGTAGTAAATATTGTGAGGCAACTTTTACATTATGCCTTAGGAAAGATTTTTCTCCACGTTCCAAATTTTTGTAATTTAAAACCAAACATATGCATTGTCCATGCGTTTCAGAAGGCAGATGGATTAAAACATTTCAAAGCAGGTTTTAAAGAATGATTGTGTTTTCTCACTGAATCGGTGCAGGGAGTAAATTTTTAATGACTCATTAAGAAAGCTAATAGTTTTGGAAATCATTACGGTGTGATTCCATTATTTTGTTTCTTTTTGCAGGGCAGCCAATGCCCTATGCATCATAATAATGTTTTTCTTTTGGCACTTCCAGCAGAAGTGTGTTTGACTCAGAGCTTCCTCCAGGAAATCTGTTAGGAAGACGGCAATTTCAAAGTGCTCTCGAGACTTTTCAGGAGTGCTTAATGGATTTAGGAGCGCTACAGCTCTGCTGGAGGGCCAGGCATCACCGCGCATTTAGGTGCCTGGAGAAGAAGATATGTATCTAATGTGATCTTTTAAAAGTATTTTCATAGTCTCATATCTCATCTCGATTTCGACATGAATTGAAGGCCTAATCTCTGCAGACACTTTATGCAGCCCTGCAAGAAGCCTGGTTTAGTTTTACCTCCCCTTGCTAGTTAAAATGTTTTGCATGGTCCTAGGTCCACATTCATACTGCTGCTGACCAGCAGCCGTTCGCCCAGCCTAACACGCAGGGTGTTAATGTCCCCCCTAACATTCATACGACTCTCTGCATTCCCCTCTGTCAAGAGACGGCACTTTCTATTAACTATTTTTTTATGTACAGACATATCTTTTATAGGGGCCTTTTTGCTACAGCTGTTGCTGTGAAAATCACTATGTTAAATTCAATCCAGATTGACTGCTTCTAGTGGATAAAAATATCTAGAATTATTTGCTGCAATTTATCTCTTAGTCAAATGTCTGTATAGTCCATTGCCCCCTGAGTAAAGAGCATTTGTAATAAATGTTAGATAACAAGCTTCTTCCTTGCTAACTAGAGCATTAAATTCATTGACAAATGTTGTGAGTTGGTTTGTGAGCAAATAAATGGAGTTCAGAGGTAAGGACAAGAAATACTAAGTCACAGAAAGGGGTCTTGAGAAATTTGAAAGCTTAGAGCCTTAGAGAAGGCTTTTCCCCCGCCAAAAACCATGCAGGACTAAGTTGTATAAAACAATAAACAGTAGAAGAGGGAGATCATTTCCCCCTGACCCATACTGAAAGATATATAGGTGTTCAGAGACACTGAAAGAGGGCAAGCTTAAAACTAAGGAAAAGATGATTCCCCTCCATTTGAGGGCAGCAGAGGGTGCTAAATTAAATGGATGCAGCTGATCTGATTCTTTGTGAGGATCGCCTCCCATGTAGGGTTGTGCCCAGATTGCTCGCGACGTCTGTTGGTATTAGGAGCAAGTCTTCACTGTTTTGCAGACAGCGTTAGTATTTAAGCATGCATTCAGCACCCCCCATGGCTTGGGTCTGAGTGTAGAATAACCTGAAACAACTGGCTTCCCCTCTGTTGCCTTCATACCCTCCTGCCAAGCAGCATGTAACTTTGTCCGTTTGAATTGTAAGACCTTTGGGGCCAAGGAGCCTCCCACCATCTGTTTCTGCAGCACGTACCATGCTGATCTCTGTTGGGCCTTGAGGTGCTGCTGTGGTGCTGTTACGTTTCTAGAGGACCCTAAATTGCCTTTCCTGTGCAAGGCACCTTGTCTCTGTGTTGTACACATTTCCTGCTGTTCTGAACAGCCCTAGGGCAGCGTTTTTCCTTGACCTGCATCAGCTTCTTCATATGCGCCTGGACCACCATGGGGCCTGTCATCCTGGAGATCTTTATGGATGAGCTTTCCTTTATCTGCTGGAGAAAGACCCTGCAATTTTCTCAGTCTTGTTGTTTTGCAGAGACTAAAGCCTGTTGTCAATAGCAGTGAACTGGGTTACTAACAGAAATGAATTTGGAGTGCTTTTCTGGACAGGACTACAGGGAATCAAGGTTTTATGAAATGTGTAAATAGGCATTTGTAAGAAACGCTGTATCCACTTGCTTTTACCCACTGATAATAGAAATGTGTTTCTCTGGCTGCCGGCAAATTATCTCGCCTGTCAGTTATACGCTGGCCTCGCTTAACAACGGCTGTATTTCAGGCCGCCATCCATTCGGCACCCTTGTTCTCCTTTCGTTCCACTCCGTTGTGGGGCCGGAGTCTCTCCTTGGTGTGTACCTGTGCATAAGGCTCTTCCGTGGCAATGGGAGTTGCACGTGGCTACGTTCATGCACAAAGGAGACCTCGCGAGGCTCTTTTACCTGTGTTCTCACCCCAAGAACAACAGGAGACCCCGTTTGTTTGATGAGGTGACTCTACTTAGAATAGCTGCTTGCAAGCCGGGGGGAAGGAGGCTTGCAGTTAAAGGCTGAGCGGGGCTCGGGTCTGTGCTACGGCCTCGTCTGGACACCAGGCATTACTCGTGCTCCCCCATGCTGCCGCTGTGCTGCCTCTCGGCCCTGTGAGCCCACCGCAGCGGGCAGCCGCGCAGGCAGTGCTGCACCACAGCATTGCCTTTGGTTGGCAGCACGTTAAGCTGGTCTTTGTACTTCTTGGGTACAAAGCTTTGTGGAT
Organism: Apteryx mantelli; assembly: GCF_036417845.1. NCBI lineage: Eukaryota > Metazoa > Chordata > Aves > Apterygiformes > Apterygidae > Apteryx > Apteryx mantelli. Next base: position 3,138,934 of record NC_089982.1, read on the forward strand.
TTTTTCTTTTGTACGAAAATACAGAGTCGTCCTTTAGAAGACAGCTTTCAATATGTCAGGATTGGAGTGAAGAAGTTTGGTCTGGATTGCATAGAGAGCCCGTGGTCCCCCGAGGACCTTCCTGAGCGTGGCCGGGCAGAGCGCGCCGTGGTCCCCACCTGGCCAAGGAGCACTTGGGGTCTCTCAGCTTCCATCATAACCAGGGAGGTGCCTTTGTGCCATTTCTCTCATCTCCCTCCTGCTCCTGGTGCGCTGCGGCTTTGGTAGCTTTTGAGAAGTGGCCTTGGCATCCTCATCGGCATGTTGGTGGTGATACCTACAGCTCGGAGGTGGCCCCACATGTGCCAGGAGCTGTGCAGTATTTGCACTTCTCAGTGTGCCTTCAGGCAGTCCTGTTTGAAAGGAACCAATCTATTTCTACGCTGGCCGCGTCCCCTGAGGTTAGGGGCTCTAAAGAGATCCACGGGAATCGTTTACCATCTCAAGGGGTAGACACTGCTGGAGGACGTGGCCACAAAAAAAGGGGAAGCCTTCGCTGTAATTGCTTTAGATGCAAGTTATGCTCCGTCTGTGTAAACAATCTTAAAACTGGCCAGTCACAGGTACATGCGTGCGTAGGTCCATAGAGGACGAGAGCGAGCGGGGTTCGAAAGGGAGGCTGCTTCGCATGCGCTGCCTGTTACTGGGCTTTTCCTTCACGGGGAAACTCAGCGTGCCTTGTCCTCGCAGAAGATCAGTGGACTAGGCGCTATGCTAAAAATGCTGCTCAGAGATCTCGGAAACAGCGGGAGCTTGGAACATAAAATGGACTGTTATTATTGGCGTCTTCAGCATTGCAGGTTTTTTAAGAGTTGTTATTGGTAATGTATAGGTTCTAATTGGTAATTCCCACTTTTAATTATCTTGATTTAGTTACAGCAAATGGTCCCCTTATTCTTTAAATGTAAATAAATTAGTGTGAGCATGTGTTTAATGGCCTCTTTCATATTTTCCTTTTCACCAACACTGGAGATTATTCTGCTCTAGCTAAGGACCTCCGTATTTTGTGGCTGTTTACACATCTATCGGTCTGAAAGTAACACGGGCAAGATAAATGGTTTGGCACCATTTTGGTTCTTGGGTGATTAATGTGAAAGCTATTTCTAAACCATTAGTTCCTTGTACATGGCATTTTATCTTTGTTTAGGAAAAAAAGATGCATGAAGTGCAGATGCTAACAACAGATTAAACAAACTTGATTTATTTTGAAATGCAATAAACCTTGGAGAGGGGAATGCCTCCAGAGGGAATGCCCTCGATCACGCAGTGCGCAGCATGTCAAATGTTTTTATTTTCAATATACTTTTACTTATTAGTTTGTGAGGTGTTTGTCTGTCCAGATAACTCCAGAAATGCTGATTTGTGTCTGTGTGTTTGGGTTTTTTTTAAACACCACCATCACCTCTCAGAATGCATCCTTCTGAAACGTGCATGTTACTCCTGCACATTCGCAGCAGCTGAGGGCACTGAATTATTTGATATTCAAATTCCAGCTTAAGGTTTGTAGGCTTTACTTCTGAGTGAAGGCATTTCATCCCCAGCAGTCTTTGTTAATACCATTTCTCTAATAAAAGCTGAAAGCTGTGCTTTAAAGCATCCTCGCTCATCTAAGTTACATATGTTATTTTATATCCATATATAGCCTGGGTAGAGTGGGGCCTTCAGTTTTACTAGCTGCAGTTCCCCCTGAAAGCAGCAACATTTCCAGCCGGTTAGTGGGGAGCAAACTTTGCTCCTGAGTATGTAATGATCAGCAGATGTCCTCATTACCAGCTAGGAGCATCATATGTTGGAAAGCTTTTCAGGGGGGAGGTTTCTCAGTGGTAGAGGCTGTAATACGGTCACTGTTTGCAATATGTCATTTGAACCTGCAGAGTAATAAAGCAGGAAGAGGGTGCTATGAACTACTGTGAGCAGAGAAAGATGGTCAATAGTGTGATATTAATGAGATTCATGGTATAGATTTCCATTTGAGGCAATAGTGCTACTGGTAGGCAAGAAGTACCAACTATGATATCATTAATGAAGGGTTAGATCTCATGTGCTGTCTATTTAAGCCTTGTATGTGTGCCCAGAATTTGTACTTGGTAGCTACAAGGTTCTCCAAGAGCCCAAGGAGATAGAGGTAACTCCAATCTTTGATGGGAAGTTGAACTTACAGAGCTAATTGCCTTGAGTGATATTTGTGGCAAGTATTCTGGCTTCTATCCTGAAACATGACTTTTTGCTTCCATTTTGTCCCTACAAAACATGTTAAAACCACACTCTTTGGGGATCTAAACACGTGCCACATAGCTGCAGACACATCATGAGCACTGTCAAGCATAGCTCCCCCAGGACAGGCCTCTTTCCATGGTTGGCTTTCCAGGAAGCCTGATCGAGTTCGTCCTGTGTGTCCCCAGCATTTTTGCAAAGGAGGCCGCATATGTTTTCAGTGAGGTTTATGGGTGCAAATCTGAAATGCTGATAGTCCTGTATACACACAAGTTTCTGCGGATTTTACACATACAGCTTTCCTGTGAACCTTGGTGGCCATTCGTTGACTGCAGAAGTACTTCACTGTGTCCTACAGTCCATCTGTCATGTAGCATCTCATGTATTAGTAACCAGTGAGATAACTCTTCAATCAACTAGAAAATAATTTTGCAAAATGAGAGCTAGTGAGAAAGAAGAAGACCTAATAGCTGAGGGAGATAGAAAAGGCTGTGATAGAATTAATGGATTAATCTGTTGATCAATTACTCTTTGAAGTACATGTCAAGTTCTTTTCTTTTGATTTGTATCCTGTGGATCAGCATTATTTCCAGGAATAAAGTCGTCGTCTTTTTGTTCCTTTTGCTTGCTTTTCTTTCCTGCCCAGGACATATAATCAATACCTATAAATTTCTTCATTTTTATTGTTCTGAGGTGAAACGTGTTTTAAAAGTACCTTTAGCTAAGACTTAAAGGCAAAAGTTTTTTTCTTTTCTTTTTGCAATGACTGCTGAAGGCATTTTGTTCTTCATTTCTACTCAGCCCTTGCAATGAAAACTTTATCTGATGAGCAAAGGAATAGGGCCAGTGACTAAGGCATCCCTGTATCTTACGCCTTGGCACAGGAGGGGCCCGGACCTCTTGATTCCTCGGCAGGAAGAGGCTACTTATGTTCCAGGCTTGTAGCCAGACAGGTGCGATATCCTGAACGTACCACTGTAGTTCAGATTCTGGGTCCGTCAGTGACTCCTCCTGGGTGAGCACAGGGCAGCCTTTTCCTCTCCTTGTGCCTCAGCTGCCTCTCTGGAGAGAAGTGGTCCTAGTCTCCCAGACTTTATCTTTCTTTTCCTGACAAACTATAAACTTTACATGGCTGGGGCTACTTTTCTCTCTCTTTTGATGTGATGTTAGCTAATACTCAAAAATTTGCAAGTGATTTCCAATAAATGGAAAAATTGTCAGTAGATTTGGCTCTGTACTGCAGGAACAGCAAGACCGACTCTCCTAATCCTCTGGTCCTTCCGGTGTGCCAGTGAAGGAGGAATGGGCACCAGGCTACCATGTGTGAGGAAAACAACAGAGGTTAACCCAGAATGGACATGGTGACCTGGGACTGTTGTTTATTCCCAGATTCAAGGGTTCAAAACCAACCAAGATCGTTCTGGTCTGACCTTCAGTATTACTCACAGATCAGAGCACTTTGCTGGTAAATCCTGCCTGGACCCTGTAGTTTCTGGCAGAGACACTGCCTCTCTTAAAAGGAGACGCCGGATCCTGATTTCAAATGACAAATAATCCACCTTGTCCCTTGTTAAGCTGTGGTGGTTAATTATCTTCCCTGCTAAATAACAGTGTGCAGTTCTGTTCCGTATGCATCCAGCTCACCTTCCTGCTGGGGAATCCCACGGTACTGTTGCTGGCTGCATGGAGAAAGCCCCAGCAATCAGCTCTTTTCTCCATTGGCGTGTGATTAGGGACTGCAGTGTAACTCCTTTCACTGGGCATATGATGCGTTTTGCTGGCTTCATCATTTGGTACAAGTTGCTGCCCTCCTCAGCATGCAGCATTTTATCTTTTTCCCAGACAATATGGGATCTAGGGCAGGGACCGTGTTTTTTGGGGACCTACCCCTCTGCTTATGCTGCTTCCAGGTGGGAACCAGAATAGCTGGTAGAGGAGGTGGGACCTTTTAGTGCTGTGAAGCCTCGACTTCGCAGCCTGGGTGGAAGACCCTTTGTGGTGGTGAGAAGGGCAGACACTGAAAGAGAGGGGACCAGTGGACTGGAGATCATTCGGTGGTGTCAAACCTTGTGATAAAACAGATCTTGCAATGCTGTAGCAGATTTTGTGTTCTAGTAGACTGTTTTAACATGTGTCCATTTAAATAAGTCTTTTCAGTCTGACCTGACTAGAGAAACTTCATATGGATGCAAGGTTAAAATGTTAAAGGGTTAAAAAGGTGGCTGGTCCAGAGGGTTGGTGCTGTTTGTTCTATTTAATGGCATGGAGATTAATGGATTTTTACAGGTTATAGATTAGTCATTTAGGTGGAGAATTATTCATGAATAACTTCCCAGGAAAACAAACAAACAAACCAAAAATAGAGTGGGGGAGCTGCAGCAAGGGCTGTGGTTGGGAGGAGTCTTGGCTGTGGGCAGATCTGTATTCGTTGTTGTGAGGTATATCCTATGGAAAGGATGCACAAGGAATGTTTCATAAAGTCTGGTAAATCATTTGAAAGTGTTTTCCTTCTGGACCTTTCTTTCTCCATCTTTAGTACAGACTGCAAGGGTTATATACCCAGGCACCCGCTTCTGATCATCTTCCAGTACCTACTGGAAGTCATCACCTGTTTATTGCTGTATCCCATCCTTATTCACAGATCAAAGGGTGATTGAGCAAAAAAACCTCATTTCTGAAGGATGTTTTCTCATTTAGTGAACTAATTTCTTTTTTCTTTCTAGAAGCAGATCAGAAAGCTCTGTTCTCCTAAATGGAAAGAGGAAAGGAACCGGCAAACTCATGGAACCACTCCTGTCACGTGATGAAGAAGAGCATGTGATAGTGCAGAGGACTAAAAAGCCTGGTAGGTCCATGACTACATAACAGGCAGATGGGCAATGGCAGGTCATCCACAGCACTTAAGCCATAGCCTGTGGATAATCAGATGCCTTCAGAAAAACAGAACCAACTAGATATGTAAGGGTTTTTTTTCTTTTGAATAAACACATGGCTTGGGTGAGGACGTGTTACTAAATAGTCGCAAATATTGAAGTGTCTACCTGAAAGCCTTGGAAATGTTTGCAGATCTTGAAAGTACAGACAAATTCAGCATGAATTACCTGCACCTTCGGCACTCGCTTGCTCTTTATTGTTTTTCTATAAAACCTGGAGACTCCACTGCTCTAAGTGCTAAGTAGACTAAGTGTAGAGCTAAGGTTTCTTGAACTCTCTTCCAGTACGTCAAAAAGCAGCATCTTGTAAGGAGTCTTTATTATTGTTTCCTATTTAAAATGTATGTGATGGTTGCCCAGTCTGTCAGTAGCAATGCCCAGTAGTTCAGATAACCAGCCACGTGGATAGGCAGCAGTAGATATCTGATGGGAGGAGCTGAGGATCAATGCTTATAGTGAAGACTTTTCTCAAAATGGTTTAGAGACAAGCAAATCAGCAGAGGGGTATCAGGCTTGCTAACCAAGAGAGAAAATATTTGTATTGATTAATAATTGTAATAAAGTTCTGGTAGCTGTAATGGTAGGTAACACTGGATAAGAACAGGCAATTTCAGCATCCTGACCTCCTTTTTCTACCTTTTTGTATGGCTATCTTTATTGAAGTATCTGTGCGTGTCAAGAATTTTCAAGTCACTTACTCTTCTACCAGTTCTGTAGGACAGGAAAATGTGTTAGGTGCTGTCTGTCACGTTGGGAGAGGATACTGTAATGAAGCCACACACAAACATGTGGCAAGGGAAAAGCTTCCTGGCTACATACTGTTTATGTGTTTTGGGCACAATGACCCTAACAGTGCTCTGCCTGTAGGAGTGAAAAGGCGAGTTTTAGCAGAGACAGTTAATTATGTGCCACGTTGCCCCCTTTCCATTTGACTTTGATTCTACTAGCGTCTTTTTGTTATAGCCTACAATGGCTGAAACAGGCTGGGGTATTCTGAGTCTATTTGCTTTCATAGTACATGATTTCAGTGCCTTCAGCTGAGCCATGTTGTCCATGGTAGCTGAAATGTTATTTTTTAACAGCACAATTGCTCAAATAGCATATCGCACATCTACTGCAGGTGTATTTTACGTCGTCTTTGAGAGAGAGTGATTTTTTCTCCCTGAGAGGATGGCATACTAATTACAGACAAAAGATGATTACAGTAGATGTCTGCTCTTAGGCGTGCTTCCTTTCTGAGATTATTTTGAAAGCTATGATCATACCGATAAAGAATTACTCCCACAAGCAAACCCATTGGCTTCAAGGCTTGAATTCTTCCTGCTAAGAGTGATACTCATTGCTTTTGGACTGGTATAGTTTCAACGTATTTTTATGAGAGGTGGTTAAGAAATTTAGTTCTCGAAATAATTTCCATTTTCACTGATTTGTTTTTCTATTAAATGTTTTGGTTTTCATTGACAAACTGACAACCAAAACACATTAGTCTTCCTGCATATATGTCTGCCTTTGGTTGGAAAGCCAGAGAGTTTTGAATCTTCAGATTTGCACTGCAAACTTGAACGCGTTTAATGAAAATTGGAACAAAACCGTATTAGCACTTCCGGTTAGTTGAGTGTCATTTCTTTCAAACCCTTTCTGATGAATTTTCTTTGAGCAGCTGTGATTTCCCCACGATGCTGTTGTGAAGTGGTTGCCTGGACTGTTAGCCTGAGTCAGTAGCTGCTGCAGGACTGTGGTGGATGTCAGCTGGAGCGCAGAAGATGGTCTAGCCCAGCGAACAAAATTTGAGCCCTGGGCTTGTCTCGTCTTGGCTGGCAGATACCCATACACTTATCTCACCTGTTGTCTACTTTGGTTTCAGGAGCCCAATATAAACTCATTTCAGATGTTTACATGACTAAAGTAATGGGAAGTAGCATACATCCCCAGTGGGTGACTGCTTGGCTAGCAACCTGCAACTTTACAAATACCTACTCCAGGAAAAGATGGTGAGACCAACTCCTGAAGAAGACACTGATGACATGAATGCTGTATCTGAGCCACAGTGGGGCAGCGGATTTACACATGTACTCAAGCACTTTCCCAAATACGGATGTTGTTGTGAATTAAGAGCTTTAAAGCATAAACTTGGCCATTAACCGAGAGAAGCTGTGTGAGTAGTTACGTGTAGCAAAACTGAGCAGATGGCACAGGGAACTATTGGTGTAGGACCCTGTTGTGGAGGGAGAAGCCGAGTTGAAGAACATGCATTTCTTCCACAGTGGAATTAAAAAGGGAAAACAACAAATAAGAGAGAAAGAATGTGTTTGTGTCTGCACGTGCGTGTGCACGCAAACGCCCAGCTCTTGAATTACGGCTCTCTTTGTGGTCAGGTTTGGGGTATTCAGGGGATCTAGAAAGCCACGTTCATGTCGCCGCCGCGAGTCAGCCTGCATTCATAGCATCCTTGCAGAGCGCTTGACCTACTAACTTTTAGACTGAGTTGCTTATTCCCTCATCCCTCTGATTGCAGCTGTTGCACTTGGAATGCATCATTAAATATTCCCTGGGCCAGAGAGGGCCTGCCACTCTCTGGCACTTCAGGTAGTTCATAATTTATGCCGAGAAGAACAGTTGGAGCAGGTTTGCCTGAGAAGGGGCTGTGAGCACATGTGAATTCTCTAGCTGCTTTGCTGCGTGACTGTTTTGTTTGCTGCCTCATGTCGTCCCAATATTTGAAGTTCTTGTTGGGTTCAGTTTCTGCTTGGGGTTTTCCTCGGTGCAAATAGTATAAACGAAGCAGAAGCTGCTGCAAAATTTTACTACTCCTGGTTGAGACCTGCTTTTTGCAGGGGCGGCTGCGCAGATATGAACTACATGGGAAAAACTAGATTGTGACGTGTGCTCGAGGGTCAGTTCCCAGACCGGAGTGAATGAGTGAGTGCACACATGCTTTCTGGTGTGTGAAATACAGCAGGCCTCCAGTCTACGCTTGTGATTCTGTATAATGGTTACGGCAGGCTTGCCTGGATAAGGAAAGGTCTGAGGTTTTGTGTAGGGAACTGTTGCATGCACTGATAACGGGGTCTGGAGATGTACCATGATCTCCTGGCTGTCTCTCCTCCATAAATTCCCCCCACTGTTTTATCCTGCATCGGAGCCGTGGTACCACTGAGGCTATGAGTGCGAAGATAAATGAGAAGGGGAGGTGGAGCAGTTCTGCACTGTCCCTTCCTGGTCCGTTTGCCGCCGCGGCTGGTGCCAGACCAGTGCGAGGGTGCTCCTTTTCCCTTCCCGTTACATACGTCTGAAGGCAGGTTTTGTCGGTGGCCGTGTGATAGCCCTGCTTTTGTGCAAAATCAGTTTATTGCTCTGTGTTGCACCTGCTGCTGTGCACTCTTCAAGGGGGTAGAATAATTCTTTGTGACCGACTCCGAGGCCAGTCGCTACAAAATCTCGTCCACGGGGATTGCTAAAATTGTGGTGTAATGTATTTGCACCGTATTCTGAGGAAAACGTTTTAGGGCCACGTTTTAAGAAATATGAGTTGGGACTCCATGTAAATTGGCTGTGGTTCCAGAGTTTTGCCAGAACACAGATGCTCATAGGACACTTGTGCAAAGGGAAAACATAAAAATATATAACATATTTAGAAATGCATGTTTTTGATCAAGAAGAAGATGAAATATATATTTAACAGTATTTTGTGTCTCAATTGCAAAGATTGTGATGAGATCATTTCAGTGTGAATGGCTTTCAAGCAGGCAACAAAAGGAACACAAAAGTCAAGTTACAAGAGATTTATGACTTCAGAAGTAATTGTAAGGAGTGATACTAAGATAAAGTACTTAAACAATATGACTGAACTATCTGAATAGATATCTGTAACGAATCCTGTCAAAAGTAATTAAAGCCACCAAACATCTTGGACTGGAAAAATCTCACACAAAGAAAAAATGAAAAGGTTCTTTAATCATTAATCCAATTTTCAACCTGAAAGATTTTATAAAAATAAACCCAACAGGAGAGGAGATCAGAAAGAATAAGAATGAGTTGCCAACAGGGCACAAAAATTGTAACATGGAGTTTGAAATGTCTAGTTCAGGTCACTTTTGTCTCTGTCAGAATGAACCTGTTTTACTTTTAACAGATCAGAAGCTCTTAACCAGAACCCAAACTTCAGGTATTGCTAATGACTTTTAAAAGACACAGCTTTTCTGGGTCAAAATTCAGTGTAAAAAAAGATCTGAAAATGGTGCGTGGCAGCAAGGCCCTCTGTGCCTCAGTTTTCCCTTTGGTAAAGTGGAAGTCGTGCTCTATGCCCTCGCCTGTGCATCGGGCACGTACACAAGTGATGCTCCAGACTGGTGCTAGGTATCTGCAGTGATTGAGCTTGCTTAGCCATAAATATTATTAGCAGGCATAAAACATTATCTAGCCTTTTTTTTCTTTTTTTTTTAAATCCAGCCAGAATACTAGTATGGGCGTTAACTCAACAGGTTCACAGCTGATAGCGTTAAAACGTGCACTGTTTTAACAGCTTGACCTTTAATCACACGCCATTTTGCAGATCCAATGATAACCTTTTGGTAGGTAGAAGAGACTTGGGAAGATCTAGATTTTAAATTCCCAGTGGTGTCTTCGGCAGCAGCCTGGCTTTTCCTGCAGCTTAGCAAATCCTCCCCTGTAGCAAATGGTCCTCGCTGGCCTGGACAATATCATTTTGCCAAGTGAGAGGACACTGCACATGTCAAAGTGGCCAGAAGCGCTGCAGGGTAAAGCAGCTTGAGAATAGCGGTGAGGTATTTGGATTTATTTGTTTGGTTTTATCAGCTTATAGCTGTAAAAAGCCGCACCTGACTTGTCAAGAGCTCATTTTCAAGGGATTTTCAACAGACCTTGGCCTCTACTAGCTTCCACTGTTCCGATGAGAGTTGTGAAAATAATAACATAGTTGATTTGCTTACCCATGAACAGAGAAGTGGGGCTTTTTTCACAGCAGGTTCCATATCCTAAGTGCAGAAATAAGAGCTAAGAAAAATGTGACGGAACCAGAATTTCTGCTGGAATAGTGCAATTTAAGCAAAACCGAAAGTTCATGGGCACATTTACATTTCGATGCCATTTTCAATGGAAAGGTGTGGAAGCAAACAGCTTGCTCGTGTCATTTAAATAATGCTGAATTGCTTTGTTTCAATGAGTTAAAGCATTTAATTTTCATTTAATTCCATTGAGACTTTTGTATTATAACATTCATTTTATGCAAAGAGGTGCTTTATATTTCCTTTTATGCTGCTTCAATGTTGATCTAAAATATCCTCCTCTCTCTTTAAACAAAATTATTCAACATTATCAAATCATAGCTGTTTGGCATTTCCCAGTTTTTCAGTTTCACGAGAAATTTCAACTTTTATGCTAGTTTGCAATACAAATTCATTGTAAAATGTCAGCAGATCCCAGTGAGTGGAAGTGTTTTCTAACTAGTTCTAGGGGAAAAATTGCTTTTGGACTGTTACACGTACTGCTAGGACGTATGATTACTACTGCCGGGTGGCGCTTCTTCGTATGTCCTCAGTCTGAGTTCTGTCTTAGAATGCTTTTAAGTAGTCTTGATATTGGGTTTGTATCACAGACTTGTTTTTTCAAATGTGAAGAGAGGTATTCATCACTCAGTGCTTCAGTGACCGTGAGCTCACGCCATATATAAGGGAGATGGTCTGCGCCTTTCCAGAAAAGACATTTTTTGCAACTCCTGCCCAGGTTTTCTTACTGTAGCGCTCATGGCTGCTTTTCCCGGGTGTCAGATGATTATTTCTCATCAAAGAACAAACTGCTATTCCCATTAATCAGCCAGTTGGGCTTTCTGTTTCTTTCTTACTGCCGACTATAGTCCCTTTCCTCGGAAAGGGCCTTTTTTTTGATGCTATTCATCAAACTGGTGCCTTAGAATATTTGGGGTGGATACGATGGTGGGGCTAGCCAAAAGCCAGTTTAGCCAGCGTGGCCCCGGCGGTAGAGTTCAGCCTGGGCTTAATGCCCAGGGCACCTACCCTACTTGGAGTGCGTTTTGCAACCTGTAGTGAGCTCTGTGCCTTCCTAGTTGCACTAGTATAAGCAGCCCACGGAGTTTCTTTACGGTGAGCTTGATTTTACCTATACCCCAAATGTCATATGTCATTATAAGGTCAGGATGGACTACTGTGTGATTGTATTATTTCTGGTCTCTAATTTATCCTGGACTGTATTATTCAGCGTGGCATGTGACCTTCATTTGCAGGTGAGATATGTCCTGTCCCGGAGGATATGACTCTTAATCCTCGTTTGCTCCTATTGCAAATCTCTTGCCTTTTGGAATCATGCCTTTGACATAACCTTCTCCTGGATAAACCTAAGCAAATGTCTTTAGTTTCTGACTGTGAGGCAGCTCATCTGCGTCTTGACCCATACCAGTAGCTTGTTTCTATACCCTCTCAAATCAAAGATAATCAGGAAGACACTGAGGTAGGGTAGAGATACACCGCTCGCCGTGATGCCTCCGCGTGGAGGCAGCTGCAGGAGGCAGATACGCACCGAGCGTCTGAGCTGGCATGCTGCAAGGACTGGCATGACTGAGGCTAGTGCCATACAAAATTCACTGGACTACTTATCCAGGGGACTTATACTGGGACTTTTGGACTGGGACTGTCTTAACAGCTTCAGAACAGCTTGATGCTTTATACAGTATTGTATTTTGCAGTTAAGTCTTCATAGAGTATTTCTCACTAAAGGTTTCTGTAGTGATTTGGGTTTGTGGTAAATAAGAACATGGCCTTTTTTTTCCCACTTATGATTGGTGAGAAGCAAGCCTACATGTGAGGTCTAATTTTCCATCTTTGTAATCTGTAAGGACATTTTGGCTTTGGGTGAGACACATTTTGGCAGTGCTGGAATTATGCAGAAAGGATGGATCTACCCTCCTGTATTATTCCCAAAAGAATGAGAAGAGGGGCCTAGAAATGGCACAGGTTTGTTTTCTCCAAAACTTACTCAAAGAGTAACACAACCATCCCGGCTTTTAGTAAGATGTCTAGCTAGACGTCCAAGCTCCTTAAGATGGCCCTTTCCCTGAATTCCTGTGGCAGGGCATGCAAGAGGGAAGAAGAGGGGCATGTAGCTGCTAGCAAAACAGGGGAATTGCTACCCCTCTCTGCTGTCAAAGGCTGGGTCCCTGGCACGTAAGCCTCATGGTTGCTGGGAAATTGTTTTCCAATTTATTTTAAGTCCTAGGTGAGGAGCAGTTAGGGCTGTACCCTTCCTCCATGTTAAAGAGGAAGACTAAACAAAGGTAGGGCTTTCTATGGCGCGTCCCCTCTGCTAACAGACAAGCAAACAAAAAGACATGGCGTGCGTGAACTCCAGGGAACACGGTGTCTTTGACCCCTGAGGTTCTGTGCAGGAGCAAAACCAAGCTTAAAAAAAACTAGAATGATAAACTAAGCATTTCTAATGGCAGTGCGAAGGGATCATTTACTGTCATGGTGACACTGTCTCCATCAGCAGGTCTGAAAAAGGCAAAGGATTCCTTGGCAATGGCGCTCCAGAGCTTTCCTGGCACGTTTTCCGTTGCAGAGCTGGGGGCATCTGGGACAAAGGAAAAGTGCTGCCCACAAAATTCTGATTTCCAAGGCTACAAAATGGAGAAATACAGTCACAGGCATGACTGGCCGTTGGTGACACTGAAAATGTTTTGCTAAGTGTTCCAGTAAAGATGATACAGTAACGGTGTCACATTGTGCATTTATGTGTCACCAGGCTTTTTACAGTAGCCAGAGACTTGCAGACGCACTCCTTGATAATCCTGCAATTTTATCATCAGGCAGCGATAAGCTCTCCGATGTGAAAGCTGATGTCAGCATCTTTTGTAACTTTGATCCACATCGGTTGATGCCTTGAAAATGAATGAGAATGCTACATGTGAAATCAAAATCAATCTACGGTGGATTTCCCCCCCCTCTCTTACAGGAGAGCTGGCAGGGGGAGGGGGCAGGTGGGAGACGTGCGTTATCAAACCTGAAGCATGGCATGGTATAAAGGCTGTAATCTCATCTCAGGATTCTTATGGCTTTAATAAACTCTTCATGCTTCGTTCTTGCAGTTTACTGCATCGTAGGGACCCTTCTGTAAAATTGCAGCCATAAATTTTCCCTTCTGCCGGACAGATTTTACTCCCTCGCTTTGGTATATACGTCATCCTGCTTTCAACAGAGTCAAGACACAACAAAACTGATTAAACATTTGTATTACCTTTTCGAAATACAGAGAGGACTGCAATTTCTTGGGTGAAGGGAAAGAATGCAAAAACCTTCTTAAGTAGAGTACAGTTCACGGGTGCTTCTCGGTGCTTACAAACACATACAGAAAAGCAAAACCCAACTCCTGCCACCTCTTGGGATCAAAATTCCTTGCTGCTTGGTCCAAGATGGGCAAAATAACTTTATTACCAGTGGCATTTGGCAAAAGGTATTAGTCAATCATCCAAAAAAGCATTATTGTCCTGCCATCTGCTCCCACATCTGCTGGAGTCCTGACGGCCCCCTAGAAACTGCCTGCAGTTAGCAGTGATCCCTAAAAATAAAGTCCTTTTTACTGTGGGTAAGTGAGCTAAGTAGCCCACATTCTCCCCAAAGATGGTCTTCTGGCTGCGACTGCACGTTAATTGTGTTTGGGGCTGGCAGCTGTAAATTGCAGTAATGGTGTGCTGGCTCCTGCTGGAGGAATTTGCAGGCTGGAGCCTGTTACAGTCCCATCACATTTTCATCTTTATTTTTTGTCTCCGAGGCCCAGGCACGGCCTCAACTCACCCTGCGGCTAGGAAAGGTTTGTTTGTTCGAAATACCTGTATATCCTCACCCTTCCCTTTAAAGAAAAACCAGGCTGAAACACGGGGAGCCTGTTTGTGTTGAAGGGCTGCGCTGCCCTGATGCTAAGCACAAGAAGCATCCCTCAGCTGCACAGCGACGGTGGGACACGTGTTCAGAGTACAGTCATCTCCTCCAGGCTGGTGAGCCCTGCTGGGAAGGGCTTTGCCATGTCAGGCTTTCTAACCCGAAGGTAAGCTAAGCTCTTTCACGGCATAGCAGATGCTGGAGAAGGGGGCGACCCAGCCTGCCTAAAACTTGAGCTTATTTGCGGGGGAATCAGTGAGTTTCAGGTTGTGGGCTGAGAAGCTCCCAGCGGGAGCAGGGCTCCCGAAGCGCGGGAGCTGGCGAGGCTGGAGCGTCCCTGCGGGGGAAACAGCTGTCTGCCGGCAGGAGGGATGTCCCCGGAGCTGCGAGCGAGGAAACGGCCGAGTGCCGCGGAGCTGGCACAGCTGGCAAGCGCAGCTACGCCTCGTGCCAGCACGGCTCGCGTGCGCAGCAGGGCCGCCGTCGAACTAACAGCCAGAAACGGGAGCAAGCGTCTCTGGGCACACGCTGGTCTGAACTGTACGGAAGCTGTGCTTAGGGCTAGAAGCAGTAAAGCTTTCCATGTTTGGTCTCTGTTGCAAACTGTTCTGCGCAAAGCGACATCCTGGCACTGAAATGATAGCAGCGCGCCATGAGTACAGTCTGTGCTTCTGTAGTGTTTTGACCTCAAGCTAATCAGAACCGAGCCTTTAGTGGTTTGTTAGAGATGATCAGAGGACCTTTTAAATAGACAAAGACATTAAAAGCTTCATCTGCATCTTCCTTAAATTCTCAAGCAAGCTGTTGACAAGGTAGGATGTGTTTCCCTTGCAAAAACCTGCTTGTGCTGGAACTTCAGTGCGTGAGCGTTCTCACTTATCTTTTATTCCAGGGATTAGTGTTCAAATTAATCAGGACATAATATATTGAAGGGTTTTTCACCAATAATAAAAAATAAATTCAGATAACCCTGGTGCCTTTGAATAAATGTTGTGCAGTTTGAAAATGTGAGTTTACAGTCTCAAAACTCAAAGGTCTTCAAATTAAGAACCAATCTTAAATTTGCAGTTATCACGCTGCTTTCAGCAGGGTGCACGGCTGAAGGAATGCAGTATGCGAATTGAAAAAGCAGTTACAATTTATGTGTCTGTAGTACCATTATCAGAATAATCTTGCACTATTTTTTTTTTTTAATGACTCATATCAAGTCTTTAAATTCCTAAGAAAGGGGAGGAAAGTCGCTAAGCCTTAAGTATGAAGACAAGGTTGAGATATAAACATATCATAAGTAAGGAGGATCATAAGATGGATGGGAAGGAAGGTGGCTAGGCAATCACCTGGAGTTTCTGCCACCCTTATGGAAATAAGTACTGTCGTGTAATCCTGAGGGCTCGCTCTGACCATCCATACCTAGTGGAGGTGCTCCAGCAGATTAGCAGCGTTGAAGACAAGTTTGTATATGCTGTTTTCCTGAGCACGAATAGACTGAAACAACTGGACGCTGTTTCTTGCTTGCTGCTTGTTCAAGGTAGCTCTTTGTGTAGACCGAGGTAGGCTTTCCGTCTTGCCTTCCCCACGTGGCCCTGCGTAAGCCATGCCCAGCAGGGCCCTGCAGCTGCGGGAAACTCCTGAGCAGGATCCAGCAGTTTTTGTGCACGGACGTGACTTGAGGATTGCTGCCTTCCTTAATGTAAGTGAAGACTAGTGACTGAGCCCTTCTCTTTCAGCTAGGTTTAACCCACGCTGTAACAGAGCAGCTCAGCAATTAGCTTGGTACGTCCGTCTGTATTCAGGGTGTTCCTAGAGCCTCTGTCCTTCTATAAAGAAAAATGAGTATTTCAGCTGAGATTGTATTTTTTAATGACTTTCCCGGTTCGTTATTTTCTTGCCATTAGCTTGTGAGAGATTTCTAGACATACAGATATGATTACGTCGCCCAGCTCTTTACAGATATACACGAGGAGCACTTCTGCAGCATGTTGCACCTCTGGACTGTGTAGTTGTCTGTAGGACTTGCTTCTTGTAACCCAAAGTGCTGAACTTGGGACAGAAAGCCATCAACAGCCTGCGTGCTCGCTGCAGAAAGGGCCACAGGGTGTATGTGCTGAAAAGCCTTGGAGGATCTGTATCGCGTCTCACTCATGTTCTGCTTAACAGGTTGTATCAAAAAAGATGACTGTAGGATGAAGCACCAGATTTTCATTCTCAGTGGGTAGAAAAATCCAAAAGGAGGCTTTTCAAAACAGATGCGTGATTTAGGAAGACTGGTTTGGCTGGAATTCATTAGAAATTCGTAGTGCTGGCCAGGAAATTGGCATCCAACAGATATTTCAGCAGAAAATATGATTCCTGCTACGTTGTTAGAGACATTTCATTTCTAGTGGAAAAACTGAATAGTCCATTTAGGTCTCTTTTAATGTTTGAAATTTTAGGGATTTATACAGATTCATTAAAGGTTAAAAGTGTGCGTCTTTCTGGCATCCAGTATTTCCAGCCCTTACCCTTGCCTCTGGATAGAACTCCCTGAAGAGCTGGTATTTCCAAAGAGAGAATGTGCAAAAATATATGTGAGGTATATGTCACACACACACACACATATATATATATATGTGTATTTATGTATGTATAATAGAGCTGTACAGCGCAACCTGCCACCAGCATAGCCACAGGTGCATCACGGATGATGTAGTTGAAACCAGGAGCTTGGGCCACAACCAGGGCAAGGAACTATGGCTTTCACAAGCCACTTTGGGGATCTCAAAGAAGGAAGCAGCCTGTGGAGCTTTTTTCTGGAGCCAGTCTTAGCCAGACAGTGGCTGCGCTCGTTAACCTTCACATCACATTGCGAGGTCTGTTTGCTCAAGACTTTGCTCAAAGGAGAGAGGTTATATTCTGAGCTGATTTGACAATAAAAGCGTTCAATGCCAGTGCTGCATTTCTTTATGAACTCATAATGCTTTAAATTGAAGTACATTTGTTCAGAGACTGCCATGGGTATGCATCCATCAGAGAGGAAAATAAAGTATCACGCTATTTCTGCTTCACCAGCACTTGTACAGAGCATCAGAGGCTGCTGGGCTGTGTCAAATATGCTACTTAATCAGGTGGAACAGGGGAAACAAAAGTTTTCACAGCCCCATCCACCTTGTGTTGTCTTGCTGTTTGCTGCATTTCCAAGGATCACGGGATTCAGAGCCAGAACTTGTCTGATTGATGGAAATGTTCACAGACATAAAGGACAGCTTGTTGCCCGGCTTCCGCTCCAAATCCTGCCCCATATGTGGGTCTAGACGTGAGCCTGTCCAGTCGGAAGAGAGATGCTGTTTCTCGTAGATGTAGGCAGCCCCTGAAGTCATGCTTGTCAGAGCAGAACCAGAGCAGGGTGCCGGTGTCACGTGTCTGAACTGGGGTGCTGGTGACGGGGGACAAACGGATGGACGGCCACCGAGCAGGAGGTAGATGGTTGCCCAGGTGCCACACAGTACTCCAGCCTGACCTGTTTTAGTCAGCTCTGTGGTCTGTGCCGTGTCCTAGGGCCTCAAAGGTTTCACGCAACGTAAAGCAGCTGCTTGTTGGCAGGAGACGTTGCGCTGGCATCGCCCCGTCCGTCCTCTTGAGCCGGCTGCCCCAGGAGCCATCAGCAGGCTACCCGCTTGGCCACAGCGTCTGGGCTGTCGTCCTCTCTCCTTGTCGTGCGTTATCCATGTCATTTGAGGTTTGGGGTTTTTTGCTCATTACGCCCGTTCAGCTACTTAGTCTGGTGTCGTAACGAAGCTACAAGAAACAGGCTAACCTACATATTAATGTTTCAGTGCAACGCTGCAATTTGATAACCATAAACAGAAGCTTTTATGAGGCTGTAAATGTCTCTTCCATTTATAAATATTGTGCTATAACTAGAGGCTCCAGGGTTATCAGGCAGTCAAACCTTTTATCAAAGCCAAATAGTTCCTAAAGTACCACTCCTAAAATCTTTTGCAAGCATTAATGTTTCATTAGTTCTCTCCAATGAGTCACCTTGGGAATCTGTATGGCAAGTAAAATCTAGCTCTACAACATGGAAATATTAAGTGCATTTTTAATTCATATCTTTAGAATTTGCTCCATATGGCTTCTGGTGGTAACATAACTGGTATTCCAAATGCACTATGCAACTTCTCAGTTTTAAGCATAGCAGAAAAATTAATAACATTACCCATGCAAACATATATTGCACAAATGTGTACTCGCTCTCCAGCCAGGTTTCTTGCCTGCGTGCCCATCTAGCTCTCCATCTAGCCCTAGCTTTTCCTTGGAGAGGGGCTGCGTCGACTCGGAACGTGCGCGTACTCAGCAGAGCAGATGATTGCAAAACTTGCCGAAGCTCCAAGTGTGCTTGTACGACTCTGCAGCACCAACAGGGATAGCTCTTTCCTCTTGAAAAGCATGTTGTTTGGCTACTGCAATACCGACTGGAAACTTTTAAGTCCTGCTATGCAGTGGATACAGCTCTGCTGTTTTGGTGTCCAGATTTGTCTCGTTTCTTCTGAACTTTTCTGTTTTTTCCCAGATTTACCCTAGTCGTTTTCACTCTCCATGACTTTCCTTCTGGCATTCTTCGGTAGCTACAAACAGCGCTGCGGCTCCCTCTCCTCTTTCCCCAGGCCTGTCTTCTGCCTGTAGCTGAAGTGAACACACTTCAGTCCTATTTTAACCGGTTCTGCTTCACTTGTTCTAGGATCATATTTACATAAAGTGGTAGAAAAAGCATTAAAGCTTAATGGTGTTGATAAAAACTTCTGGAAATCTTGCCTCAGTTTACAGATTTTCTATTTCAAGAACTACTCCAATTGTGCCAGCAACACGCACAGCCTGTGTATTCTCCGCTCCTTTTTTACCTCTAGCCTTTTAAAATACATATCCTCGGTTCCTGCTTAGTATTTAAATATGAATAATTGGCAACCTGTTGTTACTGCACAGTGGCATGGGGTTTTATAATCCGCATGAAAGTAACTCTGCTTTCGGCTTTCATAGTAACTTTGCTTTTTCCTGGTTGCACACGGTCTTTTAAGCAGTGCTTGCTTTGGTTTGTGTAGTTTCTTCAGTCGACGCTTCATATAAGTTACAGCAACAGTCGGGGTGGATGAGATTGAACCTGGATTTTTCATTTCACAGGTGACTGTCAGAACAGCAGGCTGGAAGGGCACAGCAGCCTCACCAGTTCATCCTCTTTCCCGGCAGGCTTTTTTGTGCCAGTTCGGAAAATCAGTAGATGAGCTTTGTGGGTGTTTGTGGTGTATACGGCCTCTCAGAAGTAGAAAGAAAGCCAAATGCCTGGGTCCTGGCTGTGCTAGAGGGAGGCAAGAGCTCAGGGAGGCAGGAGCACACTCGGAGCGGTGCATTGCTGCGTGCCTGGGGGGCTGCAAGCGTCCAAGGGGGCATAAGCGCATGAGGTCCCACAGCTTGCGCTGCTGTTCACACTGCTGTTTTGAGCATGGTTTTAGTTCAAAGTACAGTGGCTGAGCTGCTCTTTACTTGGCCATGTCCAACTCAGTGCTGGGCTCTCCTGCTTGAGAGTGCTTTGGAGCTTGGGCTGAAATGAACTCCAAGCATTTGGAAGAAGAGCGAGTCTGTCCTTGATGGTGAGCTTGAGCATGGTGATACCGATGGTGTCAGCATGTCCGCAGGTTTCTGCAAAATGCTGACATTCATCTCATTCATCTCGCATCTCTCTCTTATCGAACCAATTGCAAGTGTGTTTATCAATAGTTGCTCAAAAGCATTATTAAAGAGGGAGTCAGCAAAAAACTGGTGACATACCTACTGGGTCCCCCAGGAATCCGTTTGGATCAATTACTCTACATTATCTGTTTCTGTGGGCTGGAAGAAACTGTCCAGCCTTTGCTGGGAAAATTAGCAAATGACAGAATTGGTAGAGTGAAAAACAGCAATGGGGACAATCAAGTTGTACAGCACAAGTGGGATTGCGTGGTGACAAGGCTTCATTTGAACTACGCGCGACTTTTAACATGGGAAAGCGGGCATCACCCACTTTCCAAGTGGGGCGTCATCAGAGGATGAAAGAACTTGCGTTATTTTTGCATGCAGAATTAGGGAAGCTGTTACACGAATGCTGCATCCATGAACACTGGGGAATTAGAGGTACAGAGAAGAGCGGCAAGAATGATCCACTGTCTGGAAACCTGCTCTTTAGGGCATGCCTATGCTTGCATAGTTTGAATATCGCCCCTGCAAAAAACCTACCTGCATCAAATCGTTATAATAGGCTCGCAGGGCGCTTTAGCAGTCCGTGCGCTGAGAGTATTTCTCCCGGGATATTGCGTGGTTGTTTGCAGAGTAGTGCAGAGGCCTAATCTGTGAATTCGCTCCCAAAGTTTTATCTCTGTCTTTCTCTCACCCTTAATAAAACTGCTGTCTGTGGCAGTGTCGAGACAACAGCACATAAATACCTTGCAGTGGAGTTGCTCATCATTAATGCAGGCAGTTTGAAGGCATAAGCAAACAGCGTTTGGCAGCAAAAACCTTTTAATGAGAATGCCATTAAGGAATTCAATTTGAAAACTGCAAAAGGTTGCCTTGCACATGCCTCTGGCTTCTCAGCCTTCCAGTTCTTTTCCTGTCCACTAAAGATAAGAAAGCAATTTGGGGGTTCATTTTCCCAAATTCTGGGCTTCAGTGATTTCCCATCACGGCTTTGCCACTCAGCTTCTCACCAACAGGAACCACAGAAAGACTTCACAGTTAGGAAAATGCAGTAGGGATTTTTGATACTAGAAATCTCTAGATAAAAAGGCATCATGAAAATAATTGGCTGGAAAATGAAGCTGGCCAAACTCAGTCTATAAATAATGTGGGAAAGCTTAACAGTGAAGGAACAACTAACCTCAAGTTGGGGTGAATGATCCATCTCTTTCCGTGACATCTCTCTAAAGCAGCTGCTAGGGCTCATTTAGGAATTATGGGGTCGATGCAGAGATTATTCGATATTGATCTTCGGCCCGGCTTTATGCAGATCATAAGTCTGTAAAATTACAACGGTCCTCACAAATTTATTAAAATGGCTTAAAAAAAAACCTATTAATCGTTTTGGAAACACAGGTCAGGGACTCTGAACTAGAATAATAAAGCTCTAAGGCACTACCAATTATCCGCGGAGCTTGTACGACGGGGAGGTTAGGTTACCTTGCGTGCAGGTTTGCCAGGCAAGCTGCAGTGAGGCCACGCGCGCTGTCTCTCCTTTCCTAGCTAGCCGGGCCACCGGTGCCCCCCCAAATTAACGCCGTATCCCACCATCATCACTTAATTCGCGTTAGCAAGGTATGCTTGTCAACTCCTCCAGGGATATTCAAATAAATTATTAATATTGGCATCAAAAGATGCCAGATGTGAGAAATGGGAGGCGTCAGCAGAAGCTGCAGGCGTGCATCGCCGCTCGGGGCGATGGGGCTGCTTCCTCATCTCCGCGGCACTGGTGGCCGTGCTGGCGCCTCCCGTTGCTCCTGATAAAGGACGAGGTCGCCGGCGTACAGATTTTCTGACAGAATGAGGTCACTGACGTTATCCCTGATTAGCTGAATAATGGTTGTGACAGCTTCTTCGTTGTTTTACCGTAGAAATGGCAGTCTGGTTTCCTATCCTGCCTGGCCTTTTCTTCTTAAAAGGACCAATACTGGTAAAACAGCTCCAGAAGCTCAGGTCTATGTGCGGTGAGGTTCCTCACTCCTTGGGAAACTTTGGAAGGAAAAGAAGCAAGTTTAGGGGTCCAGCAGCAATAAACACCCCTATGTATCTTGGGGTGTGCTTAAAGGATTTCCTTTCTCGGGCAACCGAGCTGGTGGAAGCAATTCCCCCCCTGCAGCCGTGGCAGAGTGTTGCCCCTCAGATGAGGTGGGCGAGCACCTCACAGGGTTGTGCTGTGAAAAGGAGCGGTGAAACGGTCTGAGCTGGAGGCAACGCTCTCATGCTGGAGGAGCGGAGGATGGCAGGATGGGGAGGGCAGCGGCACCATCAGCTCTGCCGGCAGCAGCAGCGGATCGGCCCTCTCGGCCTCGCGGGGCCTCATGGGAATGGGGTGGCTGGAGATGCTGCTCCTCCCGCCTTCGCTGGAGATTACCTCCCTGGAGGAAGGATCAGCAGACACGTGTCCTCATCCCATAGGAAGCAGGATGCTGGTGGCAATGTCCCCAGAGGGGATAGTAGGCTGTGACAGCTCTCAGGGCTGCAGCAAGCTCACCCTAGCTCATCTGCCAGATCACTGAACTGGTTAAACTGGTGTCATCTGGTTAAGCCAGGTCTCGTACACCTGAGAAGGATCTCTGGTAGAGGGACACCTAGCTGCAAGAGCTGCTGTTGAAAGGGGTTTGCCTAAGCGAGGAAATCCCTGAGGCTGTTTTACTAAGGCATGGTTAAATGGCTGTAGAGCTGAATTTGGGCCTTCTAATTTCAGAAGAGTTTAGCAATATTTCCACCCAACTTGATTCAAACTGGAAAAGGCACTTTTATACCCAAATGAGAGTTTAAGTTCAGGCTTTATTCATTTTCATAAATTTTAAGGCCGGGAAGACACATTAGATCATCCGCTCTGCCCTCCGTCGCATCTCACCCCTGTGCCCATGCACTGAGCGCAGCAACGTGACTAAAGCTCCGCTTAACATTTAACAGCCCCATTAATTTCCAGTTGATGCGCCGCTCAGACTAAGGGGTTGGCCCCCTTGACCTTGGGCACCTAACCCATAAACCAGCAGACTGTGTTTTTGCAACTCTCCTGTAAGCACTCAGTCTTTCAGCACTGGGAGCGCAGACAGTTAGTTATCACCAGCTCAGTGAGCGAACATAAAAACCACTTAAATTTTTCTGGTACGGAGAAGGCTAGAGACACAGGAGAAATTCAAATGCCCTTGTCTTGTTTAATAATTTTGCAAGCCTGAAAGTGTCATTAAACATTCAGAAAACAGAACATAACACACTTACAGAAAGTGATTTACCTTTTCCTTTTTTTTAAATTCCTGTTCAAGTCTCCTTGAAAAATGAAGAGAATTCTCTTTTTTTCTTGGTGCCTTATAGTAATCTGGATTGAATTTGAACCGTTTTCTTTTCTTCTCCATTCACTTAACTAGCAAATGGAAAACATATTTTGCTCAAAAATCTTTAGGGAGTGCTTGGGGAATATAATCAATCTGACCACTGCAGGAGAGAGGTAATATAGTGCAGATTCAGTTTTCCAGTGGAACCTCCCTCGCGTTTGAATGGAAACGCGCTGAACTGCATCGCGCAGAGACTCACAGCCGTCAGAAGAGCTAAGGTACAGGGGATGGGCAGGAACACCAAACTAAAGATCGTGGTTGAGCTCGCCTGTGCTTGTTCCCCGGATCAACCTCCCTCCCTACCCACCAGCCTTGGGTACATTTGGGGTTGCGCATGGAGCCTGTGTGTAGTGGATGTTATCAATTATTTGCTGAAGCGGTTCCTGAGAACTTAGGAACCCATAACCCTTAGCTAAGAACCCGTAAGGGCAAACTTGAATGCATTTAAGCGGCATCTTCCCTAGGGAAGTTCTTCAGCAACTTCCTCCTGCTCACAGCAGGGAGAGTGGGACAACGTGGTGGCTGTGAGCCCGACTGAGCTGTCAGGGCAAAGCTCAGCGATGCATTTCTGAGGCTCAGGAGCCACGTGCGGTGGGTCTGCAGAGGCAGCAGGAAGGCGAGGAGGCTCCAAGAGCCTCTGTAGTCCCTGGGCCAGGCAACGTCTTTCCCAACAACCGAAGGGGCTTGTAGGGTCTCTTACACTGCTGGTGGCCTCTCTCCTGCCCCAGGGCTCTGTTGCTGTCCTGGCCCCTGGCCAAGACATGTCCATCTCCTTGCAGTGGCCCAGGGATGGAGCCCTGGAGAGGGGCAGATGCTCCAGCCATGCTGGGGAGCAGGAGGTGTCTGAAGGAGCAGGTCTTGGGCACTGCAGCGCTTTGGGGCCATGTTCCAAGCAACGACGTTTCTGTTTTTCAGTTTAAGTGACTTTTAGTTTTGGCACCTCTTAGGAGTCTAACTCAAGGAGCAATAGTGTTTCATTCGTGATCCAGTATCATCCATTGCTTATAGCGAAAATAACGGCCAAGCCCTTCCTAGAAAAAGAAAGAAGGGACAGTCTGGCACGGAGTGAAAACAAGCTGCCAATCTAAAGTTATAACCACGCGCAGAAAGGCAAAATATTATTTTCCAAGGTTGTTATTAGAGAAAGTTAATGGAACTCTAATGAATAATAATTTATATCCAGCTAGATTACTAACTTCTCTGCTTTTGCTGACATGGCGAGCAATCAGTATTTAAATGTCTAGTATTTCTTTTGATTTGCCACAATTAATTTTTCATGGCATGTATGTGAGTTAATAAATTAAAAAATTTAATTAAAAGTTGTCGCTTTTGTTTTTTGTAAAGACTGAGTGGCAAACAGAGCCATAAAGCCATGTTGTACTCAGAATCCGCATGTTGATGTAAATATGGGTAGATGATGCTAACGACTCTGAGTTATTTCTTTTTAATCTCCTCATGTCTTGAATGGAAACATGGCCTTAAATGAAAATGCTCATTATACAAATTAGATGGATGTTATTACTAAGCACATTAATCATTTTTTTTCCTCCAAATGTTCACTTTACAAATGTAATTATTTTTAATCGTACTGGTTCCACTGAATTAGAGATTTGGTTTCCTTTTTATACTCAAATTCAAGGCCTTTGTATTTAAAAGCACTTTATTTATATAGATTATTTCCTGCCATTTTACTTCAAAGGCACCTAATAAAATTTCAGTAAATGTGATTAACTAGCACAGAAAAGTTGCCATGGTATTTTTCTTCTTTTCAGCATCATAAAATAGCTGCCTTCTCTACTGCAGGTTTGCAGCTTCACAAGGGTGTGGGTGTGTAATTAAACTGACTCCTTAATTGTGTGCATTGCAAATACATTTCCTTGCGGTCTCAGAGTTTGGTAGGCAGCTAGTGAGTGGTTAACCCCAGCAGAAGATCAGCACGAGGCCTGTATGGCATTTAAATAATACCCATAGCTTATTTTTGAAGTCTCACAAGGTTCTTGGTAGATTACGTTGTCACCTCAAAAGCTGGCACTAATTCTGTCCTATGCTTAAAAATATCCCAAATCCGCAAATCCACGGGTAGTTTTGTGGAATGCTTTTTCCCTGGAAGTTTGCAGCAGAAAAAGCAGCACAACACGTTGTGTTCTCAGCTGCTGTCTGGCAAAATCTCTTTGTCTGAGCTCTTCACCTGCTTTATGAAGAACAAGAATTAAACTCCCCATTGAAGACTCTTCAGCTTCACAACCGCATCCAGCGCTTTTCAGTACTGCCCCTCTGTTAGTATGTATAATTAATACGGACTTTGAGCCATTAAGCGACAAATTCTCTAACTGAGAGATATTTCATGTGCAGATGAGGAAGCAACCATCTGCCACCTTCTTTGTGCGTTAGTGTGGTTTATTTTAAAAAGGAAAGAAAAAACCCTAGCAAATTCGCTGTTTTACTAAGGCCAAACACGCTCCCGAGAGAACCTGGCTTTGCCTTTGCTGGAAAGGTATTTGTTGTCAGTCTAAATTCCCGTTCTCCGTGCACATTTTCCACAGCAATTTTGCTAATGTGGCAAGGAATATTACTTCTGTGAGATTCTACTTAACAAGAAGTTTAGCAGAAGTAAAAAAAAAAAAAGAAAAGAAAAGAAAAGAAAAAAAAGAAACCCTACTTTTTATGCTAATCCACCCAGAAATCTGTGAATAGCTTATTATTTGTCCATGATATGATGGCGCGTATGTTGGCAGTCCCATGCTTTCATTTTAATGTGGCATTCAGTGCTGTGGTGCTTCATGTCTGATCTTGCGGGTTACTGCGGTGATGCCTTCCTCCCTAACCTGTATCCTCTCCAGCCGTCTTCAAAATAAATAAATAAGTAAATAAAAAATCCACCTGGCTCCCGTCGTCCCTGGCTTTGCTGCCCGTATGACCATGCCTCTGCCTCGCCACAGCTTCCCCACAGCAGGGATCATGGAAAAAAGGCAAGTGAAGGAAAGAAATGGTATGTAAGGAGTAAAAGCAAGAATGGGCCAGCGGAGGAGCGGCGACCCAGAGGGATGGATGGCTGCGCTGCACCTGCCCTCCTCCGTGCCCTTCGGTAAGGGCCCGTTCCCGTCGGGCTCCCAGCTACAAACTCGCCACGTGGGCGCTTGAGCTGAGCCACAAGGGCCACGAATGTGGTTCCTGTGCTGCATTTTGTACTTCTCCCAGAGACGATTAAGTCTAGATTGCCAAGTGAAGTTCAAGGAGGTAGGGCACTGTGCTTCACCGAGATGGGGGTGTCTCAGTCCCATCAGGTTTTGTGAGATCCTAGCTAAAGTGGAAATTGCAAATTATTAAAAAAATAATAATAATAATAAGAAAGGTGAAAATATTCATTTCACTTGTGCACTTCTCTTTGCAGTATAAAGCTTAGTTTCCTCTTACTGCTCTGTAGCCAGCACAGGGGACACATCTGCCCCCTTGCAGCTCTAAAGAGAAAACCCCTCAGAGGTGAACAGCCACGGAAATCGAGTACTGCAGGCAGCCCGCGTAGTAGTTATTTGGCCAGCGTTATTGCACCTCACTGGCCTGTTAAGGGGCTGGCAGCTCCGCCAGCAATGCGATGAATTTAGCCTGGTCTCCTATGACTTCGTGTGCCAGTGTTGGCTTCTCCAGGGGCTGATATGGGGTGACTTGTCCTCATCTGTTCCTTGAGCTGGAGGCTGCTAAGATCTCTCTCTCCCATGTTTCTCAGTTCTGTGAAAATTTTTAGGAATTTACTGCCATTGACATCTCTGCCTTTCTGTCAAATCTGATTGAAATTAGTTAATCTTTTAATTTATTGAGGACGGCAAGAGGGGGAGATGTATATGGTCATACATACAGCACAATTGCTTAAGCTTCATTTCCTTAGGGAAGCTGATAAAAAAGTCTCCTGCATCCAGAGACACCATCCGTGTGTAATGGTGAAGCAGTCTTTTTTAAAAGGCATTTAGCTATGGCTCAAATTTAAAAGAGAGTGAGTGAACTAAGAGTTCTACCTAGTTTGGGCTGGGATTTTTTTCACCCCTCAGAATCCTTGACACATAACCCTTTGCTTATATAAAACACTTCATTCATAGGTTTAACTGTGCTGAAGACTATCCAGTGGAAAGAAATCTTATTATCTTCAGCTTAATGTTTCATTATCTGGCACAATATGAGGATATTAGACTTTGATTGCTGGTTCTCTTTGGAGATTACAGCATTTAAATTCTTACTCCTATCTTCATTTTAAATTTTATCCCCTCTTTTTTTTTTTTAAACCGGTCACATTTAAGTTGCATTTAAATCTCATCTTTTGAGTTTTGGAGTAAAAAGTTTAGGTGAGAAGTTACATATTCTAATTAGATTTGCCTTCAAGTGCTCAGATTATTCTGATGTTCATCCACCCGTTTTATATCCTAATGCTATGTGGGCAAAATAATGGACATCAAGCCATTTCAGTGGCCATTCACCATGTACCAGCATCTCGCATCTAAGGGAAAGATCCCTTTAAGCGCACTGTGGTGACTTGCTGCACCTCTGGACTTTACAAAGCCATTCAGCTGTGACAATGTCATCCGAAGTTGCAGTAAATAAGTTATCTAAGTAGATTTAAGGGTGACAGTAAAGTATCTGTTTGGAATCTGTTGTGCTATGTATGAAAGGCATATACATTTGCTGTAAATGGATCTTCAATCTCTCTGAATCATTTTCTTCGTTTCTGCACACTATAAAATTGCCACTTTTATGGCCAGGCTTGATGTACGATACGGCTGAAGAAATGTAGGAGTTAATTAAAGAATAAAAGACTGTCCCTTCCGCTGCATTATTTCTGTTCGTGATCTTAAGGGGGCTATTTTTTGCTATGCAGAGATTTAACTTTGTTTATGTGAATAGTATGGGTTGTAGGAGGTTACTACCTGTGTGGTAGGTATATTCTCATACTGTGCAGGAGCATGATCTGGTCCCAAATCTGGAGGCTTTGTGTCACCAGGAAAGCACCTGCACTCATAGGACATGTTTGTATTTCTTTAAAATTGTCAGGAAGGCACCAGACTGCAAAACATAGCAGTTTCTGTAAACTGTAATTCCACTGTGAAAGCTAACAGGGCAAAAAATAAGGCAGGAAAGGACCACTTAAATTCTGTCTACTGCTGTTGCAGATGGCCATGCATCAACATCCCAGTCAGGCATGCATCAGCGTCCACCTTGAATCTCCTTGGTGTTTGCTTTTTGTTGCTTTTTTGTTTATTTTTGCTCTTGCTACTCCCACTGGAAGGCTATTCCAGGAAATCACTCCTTTAATGGCCAGAAATCACCCTCAGCTTTCCAGCCAAAATGTAGTCATGCCAATTAATGCTCATTTGTTCTCATGCCAACATTGTTCTTTAGCTTAAATTGCTCTTATGGCTCCCTGATGCTTACCCCCGATGTATTTATAGAGCCCAGCCAGATCTCTCTCGGCCTCCATTTTGCGAAGCGAAACAAGACGAGCGCTCCTGGTTCACTCTCAAGAGACAAACTTCGTTTCTCTGACCATCCTGCGCCTGTGCCCCGCTGGGTTTATCTTCTCACTCGGAGCTGGCAAGAGCCATCCCCTGAGCTTCAGTCAAGGTCTCCCCAGGTGGTCTCACACCAAAGTTAATGCTCCTCTGTCCTGGGAATAGGAATCAGCGTCACTGAAGTGACCCACCCTGCATCAGCCTTCAGAAGCGAACGCATGTGTCTAAACACCTGATGCTGAGCTTTACGCTAGCCATGTATTTTCCCGGCCAGCAGGTCTTGTCTTATATGAAAGGGATGAGCAAAACTTGTACAGCCAGGGAGAACCTTCAATTTTGATATTTTCCCATTTAATCTTGGCTATTGTGCATTAAATAAAATAAATAGCTTCTTCCTTCTTCCTCTGTCACTATGTGATGGGAGTTCCCATGAGCTCTTTTTCCTTAACATCAAGAGAATATCGTTTAGATAGCCAAAAGGAAGGTAATTCTAGCATAGGATCATCATGGGAAAGAGAAAAAAAAATGCCTCCTTATATTTAAATTTTAGGAGACATGAAATTGTTTAGCTTGCTCATCATTTCCCAGTATGAGATAAGACATTTGCAGAATGTGTCCTCTCAAAACAAGTTTAAAAGATAAAATACTGTAATTGCCCTGAAGTATAGAACAATTTTTTCTCCGTATTAGTCTCACAGAGAAAAATAGCAGGAAAGTGTCAGGGACTGTAATTCACTGTTGTTCTTCCACATGGCTTAATCATATGCCTTAATTTTGAAGCCCATATCCAATAATGCAAGTTCACTTTGCCAGCATCTTTAATAAATCATCCTTCCCCTGTACAGCCTTTATTATTGCTGGGCCCTTTCTGTCATATTTTTTGCTTCATGCAAATATTGTTATATACACACATATTTAATATCCTGTGGATAGCTATGATTTCTCCTTCAGATCACTTTGTTCTGGGAGGAGAGGTAGAGTCTCTGGTTTCAGGGACAGACAGATACAACAGTGTCGCATTCCCCTGGGGAATGGTCACATCTGGATCTCACAGGCTGGTTGCAAACAGGCTGGAAAGGCTAGAAGCACAGTTAGAGAAATAAACAGCAGAGATGGCAAAACAGAAGAAAGACTCCTAATGCCGTGTGGCTTATTGGGCTTTGAAAGGTACAGAGCTCTGTCATATTCCCTCCCAGAACCCAATTTTGTCTTCAGAAACCTGTCAGGCAACTATCATTCCTCTCACATACTGGGCTTATCATCTCTCTGCCCTTTACAGCCTTCCTCGTGTCGTCTGTGTTAGCTCTAATAAAAGTTAATCCAGAAGAAAAAGCTCCAAAGACCAAGCTGACCAAGCTCAATTAGTTCTTTGATTAACATTATAATTGAGTTATAAGCCAGAGAGAGAGACCTTACTCATCTGAAAGGGGTGGCAGGGTAGAGCCTGCTCAACACACGTTTCAGCACAATTACATTTATATCCCAGTTTGTTCTAACTTAAAGCATCTGTTCTTATTACCTCAGACCTTTTTCTTTTATCTCCCCTGGTATGTAAGCTGGCTGGAAGGGCACTCTCAGGGTGTCTCTGTATCTCATCATGGGCAGCCTTCACTGAACGAGGGTGTCAGTCCTCTCTGGTTGGCACAGGCCATTTAGGACCCGTAAATACAACTTTGCGTGAGTGCGAAGCATTTTGGGAGGAAAACTGTTGTTGCTGTTTGCACGCTTCAGCCTAGTACAAGGAGAGATTTGTATCTGGATGAATGCATAAAGTGCTGAAGGTGGTATAGCGCTTAACACCAGGGCAGGTAAGCGTAAGACCCCGAACAGAAGACCACATAGTTTGTCTCTGCTTCTCTCTTGCTGTGCTCCGAGTTGGTCAGATGAAAGCATTTCAAGCAGGGTATATTCGCTTGGGCACATATTATGCAACAACTATTCTTGTTGTATGTTTTCTGACACGGAATAGTTTTCTTTGGCCCTTTGGATTGTACGCTCGGCCTGTCTGCTTCTGTCCATGCAGATACACCCACCGAGTTACAGTCCCAGGGCATACGTGATCGATTGCTTTGTCCTCGTGCTCTTGCTTTTTCATCCCTTCTGGATGCAACAAAAATTCATCAGTAGTGGGTGGGGATAGCAGAATTCGGCTCATATTTCCTTTTGGGATTATGGAAATTGCTTTATATTTTCTGGCAAAATAGCTGATCTTTCTACTCTGACCATTTTATTACAAAGTATATATGCAATAGCAAATATATATACTGCCACAGCTTGATATCATTCTTATTGGGATTTGCTTTCTCTCTTTGCTAGTGAAGAAAGGAAGATCTGAAACATCCTCAAAGTCTAATGAGATGCTAATGTGCTAGAAAGAGCCTTTGAATGAGCTTGTTTTAGTCAAAATATTGCAAGTATGTTAATTCTGAGACTTTCAATAGCACTAAAAATGCTTATTGACAAATGCCTCATTTTCTCTTAATAACACTTGCTTTAATGTCGCTGTAAATGACATCAACTTTGCCTCAATGATATAGTCTTAGCAGTTAAAACTCTACCTTCAATGGTTACTTGCATTTTCAATGTAGTATTTTCATTTGATCCCATACGCTTTTGACAATCCTGAATTGATTTAAATCCAAATGATTAGAGAACATTGAATTAAAGCAGAATCCCAGGTACCTTATAAAGCCAACAGAGCAGCTAGATTCTGGACAACACCTGAGCTAATGTCGCTTTTCTAACTGGATGACATGCAGGCAGTTTGTAACCCCAGCAAGTACAGTTAGATCAAATTGACTTCTCGTGTTAGACCAATGGTACTAATAGACTGGGTTGACTGTGAATGGATATGAAAAGATGAAAACATTAAAAGCACAGGTCATTCTTATCTTTTGCTTTCTGTAGCACGGACTTAACTGTACAAAGTTTGCTTCCGCCTCAAGAAATTACTGTTTTTTCCAGTTTATCTCAGGTGAGTTTGGTAATGAAACTCTAGAAGGATTTTCTTTCCACATGGTACTACAAAACTCAGGACTTCTCTCCCTCATACCTTGCTCTACTTGTCTGTTGCCTCTCACCACGCTCAGATGGGCCTAGGGGTTGTCTTCCTTGGTACATCTGTGTACAGCACAAGGCTGCCTTCTTTGCTTTAGACGTTGAAGTAACAACTACTCGGGAACAAGGAGTCCAAGCATGGAAACGGTGGGGAGCCTGTGAACTGTCCGGGGCAGTGGAGCACGGGGTGGGAGATAGGGATGGTTGCTTCCTTCAGCAGCTGACAGAAAGCAAAAGCAATAGGCAACCCCATGAGGTTGCCACAATGTTCATCTACTGAGCTTCTGTTTGCTAATGCAAAAAGAATGGCTTTATTGCAAAGCTGAATACAGTGGGCAGTGGAACAGTTTTAATGCTGTTTTCAGTGTTAAACATCAGGTCCTGAGGTCTGCTGAAGCCGTGGCCTATTGATTTGTATGAGGCTCTCAGTCTACTCGGGGTTAAGTATGTGCCCGTTTCTTGGCTCCAGATAGTGGCTGGAGACATTCACGTAGTGCAGATTAATAACAGTGCTGGTAGTAGTCAGGATGGATACAGAAGAACACGAATCAGCGGAGAAACTGGTAGCAATGTAAATCCAGTGGCAGGTTTACAGCCAAAGGCTTGCATCAGGTGCTGAGGCAGAATGAAAGGAGCTGAGCTTCAGGAAGGACTTCCACAAAAAAAACGGCAAGTTTTTCTTGTGCTAAGAGGTGGGGAAAGATTTTTGTCAGTAAATAACGGGATCTTCTACCTCTTGGTCATCCCTGAGGGTCCCGCCGTCATTGCAGCAGGGTCTGATGTGTTGTGTTACTTATCTCTCCATATGTTTGGTTATTCGCCACATCCATGGAGCTGCCAAAGCCACTTTCAGGAGTGATTTTTTTGGGAGGGGGAGAGGGGAAGGAATGCTCTTTTGTTGGCATCTGGATGTTTTACAGGAAGGTATCCAAAAGCTGATTTCAGACAGAGAGTGTTTTGTTTGGAACAGTTTCACTTCACCCATCAATGGTTTTGTCTATTTGTATTACTTTGGATGATAAATGTCCTTTTTAAATGTAACTATTATACTCAGCACTGTAATTTGCAGCGATTTCACCATGTTGCAAGGGAAGATTTTAACATTATAAAAATTAAATATTTTACTCAAACATTTTGACACCATCAAAATTACAATTTCGGTGTGATCATTTTATGGTTTCACAATAGACCAGCTTTGAATTTCCATTCTGCTAAACATTTTGTGCGTGCAACTGATTCTTCTAAGCTAATGTGGGGAGGAGAGAATAACAAGTCAACTGCACCTCAAAAATCTGGAACTTCTTGGAGGTTTAAAATGGCACGTTTTGTTTCCCTCTAGTACTAAGGGAGAAAAGGTTAAACAGCATGTTTCCTCCAGACTGAAAGTACACTGAAAGTCACATTTACAAAATCTGTTCTCCACGAGGCTGTGAAATCCTTAATTTGTTTATTTCTCCCAGAAGAATGTAAATTGCTGTTGCATCCCCCAAATGTTTGCGAGTTTATCAAAAGCAGCATTTATTCAGCATTCATTCCACTCTGTCATTAAATCCTCTGGATTATACGGCTGCTGTTGTCTTTTAAATTCCTGGTAAATATGTTGCTGACAGCCAGCTGTTCTTTTCAAGGCATCGCAACGCTGCGTCCTAGAGCAGGCTGCTAGTTTGCTGGCGTCCATCTCTCTTATTTATGGTGGCCGAGGAGGTGACAGTAGCCATCTGCAGCTGTGGGCAGCCCTCTGCTTTCCGGGAACGCGCCATGCCCGGGACGAGGGCAGGGGACAGGGCAGGGCTTCAAGGGTAGTAGCTCCCGTGGAGCAAAAGGCTTGCGAAGAGCCCGGCAAAGGGAGGCCTTGGTCTCTCTGCTGACCCTTGCTCGGAGGTGGCTTTGGCGGCGTGCTGCCTCTTTCTGCCGCTTTTGAGACTCCTGCAGGGTCGGAAGCATCGAGTTTGGTTCCGGGGCAGTTCCAGCCGTGCCAGAGGCTCCCGTGTACGGAGCGGGCCGAGGGCTTCTCTGCAAAGGAAAGCAAGCAGTACGCTTTCTACTTTGAAGCACTCGGCCCATCTGTGTCTCTCGCCGAATGCAAGGGAAGGCTGGCGCTCGCCGTCGTCCTCGGCGGTCATTAACGCTGAAGTGATGCTGGGTTTGAGGGCAGGAAGCGCTGTGTGCAACCGGCTCCCAGAAAAGGGCTTTTGGCCAGGGGGGTTCCTGGTGCGAAACAGTACGTTTTGGTTCCTGGTGACTATACAGATATTCAATATGTTCTGTAAAGCAAAAATTGGAAGGAAAAAAACCAGCCATTTTGGCTGGATTGAAATATGTGTTTCCTAAGTTGTGCTGAAATGCCTAACGTTTCAGTTCTGTGTGAAATGCAAGCAGGCTGATAAATTAGCTATATTAATTAGAAAAAAATAGTCAAAAAGAAAAAAATCCTGGCTGAGACACATTACTTTCAAAGAACAGATGGCTTTCACGTCTTGTGCCTGGGGAGGATTTTGCTACAACGTAAAGGCACACAGCATCTCCTTGGGGGAAGCGGGAAATTGAAATGGAGAAAAAACATTGCCAGGAAATTCACTGGAAACTCCAGATGGGTAATAGAAATACCAGGCCGGATCTTTGGTGCCACGAACCTTTGTCGGCTTTCATCTCCCATCAGCACGTCACTGAAATACGGGCAGGTAACCAAAGTGCCGAGAAACGACAAGTTGTCCTGGGGAAAGCTCTAGATGAGAAGGTCTGGTGAGGGTGATGGAGCACGGACTGAGCGCTGCTTAGGGGAAAATGCACCTGTGAAGAGGAAGAGAGGAACGGGGCATTTCTGTTCAGGCTCACTCAGAGTTTTCCATCTTTGTGCCTGTCAGGGCAGCAGCAGGAGAAACCCTCTCTCCAGAAACCCTGTGTGGAAAAGGATGATTCTGTCCATTTTCCCTACCAGCCTGCCTGATTTAACCTTTTGACCATCCTCCAGCCTGTCTCTTAATGTGACCATTTTATCGGCAATTGCAGTGAAAACAGAAGTCAGTTTAAGCAGTCCTGTCTGCTGGTGCTTGAAATTTTTGTGTCGTGACCTTGCTTGTGTCCTTAATCTCTGCTAGAGATGCTCATCTCCTTGCACTGTAACCGATGAATCAATTTTATTTTCTCTGCCAAAAGGAGCAAAAAAAAAAAAAAAAAAAAGTGCTAGCACTTTTCCTTCCCTTTCGTTCCCCCTCTCCTTATCTCCAATAGGAAAACTCCTGCTGTTCCTCTCTTTGTAGCAGCCTATTGATTGTGTATGTCAACTGTACGTCTGCGGGCGCTGAAGGATTTGATTTTATTTCTGTTTGCTCAATGATATCTGAAAAAAAATGACTGCTCTAGGGGCTGCTGAGAAGTGGGGATCTTCTCAGCATGTTTTATAATGCTTTATTCACATATAATTGCAGCACGGCAATGTGATTACACAAGGTATTTCCTTCGGCCTCCTTAGATACTCCCTTTGGATGATATGTGCAGCTGCAGTCCCAAGACTCCAGCGCTGCAGTAGGCAGGAATGCCCCCCGTTGCCTGTTGCACTGGTCCAGATTTAGTGCGCTTGTATAAACTGTTTGCCAAGCGATAAAAATAGTCATTTTTCTAAGTGTTTGCTGCGAATGACAAGAAGGCAGAAGCAGTGGCTGAAACGGGTTTCGCTCCGTCAAGGGAGGCCCCAGGCCCGCTGGATCAGGGCAGTCCATGGAGGACTGTTGTTATCGCCCGTTGGTGCCTGGCTCCTGACCTCCCTCTTCCAAGCTCGTGCTCTCTGAGACACCAAATATGAGTCTCGTGTCTCCTGATGGCTTGGTATTGCAATTCATAAGGGCAGGAAACTTGGCCACCCCTTCTCTGGTAGGAGGAGCACTTAATTTCCCTGAAAAAACTGAAGACAAATAACTGCAGATAATAAAACAGCATGCTTTCACTTAGTCACCAGGAATAATTCCCTGTATAACTTGTATTACTCTGTGTGAGTCCTTGGGATTGAGTGCGCTCATAGCCTGTGAGTAAAAATTATTCTAAAAATTGGTATTTCCAAACCATGTGCAAGAATGTTTGAGGTACAGTTTCCAGTAAATGTTTGCATGTGATCAACATGGATTACCCGATTAGTTAACTGTTCTCAAGGCACTATATCTTATAAAGTTAATTTCAGATCACTAATCAAGGTCTGGCATTGACATTCCTTGATGTCAATAAATCTTTCCCGTGTCTCACGCTACCTTCCACTGCAGCGGGTACCTAAGGCAGCTGAGTGCTGTGTCTCTGGGGAGACCACAGCTCTCGGGTTATTACAGCCCTTTATCCACATGGACACAATATCCCGGCTTTCTTTTACCTGCTAGCGCCCTCCACAATGGCAAAAACGCGTATGAGAATATGCTGAAGCGCCTGTGGCTACCGATGGAAGGTTTGATAATAAGATACTGTTGCACACGTGTGGACGAAGTAGGGCTGTATTTTTGCAGAGAGGTCTGTGAATCCCTTCGGCCCTGGAGAGTCCAGGAGCGACAGGAACAGACGGGAGAGTCTCGGTGAAGTTAGGGCTCTGGTAGCGCAGAGGATTGCGGTCCACTGCTTCAAGATTTAGCTCTGTGCTGCGCGGCTGAAGTCAGGTGTGCTATTTGGCAAGTCACCGCATCTCCTTCCCCCCCCCCTATAAATATGGCGTAATGCTTCATATGGCAATACCTAAAAATGGCAGAAAAATAATGAGGTATGAGTGGGGCAATAGGGCAGAACTGATACCCGGGTACAAGTAGATTCTTCATCATGAGGGTTTTGAAATCAACAGCTGGTTTTTCCTTTACGTCACTGGCTACTGAATCAAGCTCCAACAGATAAATAAGCAAAATAACAGTTAGAACGGCCAGTCCAAATGCAAAGCACATTCTGCAGCGATACGATGTAAACAGGAGGGTGGAAGAAGACACTGTTCTCGTCTGCGACAAAAACTCCCTGTTGATTTAAGAACGGGTGCTTTGTTTTTCATTAGATACAATATTGGAGATGTGTCATCTTTAATCCATTTCTGTCAAGCTCAGTTGTCAGAAAGAGTGAAATTTCTTTGCGAAAAGACATAGCTGCTAATTGCTAAAAGCACACTGTGACCACATTCGGGTCCTCCCGCTCTCCACTCAATGTTCTCTGCTGGAAGGATGCCCTTCAACCTAGGAAATGGCTTCACATTATTAAAAAAAAAAAGAAGTCTTGAGGAGAGGAAGCTTTTTTTAAGTATTCCTGTTTGTTTTGTAAGTTTGTGCTATTGCGTTTCACCGGTCAACTGAAAATTCATCAACTTTTCAGTGTGAATAAGAGAGAGAGAAGGTGTGATGTGGTCTGTTTTCTCTGGAGCCTTTCCTCTACTGATTCCAAAGGAGGAGTCGCCCCATGGTGAAAGCCGTGATTTTAAAACAAAAGCCGTCCTTACTGAGCGTGCCGGGGTACTTGGAAGTCACAAGGAATCGCTGGTAGGGCAATATTACTTTTTCACAGGGATAATACTTTGTGTTCAGCAGGAAGCTGGCTAACAATCAGATTTTTTTTTGACAAAAGATGTGAAGTTTGCTTTTTTAAATAAGGAATTCATTAGTGTTATTGAATACTCGTATCACATTTCTTTTAATTATAAATGAATTTCTCTCACTCGGTTCCGCAGTCTTCAAAAGCTTTAGAAGATAAGATAAAAGCAGATAGGCGTTAGAAGCCTAGGTATTGTGGAGAGGTGTTAATAACTGTGGGATTTTTTTGACCCAAACACACATACTTTAGGACACGTTAAGGAGTTAGATTGACCGTTACATGGCAAGGAAATCCAGGGCGGATTTTTTTGTGAGAGGTTATGAAAGCAGAGCGCGTGTGCGATGCTACGGGAGCGCTCTCTCGGCAGAGGCTGTTACCTGTAATGCCGGGGCTCCCGGGGCCACTCAGGGTGGCCAGGGGTGCTGGGTGACTGCCGAGGGGCCGACACGCTCCGGGCCTCATCTACCCTGGTTCTGCTACCTGAAAAAAAGACTAGTCGTAGCTTTGAGTCACATACGGCTGAACGCTACATAGGCAGAGCCCATGAAAATAAATCTTTTTGTATGATGCTGAAACCGTGCGATGTTAAAATCGCCTTTAATTGGAGCTATCCAGCAGCATTTATACGCTCACCTGTGATAAACCAGGCTTTTCATAATAACATATTACTCATGTAGATATTCATTTGTGCGCGGTGACAGCAAAACACTTCATTTACGTTTATCGGTGGAAACGCAGGAACTGGCATACAGCGCGCTCCTCTAAAAGCTTTCATGAATGTTAATGACAGGGAGTATAGCTTGAAGACAAAGCTTGTGCCCAAGAAAATATAGGAAAGGGAAGCCAGTAAAGCATCAGGTGGAAAATATTAGCTTGCTGGAAAACTCTTTATGGTTCAAATTAATTTTTAGTTCAGCAGGACTTGTTAAAACTATAAATAGATGAATAGTCTCTTGCTTTCCTGTAGCTTTCTTCCTCTTACAGTGCGCTTTAGAAGTCTTCACATTCCATGATTTTTGTTTTATTATATTTAGCTGTCACTGCAGGCTCTCTTTCAGAGGACTACTTTGATATCAGGCTGCTTTATCTCAGTTCCTAGTGTGATAAAAGCCAATTTAGAGTCACTTTCTTTATACAAAACAATGGAAAGTACAAGATATTTTGATGATAATAGCAGCTTTAAAAAAGGATGGCCATCTGCCTTTATTTACTTCTCCCGCTTTCAGTGTCCTTTCAAGCTCACTTTCACTGTGGGAAGATGAACTCGCCGAGATCTTTTCAGTGCTGTCAGCTGAGAAGATGTCGTAGCTGTCTCCTAAGACGAGCACATGGCTGGGTCTCTTAAGAGCTTTTTTAAACTGGGGATCCAAAGATAGGCTGCAAGGTTGCGCGTGGCAGCATCTGGCAGTGTTCGGTTCCCCGTCGCAACGCTCGGAGCGCCTGCGCGCTGCCCGTTGTTTCCAAGGCCGGGCAGTTCGTGGCAAGAGCAGGCCACAGAAATGCAGAGATGGGAATTTAAAGGTTTAACTTCGGGCTCCCTGAATTTGCAAGTCTCAGACTTGGCCATTGGGAAAGATGAGACTTACCCATGTGAAGGATCGCAGCAGAAAAGCGGTTGCAAGCTGCAGGGTCAGCACGGAGGCTCCCGGATGCAAGCAGACGGGCCGGGAAGCAGGTATTTTGGGATCTGCTCTCAGCTGAGCAGCGGCGTTCCCACAGCTCCGGAGTGAGGGGCTGGGCCGGCAGGAGGGCTAAGGCAGCCCACACCCGCCACGATGGCGAGGTCCTCAGCTGCGCTGGGGAGGCAGCTCCGCGTTGGGGTGGCCAGTGGGGGGCCGAGCTGCACACGCTGGGCCATGCCACGCGTTGGCTCCTTCCCGTTGACCCCAAAACACGGTGAAGCTCTAGTAGCGGTGTGACCCTGCCCCGTCTGCCTTCTGCTGAGGGCTGAGAAAAGCTTAGGGCTGTCCTTAGGACAAAGCAAAGACTGATGGTTTTTATATACTTCTCATTTTAAAGCCAAGCTTGTCCCCGCTACCAGGAAGACAGGTTACCTGTTCTCATCACGTACCCCTTGCTCTGGAAATCAGAGGAGGCAGGGTGATACGGAGGGATTTGCGAACGTGCAGCAAGTTGGATTTACTGCTATTTATGAAGCCATTTAACATGCTTCAGAGCAATTCCAGCTATTCAAGACCATATCTGTGAAACCCAAAACATCTGCCATATTTACCACGGACAGACTGCGGTAAACTATCTTCATTTGATCTTGCCCAGTGTTTGCTCTTATGCTGATTTTAAAACTTCAGTCCTTTGCTACATAACCCTCCCTCCCACCCCAGGTGCTGAATGACCAAGCGACAAGCAGGGAAGAAAACATTTCCCAAAGTACTTATTCTGCCTAAGGAAATTGCTGAATAGGACCCACATTCCCGGCAACTGGAATTACTCTGGAAATGCGCCTTGTACAGATATGCCTTGAACAGACTTTAAGCCGAACGACTGTAATCAAGAGATTACCAGATAAATATGTAATTTTAGCTTTTTATATGCTACCCCTCCCACAGGAAGTATTTTAAACTTGAACGTTGCTAGGAATGAGACATGTAATACACCTGAAATTAAAAGGGGGGAAAAAAAGAAAAGATTTTCATGACTCATCTATGTAGCACAGATGAATATTGTTATTAGGTTATTGTTATTAGCTATCGGTGACTAAAGAGTACAGAAAATGCTGTTTTTCTAAAATAGATCTTTATTAACAGTCAGGGTCGGGGAACTGGATGCTTATAGTGGTTTTCCATTGAGAGAAAGAAAAAAAATCCAGGTGTTCACAGGTTAGAAGTTAAAAAATATGGAAGGTGATTTATTTACATTACCAAGATGAAACGTAGCTATTGCAAGTACACAGGAGTTACTCGCTAAACCCCGTCACGCTGTACAGCTCTGCCTGGTTCCTGACGATGGCCCTGAAAGTAAGGCCAAGGTGCAGGGCCGTTCTTGGGTGCTGCTAACAGCGTCTTTCCGAATTTGTTCATTACAGGCACGTTTTATCTGCCTGTTTGGGCAGGAAAAATCGTGAAGCATTCCTTGCGTCTTGGCTACTGTTTCACTTGCACATTTCTAGTAGCTGCCACCATCAACAAACGTAGCTCACTGCTGCTGTGGCTAATAGGATGAGTGTTGCGGACCTCTAGATTAGGCACTAGAAGAGGGATATGAACCCCATTTATTGAGCAAATTAACTTTGGCAGAGTGCTTGAGCTGGCGCTAGGGTAACAGTGCCTTTAGGAGGCAGGACCTGCCCTGCTTTGCTTCTGTACTTTGGTATTTCTCTAATGACTGAAGTTCTTCAGGCCAGCTTTTTCACTGGCCTAAGGGAGAGGAAAGAAAGACGTGCAACAGAAATAGCATGAAAACTGGACTTAAGATATGGGGAGTTAAGGCATAAATACTTGCTAAAGCAATTTGGGTCCTTTTGCTCTCTGTAACTGAAATGGCTAAAAATTGTGCTTCTGCACAAAGGTGCCACTGATTTGCAAATGGAGCTAAACAGAATTTTCAGGGGCTCGAATAACAAGCCCAGTGACTACCTTAAAAAATAATGCCCTGGAAAGCAAAACAGCAGAGAGAACTGAGTGATCAAATCGAAGGGGAGCCAAAGCTGTTCAGCAATGTCCATCTGAGGCCGTTCAGACAGGGACTGACATGCGGTTTTGTCAGGACCCCCTTCCCTTTTGAGAGCAACCTCCGCTCAGGTCACCTTGTGCCCAGGGGTGGCACGACTAAGGTGAATGATGCCCAGGCGCGGTGGGGCACTGAACCAGAGGATCATAACTCGCTGCTTGCTTCAGAAAGCCACCTGCTGCCTCCAGAACTGTTCAGTGTGGGAATGGGGGATGGAGGGCTCATTTTGGACGTAAATGATGTACCCCAGGCCACTCAGAAAATTAGTGGCAAGATGGGAAGCACCTCACACACAGGCCTCTCCTGCGACGACGAGGCTGATCTGCCTACTTGAAAATAAACCTCTCTGCGGTGATCACTTTAAGCAAATTTGTATTGAACAATTTGCTATCAGATTCAATTAAAAAAAAAGGAGGGGGGAAGGAAAACCTTGTAAAGCTGTACTAAACTGTATTAACAGCACACCAGTCATTCTTTGATGTGATGCTTTAGAGGAGCTGAAGCAGAACGTGCTGTTTCTGTGCAGCTTAATAAAAATAAGGCTGTGAAACATCTTCTGATGCAAAAGACAGAGAATCTGGTCAACATCTAACATTGAACCTTAAAATCACCAGACCTGAATGCATGCAGGTGAGCCGTATTCTGTTAATTTTAACAGAATCTGTGCCTACTTACACCAGCTAAATATCTATTCTAACATCCAGCATGAGCAATTTTCTTGTCCCTTCCCAATTAGCTCCATTACACAAAATCTAATTAAATCATATCTTTTAGCAGGAACCAAGAATTCAAGAGCCACATTCTTTTCACTTAATTAAAAGCTCTTCGTTTTGATCTGTTAATTTGCTGAAAAAGATACGCAGTAGCTCTTCCTCAGACCGACTTTGATTACTGAATGAAATGGCTCATTTATGTTCAGAGTCAGTTATTGAACTATACATTTAGGCTTCAACTCTTGTGAAGAGCTTAGAAGATGATAGGAATCATAGCCGCTTTTCTGCGCACCGCTGGATAAAATCTCTTCAGATACAGCTTGTGTTTCTTCCTGGCCCAGAGAGACATCTGGATGACCATCAGGAAAGCAAAAATGCCAACTAGTAAGAAAAAAGAAAAAAAAAAGGAACATGTGTTTTCTTTGGCTGTCCATTTCTGTGGATACAAGAGGATTTATGGAAAAGGTCTACCGTCTCTTCTGTAGATGGAGACAGGCTAATGCTGTCCTTGCTCTCAGCCTTGCTGTGGCTGCGTTAGCATATCCTGAGGCTCACAGGTGCCACTGCAGAATTCACGCAGAAGCTATTTACATCTTCTGCACCCACTGTATATCCCCTATGGGTTCCCTGTAAATCATAAGGCCCCCTTTGGTGTGATGCAGTCTCAACACAGGCCTTTCCATGGGCTTTCTTAACTATTTTTCTGGTTTACTTTTGGTCTATAATGCTTCTTCATTCTTACCTTTGGCACCCAACCATAGCAAGGAGCCGTGCTATAATGTCCTACTGCAGAGAGGCACAGCGGGTCCCTGGAGCACGTAGAGAGTAGGTGCCGTGATGGGTTTAGGTACCTGGCAGCTAGGTCTCACAAAGCCGGACTTTAGCTGCCCGGGCGCCTGCAGTGGTTTTCGGGCCTCAGGATGAGGTGTCTCAGGTAGCTCTCCCTTCAGGCTAAGTGGCAGCGAGTGCAGAATGCCTCTGAGGGTGCTTTCTGCAAGTTCATTTCCCTTTCCTCCTTAAAATGTGCTGGGGGATCAGAAACATTAACTTGGCATCCGGGCAAACTGTAGGTTTGGGACAATCACAGCAAGAATGGGGGTACCGGTGTTGCCCTCTGCCCCCTGAATGCAGCCCTGCAACAACAAACTTTCAGGTCATTCCCATACCAGGGCCTAATGCTTCTTCCCCCTCCCTCCCAAATGAAAGTTTTAATTTAGTTTTTGCATGATGCAGTTGAGTGCAGTTTTGAAATTCCCGTCTTCTCCCACTTGTAAAGCATTTGCGGCAACTTTTTGTAAGTAGTATTTATTGGTTTCCATTTTTAATGGAGAAATAATTAAAAAGTGAATGTTTTGGTCAGCGTGGTCCCATAGACAACATTTGCAGGGGTACTTAGGTCCCTAAAGATGCAGGTTAGGTAGCAAGCAAGCAAATCTCAAGCAAGATTTGCAAACACTACTAAGCAGCCGGTTGTTATGGATTCCTGATGTACGCAACAGGGGAAATGCCCTCAGAAACCTGTGTCTTTACTCATCACAAGTACTCGGTACATCTGTTTTCCTCACCCTTTCAGAAGTACTCTCCCAGGTTTACAATGAAAAGAAAGTTCCCTATATCAGAAATGATCAATTATAAGTGAAAATACAGTTTTTTATTACATTTCAAAGGCTGTTTGCACTGTGAAAACTGAAGAAACAACAATATTTCACAAACAGCAGAGAGCAGTTTTTGATCAAAAGAAGCTGGCTGGAAATGGTGCAGTAGGGTTCGTGCTCTCGGCAGCTTTCTGAAGGTGGCACTTTGAAGCTTCATACAGTCACACGGGATTTGATGGCAATGTTTCATATGTTGTAAATTTGGGGCAAATTTGAGATTTACAGAATTCACTTCCACAAACAACAACTTAAGAGTCTATCTTCATGCAGCTTCAAACTTACCTGGCAGCGTTTGGGTCATCACTGTGAAACTAATCCAGGACCCGACCTGTTGCAAAGAAAAAAAGCGATGTTAATTGTAGTTCAGAGCTCCCACCAGAGGGGGAAGTCACACAGGAAAAGGGAAAGAGGAAAATTAGCTAGAAAGAGACGGCGCAGTGTGCTGGATGGGGTGAAGAGACAGGTGGCAAGTGCTTGGATCAGTGAGAAGCCTGTAAGCGCTTGTGGAGTGAGAAGGCTCTGAAACAGCAAAGATGGGTCGATGTGCAGCGGCAACACAGCGACCTACCCCCTGCACGCGATCCCCAGACAGTTACGCACCTCATACGTGTAGTTGGGACAGGACACCAGGAAGAAGAGCCACGTGAAAGGGTTGTAGGTAGGACTTGGAAAACAGGCTTTACTTCCTTTACGAAAGAGAACAGAAAACCCACAAAACCATGGTTTTATTATGGCAGGAGGGGAACACAACTTTATCACTGATATTGCTCCTACGGAGGGTAACATAGGCAACACTTTCTTTTTGGGTTCTGGCAACAATACTGTGC
Source organism: Apteryx mantelli (assembly GCF_036417845.1). NCBI lineage: Eukaryota > Metazoa > Chordata > Aves > Apterygiformes > Apterygidae > Apteryx > Apteryx mantelli. Next base: position 3,183,084 of record NC_089982.1, read on the forward strand.
TTAATACTTACAGACACTGAGCGCGTTAATAAATTTATTTGGCTTTTGCTGCTTTTAAACTGCATTAGACCCGTTGTGACTAAGAAGGTAAGCACCTGCCTACCTACAGCACATGAAATGCTTCCTGGAATAGAAACTGGCTTCTCTCTGTGAAGGTGACGGTACCATGATGAAGTATTTTCCTACCTACTGTGGAGGTATTCATGAGTTTATGTTTGTGTATTTGTACGTATGTGTGTGTGTACTGGGCATGAGAGATACATATGTATCTCAAAACTATGCAAATTAGTTTAAAGGGTTTGAAACTTATTTAAAATTGAATCCTTTATTGTCAATCAGCAATATGCTTTAGAGAACTTCAATGCTTAAATACATATTTAAATTGCAGTTGTTCGTAATTAAGATAAATTTGCTGCAAGTATGGAACAACAATAGTGTCTCTAATGTTTCTTACTGATGACATAGTACCTATTTCATCTTTCTTTATTCTGTGGATGTAGACATATAAATTACTGCGCATCAGCAGAAGATGGATAGGTTAAGCACACTTCAGTCTTAAACAGACAAAGAGGAAACTGAGAAAAGACAAACCTGAATGATTTTGCTGAGCTAAAGCTACATTGATAAAGTGATTTCCAGCTTCACATATCTGCAAAACATTAAAAAAATAGTTCAGTTATATGCCTAAGACGCTGTGGGAAGTGCATTACATGCATACCCCCCACTACCGCTTAGTCTGACTGAGCGGCGGCGTCCGGGTTCGCCTTCACTCGAGCCTACAAAGACGGAGGTGAAAAGTTGAGCACCGGTTTAGCGATGCTTCTATAGCTTTCACTATTGATTACAACTACTGTAATCAAAAGCAAAGCGTTCCCCATACGTGAGGTGGGAACTGGTGAGAAAACCAGTTTCAATACCTGAGACAGAAAACCTACCAGTATAACAATCTAATTTTATGGTTTTCATTTTTCACCTTTTTTTATGATGAAGATCGAAATGCAGTATACATTTCAGTCTCAGACTGACTTGAGTTTTATTCATTCCTGGGTTTGAAGACTTGATTTCTCCCCTCAGACTGAAAAAAGGCAGTGTTAAAAAGTTACGTTTTCTTATTTAATTTATCATTCTAAAATTCTGCAAAGCTGGAAAGATTAAGAAATCAGAATAAAAAAGGAAGTGCTAAAAAACAGAGAAATTAAAAGTGTAAAATTATAAAATTAATAGCGAAAAAAGGGGAAACATGATTGTCATTCTTGAGAGCCAATTTTCAAAAAGTCAACCATAACAAACTTCAGATAAAACTAATTGAAAGGAATATGTAACTTCATTTTGTATTGAAGTGTGCCATTATCAGAAAGAAAATTGTTGAAAGCATTGCTGAAGATTTTCTCCGTTTTTGGCAGTGAGATTTCCGTGGTGTTTGGGGGGGTTTTTTTTGTTTTTTTTAGGCAAGTTTAAATCAGTTCTATTAGCAAAGCTGTTATTCTGCATGAATATGTAGTCACGGGTCAAATCCTGCAGTCCTTTTATTCTTTTTTAATTACAGCTAACTGGCTGTCATCTATCCTAAACAACAGATGTAAAAAATTAAATAAGCAGATGAGGAAATTCTACTATAAAATATTATACCAGAAGCTGTAATTGTAGCCACAGCATTAGAAGTAATTTTAATGTACATATTTTTTATTATGGGCTATGAACAGTATTATTTCTTTTCAGTATGATTTTAAAGAAAAAGGCTTCAAAGTTAAAAGCGTTTTCATGAAACACTATACCTATTCCAATGTGCGATGCACATGCTACTGTGGCCCAAAGAGGTTTACACACTGCAGTTAGCACCTACTAATTCTGTTATCAATTATAAGTAAAACAAGCAAAGGGCATTTCTGCAGGGATATTTTTTTGGCATACCTTTGAGTCTGCAGCTGCATGCAAGTGTAATTAGCTCTTATGTTCCTCTTTAGAAATGTGGCTGATGATGCTCTAAATGGAGAAGTACCGCTAAATGTAAGCCCGCCCTGTAGTCAGTGTCTCAGCAAGCTGAAATGTGGGGCTGTGGGGAACCGGGGGACAAAGCCTGGCGCTATTTATGCTGTTGCAATATTGAGGTCTACATACCATTCCCCCTCCTTATATTCCATGTGCACCCTATGAGAAAAATGTCCCTGCTAAGCTTCGAGTAATTCCTCTGAATATGAGAATCTTTCAGAAGGGTCTGCTGACAAATTACTCGTTACTGTTGTTTACAGCAAGTGCAGATGTATATGCTTAAATCAGGGATATGTGATGAAGACAAGCCTTAAAAAGAGAAAAAAAGACATCTTCCAAATATTTTATTCATATGTTTTAGAACCCTATAAAAACAGCTTCAAATCATATTTTGTGTGTTGCTGTTTAAAATTCAGTGTCTGGGAACCTGCCAGAACAAGGTCTGAATGGGAAGAGTTTGCGTTTCCATAGGTATAAAGTTCTCCAAAGAGCTGTAAGAATTCAGACCACAGAGCAGCTGCCGAGGCAGATAGGAAGGGGATTGCCACATCTCACAGAAAACACCCCGCGAGGACCCGTTCTTTTGCTCGATGGCAGCTTTTCCATAAAAAGCTATAGCATGGGGTGTTCGCTGAGGAGAGCGAGTATGTGTCATTTGAAAAGGACGGCTTTTCCAAAGCAGGGTCTCTGACAAGGACTAGTTTTACCGGTAGCAGTGAATACTCAGGCACCCGGTTTCCCTGGTTTCAAGTAATCCCTGAGCTCTGGAAGGCCGCCGCCACCGCCACCGCCACCGCCACGGCCTCCTGGTGTGCAGTGAGGGGTGACGGCTCTCGGCTGCCGAGCCTCACCGAGCGCTTGGACTTCTTCATGCGAGTGTTTTGCATGTCTGTGCTATACCTTATTTAGGCAGGAAAAGCAGAGGACTGCACAGCCAACCCCAGAGACAAACACTGCCAAAACTGTGATCTTTAAAGGGTCCTGATGTACGAAAGCATTTGAATATGGCTAAGGACTTGTTGGAGTGCTTTTCTGAATAGCGTTTGCCTGGAGGAGCCAAGATGTGTTACTGTCCTCTTTTCCTCTCATATTTCTGGAAATTGGTCTGTATTTGATTTTCAAAGGCGCTGATCATTTTAGTTACCCGTGACTGTTTGGGTGAGTTAATACTCAGCATTTCCAAGTACAACACCAATACCGAATGGAAGAGAATATACGTTTGCATGGGATAATTTCTTACTGAGCCTCTGTCTCTCTTTACAGTTGCGTTCTTTGAAACATCAGGTTCGGCATTCTCAGGTTCTGCACTCACAGTCACCTGCGGGTGAACCTGTATGTTTTCCTCTCCCTTCCCAGCTAAGATTATGTTGACCTGCCATCTACTTGACAGGTGTTAAATTCTGTTAGGAAACAGTTTCTTTTAACTTGTACTGAATAGCCTGAATGTCGATGCCTTACAATAACATTCTCCAAAATGATCCATGTGAACTATTTCTTACAAATTCCCCCTCAAGGGGCATCAGCCTTTTAAAGCCATCCCGATTGTCCGTGGCATTGCTTTGCGCACAGACGAGACCAAAATGCTGTAATTCAGAACTTCTGCCCCTCGTGGGACCCCCGTTAGAGAAAGCTGTGCAAATGCCAGCAGTGCCCTCATCTCTCTGTGGTCCCGTGCAGAGCCCCTTCCTCCTGATTTGGTGAAAAGTTTAATCCCAGCACTGGAGAAGTGGTATCTGTAAGCATAGCTACATAAAGGCAGGGTTAAACACGAGGCTGACAAACAAATGCTGGCTGTCCTTCCTCAACCGCGCTTTCCCTTGGCTTCACCCATTTTGGCAGGGATCTTTTATTGTTTTTAATAGCTGCTGAGGGTAGAAATTAAGTTATTTAAGGAACACAGTGCTATTGAAAAGTCTGATTAGGATATAATTCTTTAGTGTTTTAGAAATTGCAAGTTTGTATCTGTCTAAATATTAATGTTCTGCACAATTATGAGTAGCAATAATGCAGAAGATGTTCTCATGGTGCTCAGGCACAGCACACGTACCACCATTACATTAAGCTGTATATAGGCAAATAATACTAGGAGACTTTCCGGCCCAGAAACCTTAATTGATTATATGTATCACTACATCCAATCAAATGACATAGGGCTGCAGGAGTGGACATATATAAACACAGCTGCATAGCAGCATTACTGCATTTTGCTAAATCGTGAGTTGTTCCTATTCCACAATCATTAATAACACTTTATTTTTGTACATACCAGAAAAGCAAGGGCAGCAAAAGAAACTTGTCTGTGGCCAAATGCTAGAAAATAGAATGAAATTATAAATTGCATTTTACAGTGTGCACATGGTTTGCTATGGGTGAAATTAATCTGGTGCTGAGGAGCAGAAATAGTTCTTTCTTGACAGGCTCTGCAGAAAGAGTGAGTATTATCACACAATATGAAGACAAAGCAAATAGTAGCAGCACTCTAGGAAATGCCAGTGTCCTCACCACTCATCTCAAGGCAGTTTTCACCGAACGTTTCCTAGCTAACATTTGTCAGCCTCACAACTCCAAGTGCTTTGTCAAAGCAGTCGCAGTTGCTATATTGCTTGGAAAGGCAAGGAGAGGGATATGTGAAGGTCAGTGCCAGAACGAGGCCAGGAATTACATCTTTTGCATGTGATTTCCACTTCAGCCGTGTGTTTTGGATAGGCCCTTTTACCTCCATGAGCAGAGAATCCAAGACATAACCTATCCATTACTATGCTTTTAGCAGTGAGGCTGTTCTATATATCCAGTGTGTGCTTCACAGTCTGACCATGCAAGCGATGCATTTAACCTTTGCAGTTTTTAACTGCCCTTTGCTTGCATCTCCTTTCTGCTGTTGTCCCCATAGTGCTGTATCATGTGCATCTCCATAGGGTTGCAGTTCTCCTGTAAGCCTTGTTCACGGCTGAGCGACACAAATCGCACGTACCTCACTTCACTGACCCAGTCTCATCGAACCTCTACTTTCGAGAGCCCTTTTTCTCTGGCTGGTGCACGACTCCTCTGTGATGCCAAGGGCATACACTAAAACTTCGCCCCAAGAACGGCCAGCACATGTCAACAGCCGAGTATGTAGCTGCTAACCAGATGCTTGTCATGGGTCCCTGTCAGCCTGGTTTAATTTGCCACTCCACAATTACCTGCTTGCCTCTCCTTACCTGTCCCCAAAATAATCACCTCTGGGTATGACTGTGGAGGTCACCTGCATCCAAAATAACTCATCTGCCTTTTACTGATCCATCTAACTATGCCAGAGAGCTTTGCTCCATTTACCTGCAAATGTCATTTTAAAGCAGTGGCAAGGAATTAGAAGTATTTCTTCTGAAGGCTTTCTCTGTTGAAAAAGTTGGAGGAGTGAACAAGGTTTCTGGCTTCAGACTGCATCTTGAGCAAATACTTTTCTCTATAAATGAGTAAAGAAGCTGCACCTACTAATCTGATGGCCTGGACCGCTAAGAGCTCTGTCTCAGGTTTCCACCTTGTTTGCAGCACTACTGTCAAAGCCACACCAAATTCAAATGTCTTTCAATGAATCACATCATTTTTAAACTGAATTTTTGTATTATTTTGAAATGGAAGCAAATGCCACTTGAGAGAACTTTTGGATTGAAAAAAATGAGATATTTCACTGTGAATACAAAGATGTGTAATTAAAACTGACAAAGCAAATCATACATTCCCCAAAGCTCATAGATATGTATCAGTTGCAAAGGAAAAGGAAGACAAAGGCAATGATAAAATGCCACCCCAAAAAAGTAGCAGGAAACAAAAGTTATGACAATTATGATAAAATAAAATAAAAGTTCAAAGAGCAGGCAAGAAGAAAAAATCAGAAAGCAATAACAATATAGCAATAAAATATAATGAAAAGGTACAAAATGATGAATGAAATCTGGAAGTAAAAAAGAAGGGAATTTTTTTTTTCATTTTTTTCAACAATATCTGATTGACTTTTACTGGTTTCACAAAAAAAGGCCATTTCTTCAGCAAATAAATCTCTCTTCTTCTCCAAGAAAACAGAGCTAGCTCTAGTTCTCTCATGTATTCTTAACAAACATATTGTGAAGATGAGCAAAATACACTGATTCACTTTCTGTTTCCTCCGCATGGCTCACGCCTCCTGTTTGTAAAACTGTACAGCAAGTACCCACTGCTGAACAAGAACATATGTTTAGTGACAAAGCAGGAGCGCCACCCTTGCCATAATCTTCCTTCTAAGAGCCTTATCTCTGGGTAGATTAGTCATAGGATTTGAAGTCTAGGCCAAAACCTCTACTGATTTTGGAGAACTTAAAGTTGCACACCAAAACCTTTTTAAAACCAAAATCAATTTTGTGCTCTACGTGTACATACATGGTGGTGTATACCGTGGATGGTTGATGTAGTATGCAATCCAGGAAGTGAATCCCCAGTAAAAGGCACAGCCCTGGAATGGACAGAAGATACTTCTTTTGTTAGAAAGGGCCATAAGAAACTACGAACTGTAAATTTATATATATATATTCTAGTAACATGTTAAACCCAGATGATCACTGATCAACTTTGCAGTGGCTTCTTGAGTTAAGGAACAATAATATAGATTTTTTAAAATGCTCTATGGCCACACGCACAAAAGAAAGTAAGTTTAGGTTTTTCAGAGTGTGCTGAATGAGTTTGATGTCTGTTGCAGAAATTGGCATTTGTTTTCTTCTCTGGAGTGAGGGAACTCTACCACTGAAGGGGACATTTCTCTGAGTTGAGCTATTAAAAATCAAGGGCTGGTTCAAGCAGCTGAGCTGTGATTATATCTTAAACTCATCATTTCCAAGACAGAGCTAGCCAAACAGTACGGTAAACCAGCTGAGATGTTAAAGAACAAAAATGAATAGGCAGAAAAGGCACACAGTTTCCATTAAAATCATGTGAGCTTCATGCAGTTGAGTCACATGCTGCACCTGCACCTACGGATTCAGGACCACCTCATCCACAAATGAAACCTCCACCTCCTGAAACCACAGAGATAAGGGAAAGCCCAAGCAGAGACTGAATATCTCTGACTGGAGATAATCTGGCTTAAGGGTCACTGCTCCCATCCCTTCTACGAGAAAAAAACGAAACCCACCAGATGACCAACCGAACCGACCAACTGGAACTACCGCAGGTTACTGGATAAAGCCTTTCTACATGTCTAGCTTAAGGACCTCCTTGCACTCCGTACGGTCTCAGGAAGAGCAGTGCGCTGGGGCTGGCTGCAGCTCTGTCCCCTGTGCAAGGGCAGCAAGTCAGGCTTCCTCTTTCTCGTGTTTTTACACAGTGCTGCTGTGGCAGGTCTACCACAGACACTAGGGAACAGCAGTCACGGTGGGTCTGTAACGCCCTGCGTGAATCATTTCAGATGTGGCACTCTGGCTCCAAAGCCATGTAGGTGCTCTAGCTTATATTCCTCTTTATTTTCAAACATCATGCATCATAAGACAGCATCCTTAGCTGTGCATATTTCACTAGCTCCTTTCTGACTGGAATGGAGCCAAGCCACCTACCATGGACATATGTTTATCTCCTTCACTAAAACTGTAAATGTTCTGCAAATCTTTAAAAGGGAGGATCTTTCCCTCACACTGAATGAGATGGAGGGGATACAAAATGATTGAGGGTGTAAAGTAAGAGGAAGGAGAGCCTATGAGATGATGACAAATGGTTGAAATTCAAGGTCTACTAAAGAGCCAGATGACTTTAGGCAGCCCAGTATCTTCCTCCCTGAGGCCTCCATCTATAGAATGAGAACATATTTTTTTCTATTTGTAATTTGGTTTTAATTTCCTAATGCAAGAGCTGTCTCTTACTCCATATTTTTATTGCACCAAGGAAGTAGAGTGTGATTTCTGTCATCATTTCTAGTTTTTGCAGCAGCATATCTCATTAAAAAAAAAAAAAAAAAAAGTAGCAGTCAGTCTGAAAAATATCCTGGACATGACAATCAGTTCACTGGGTGGATGAGTCAAAGTGAACATTGATATGCAGCAGCAAAAATGGACATTGATTCTTATTCATGTCCTTGGGGACATGGCCCTGAGACTCTTCCTATAGTTATATTTTGACTAATCATAATTGCTGGAGCTGGAAAGTAGATTATTTTTAATTTTCCTATCTTCTTCAAAGGACTGCTTTAATATGAGTATCTTCTCTGCCTTACATAAAATGATAAATATATTGTTACCTTTATCATATTTTTCAGAGGAGTGTGCCCTCCGGAAAACTTGTGAACAAATAACGTCTCCAGAAGATGTCTGGTATAGTGTAAACAATGGCAGAAGCAGGCCAAGCTGGAAAAAACAAGAAGGGAAATGAAGGTAAGTGAAAGATTGCTTTTTATTTCTTCACAGTTTATTGTCACAAAAAGAATAAGGACTAATATTCCAAAACTGCAAAGTTGTACTGAAATCTTAGGATTTAAGGTTTTGTCTTAATTGAAGCATCTGGAGCCAAAGATTAATGGAATCATTTTCAGTGTTATACAAAGTTGCTTCCATTTTACAGGGAAGCAACTTATTTTTACCAGCCTTGAATTACAAAGAGCTCCTCAAGCTCTGAATGTGATACATGGCCCTGACAGGACATTAAAACGGGACAGCTGTGTACACAAGCAGACGTCTGCCGTGCTTTTCCAAAAGACGTCTCCCACATTTTAAGGCTACCTTAATGCTCCTGTAGGATGTGTCTGACATTTGCAAACATTCTGAATAGCTTCTGAATGGTTTCCTTGTCCTTTGCCAACTCAAGTAGCTGCATGGAGGCAGTTTGTATTTCATTTCCTCGTGGACTCAAAATGAGATTTTGTTGCGAAGTTAATCCATTGTGATGGCTTTTTTGTACCCAGTTACAAAGGAATGTGGTAATTGTTCTAGAAATTATGATACTGATTCTCTTTTGAGGAAGGTTATGAAACAATAACAGGCGCTGCTGATTTGCTTCAGAGAATGAGTTGCAGCTCATAAAGATTGAATTTCAAAAACAAATGTCAAGAGTGATTCCTGGTGGCATTTTATCTTGGTTACATTTACCATACCACCAGAGCCTGTCTCACTGCATGCCAATTATAAGACATAAAAGAAAAGTGGTTTTCAGCATGTGAAATCTCAAATACTTTTATTACACATCTTGTATAGTAGCCAGAGTCAAAGATTAAACAATTTCAAAATAATTAAACCAGAGAGATTTGAGCTATGAAAATTTCAAACAATTAATGACTAAACTAAAGGCCAGAGCAAACTTTCAGCTTTGCCGGGAATTTTAAATTTAACTCAGCTTAGGATGGGGACCTCGAATGAACCCTTTGAGAGTGATCACTGGACGGTTTCTGTGTGCTCCTTGCCCACTTGAAAGAAGGTAAAGGTATTTCTGGCTCATCTGTGGTACTAAAAGCTCTCTCCTTTTAAGTGTATGAGCAAGAGGAGGAAGGCAAGAATCTTGTAGCTCTGGGTTTGAATTCAGCAATTCTGTGTTCCCATTCCCAGCTCCACTAACTCCCTTACTCTCTCTCCAAGTCTCTGTTCCTCCATCTATAAACGGCAATCTTACTTACTGCGTTTCTTTGCTATGTAGCGGGTCCGAGTGCTATGGGGAAGCCGTACTGTTCTGGAGTCTCTTGGTTCCCTGTGTGCCGTTCCAGCTCTGATGCTCTGACGCGTACAGCTGACAGATGGGCTTTCTCTGATCATGTCCCACCCCTCTGCCAGATGCAAATGCCCCCACAGCAGGGGAAACTGGACTGAAGAGAAGCCAGTTCCTTAGATATGAAAGTTCCCAGCCTGGCACGCTAGCCACCATCCTGCAGAGGGGCACAGCTGCTGATAGCAGTGCCTTGAACCCCCCCGGCAGTCAGCAGGCATAGCTGCTAGCTACTTTCTCATCTGTAGCCATTCTTTACCCCTCCCATGAATCAGGTCTGCTTTATTTCTCCAAGAGTCCTTCAAATGGGCTTGGGATGGGCAGGGGTTTTTCCTAAAAAGTCACATCAATTGGTTGTCCTCTCTTCACTGCTTTTTCGCATACTCTTGACTTCTAGCAGATGAACCAGTACCAGAATGTGTTTCCTTGTGGTCAGCTCCTATGGCGTCATACCTGAAGTGTTTCCTCATTCTTGTTAGCATTACTGTTCGAGTGAGGGACAGAAGAAAGGCTAGCTGATGTATACTTATGTATGAGCTTCTCTGTATTTGTGTGTGTGTGTATGTGTGTGTACACGTACATACAACATGTGCTCTCTACTCTTCTGTAACAGTGGATGAGCTCTTATTTTTGTTTGTCACTGAAGATTTTTGTTTCTTAAAACTCCTTCAGAACTCAAATATGTTGCATGTGGCCATGGCGATTACCCTGTGAAGAGTTTAGTTTCCAAAGGCAAATGACCAGTTCTGAATTCCTATGTTGCTTAAGTTTCTCCATTAATCAATTGTTCTTGACCTGACTCATGACACACAGACCTCTTGAAATACTTCCTTGTTGTTATCTAGGTGAGAGCTGGCATGGAGGTAGTTACCTTCTGTTCTGAATGCTGATGCTACCCATCTTTTCACGTGCCCTTTGGAGCTGGAAGGCACTGTGAAGAGACCGGGACGTGGAACACCTGAAGTTTTGTCCTCTCCTCTCTGTCAAGCATGACTTTGGCTTACTACCCTCTCTGTTTAGTATTTCACCTTCTGTCCAGCTTTTATGTCTAGAGTGCACTCTGTCTGCGGCAAGTACTACATCCCATTGCGAGCAGATGCAGTGACTGTTGCAACTGGTATCCTATTTTTGATCAGGTTAATGAGTGTTACTGAAATACCGACATGTTGTAAGAACAATCTAAAACTCCCACTGACTCTGAAGAGCAGTTTGGGTGGGGTGGGAAAGCTGGCTCATACCCTCTGTAACCTCCCTCCTCTGTGCTGGACACTCAGCATCATCCCTCTCAGGAGCCCCCTGGCTCCCTGTCCTCCACCAAACAGTTCACGCGTGTCACTTACTGAACCACTGGGTGGCGGAAGTTCTTCGTGCTTTCCACTTGATCGTAAATAGTTGAGAGGCGAATGTAAAAGAGCAGGTATATTAGAAGAGGCCCGGTGTATTCTGTTAGAAAAAACTAGAAATGAAAAAGAAAATAGCTGTATCAGGCTATGAAATTGTACCAATAAAGGCATGAGAAAAAGAATAACCCTATCCACAACACCTATTCATCCTTCAAATGTCATTTTAGCTGCATTTGAGGACTTAAATGACATGTAGACTTTTTTTTTTCCTGCTGTCTCTTTAGCAAGGGAGTAAAATCCATCTAGCAAAAAAGGGAGAGGTTTCTGTGTGGAACGTTAACCCAGTCAGGAAGGTTTTGTGGAAGAAGCTCAAAATGACAGTTATCTGCTCTTTATACTTTCAGCTGTGCCATCAGATGCCTATTTGAATCTTAATAGCACTGAAAATGCAGGCCCCAAAAGCAGAAGGCAACTTGCTTCATGCCAGTGTTTTTCGCAATTAAGCAAGTGATGTATCAATCCAAAGCCAACTGCATAGGAGAGGAGCAAGCGTAACGTAACTTTGGATGCCGGTTGCTAGCATCCGAGGTCAGCTGGAAGGGAGGGATCGTGGCTTGAAATCAGGGGGCAGTGGCAGAACCGGGCCCGCTCGCCTGGTGTGGCGACTGGAACGTGGGCCCAGCGCCGGAGGGGGCCTCCGCCCCGTGCAGGCGTCAGCAGAAGAAGCCCCGGGCGCAGCCACCCCAGTGGCCTCGGAGCGGGAGAGAAGGGGCAGTCCCAGGGTCGCAAGGAGTCGCCCTCAGTTCGACGTTCTGGCTTTGCTTTTGTACAGCCGGGTATCGCCTTTTGTCAGGGCAGACCGCTGAGCTACAGACAGCTCACGGGAAGCTATCCATCTTTATCGATGAGCGCTTTAAAGAATTTAACAGCTGGAGGAAGTATAATGTGGTTAGAATGATACGAGGTCTGGATTTGATTATCTGTCCCCACTGGAATGAAATCTTGGATTAAAGTGGTGTAGCCCAACATGTTTACAAGGGACAGTAACTGGCAAATCATAACTCAAGTGCATAACGTTGCTTAAGGGATAAAGATTCATAACTAATGGACTGTTCAGCTTCAAGGTGGCTGTTTGCACTGCTATAGAATCATAATGAATAAATATCTGCGGTTTAAGGAGTAACATTTAATTTAGACTACCCTTCTCAAAAGTAGGATTTGGCAGGCACCTAGACCCACAATGCAGTGTTCCTCCAAACTCTCTTCAGAAGAGCTTTGAAACAACCGAGAGGTTTTCCTGCAGAAACAGTCTACAATTAGGTTTCCTTGCTTGGGGCCCTCCAGCACCATTTTTTCCCCTGTGTTGAGGCAGGGGGCTTCAGAAATCTCAGTCTGTAATAGCAGAACTCAGACTCCAGAAGTAGGAGACTTGAGTCCTCTTTAGAAGAAAAATGTAAAAATTTTATTTTGCTCAACATGACACTGTGGCTTTCGTGCTCCATTTAGATTCTGCCTGATCCCAAGAGCAGCCGCCTGTGCGTGTGTGTGTGTGTGTGTGTGTGTGTGTGTGTGTGTGTATGGACACATTTGATCAGGGAATGTTTGAGAAGACGCATTTGTTGTGGAGCACATCAGGACCGAAAGATTATTAGATTTTTGGTGTAATTGTTTTTTGGTCTATTCGTGGGAGCCAACCATGTTAGGCGGGCTGCAAACACACTGCAAGAGACAGTCGCTGTGATCTTTACCTAATACACTAAACACAGAAAATGTTGGTGTAGGAAACACGAGCACAGGCAGTATGGTCTGGGCAGGTCAGTGTGAGACCTTGGAGTGAGCTGCTTTCTCCAAAGAAGTTTTTTCTCTCAGCGAAGACTTGCACCACAAAATACACCCGTAACTGCCAGCTTTTATCCTCTGCTTGGCATGAATGTATTACAAAGCTGCCAGGGAAAGACTGGCAGGACTTGGCAGCAAGTTGTGGCTACTTTTCACTGTACCAAGTGTTCCCTCCTCACCCTTTGGCTAATTTCAGCTGCTGAAAGGAGAAGGAAAGGCACGGGATGAGTAGAAAATCCAGCCTCTCTCTGACAGCCGAAAATACAGGCCGCATGATAACTGGACCCGTGCGCTGGCGGGACGGAGGGGACGCAGGGACTCCCCTAGGCTACGCAGAGCAATTTAGAGAAGCTGCTGATGGCATGCAGCGGGAACAGCACTACCATGCTCAAGGCACTGCGGGCTGGGGCTGGGCGTCGGGCACATCCAGCACAAAGCATTAATCACCCGCACGGAGGAATGCCGTCCGGGCCGGAGTCTGGCAGGCAAAGTAGGAACTGTCTGGCAGGCAAGCCTGTGTTTGCCTTTGTCATGACTGCATCACGTTGCTGGAACATAGCTAAGAGGTTGGTAGCATTCAATTTTAGAAGATAAGGTCCAATTTTTTGTGGTGGTTTTTTTTTTGGACACTGTGGGTCAGCTTCAGTCTGTGTCTCCCTCTCTTGCTTCTCCCACACCACGACATCTGCTCTTCTTTTCTGAACCAGGAATTTTAAATTGACCAGGAATGACAAGTGAGTCCCAAGGAGAAAGGCAGAGCAACATTGCTACAAATCCCATGAGCTGAGGTGGGTGAAGGGGAAGGTAGCCCTAAATTAATACAAAATTATCATCAGTTTTAAACACTGGCAACCAAAGGCAAGCTTTTCTTTTTTCTTTCTTTTTTTTTACTATTGATTCCCAATGAATATACACAATTAAACCTAGCTAGTATCTTCATACACATCCTATAGTTGACTAATACAATCAGACCAAATTGCTGTGCTTGGAGAGGTATTAGCTGTGTGTTAAAGATCAGTCAACCTCTTATTTTTACAGATGCTCAAAAATATGAGGAAATTACTAAGATACTAGCTTTTGTTGACATTTCTTTCAAAAACAATAATAATGAAATTTTAAACAAGAAAACTGAAAATAAAGACATTGTAACTTGTTTGTAGCTTCTGCAAAAAAAGAAATATAATTTTGATAAAAGCCAAAAAAGTGATCATTGAAAACACTGAGCATTTCTGTTCTGCAGAAATGTCAAAAAACATCCAATATTCAGATGCAAATTACTTCTTTACAATCTTGTGGGCTTGCCTAGATTATTTTGATATATTTGGTGTAGCAAAATATGGTGGGCCATAATAAAAACAAAGATCTTTTCCTGGAGGAGAATATTGAATTACATCTCCATTAAAATCCGCATAGCTCAACAGAAGTATCATTAACTTCCTGGAGAAACAAATTAGGAGATTGCCCCTTTTTCTCCCGCATCTGTACATTCAATTGCATGTTTTAGATCTTGCAGTGTCCAGTTCTCTTACTGTCCCCCCTCTCCAGTGTCTGGCATGATACCCTCTAGCTACCTCTAAGCAGCCTGGGGAGAGCTTTGCTGTTGGGGCAAACCTCTCGCAGCCGAGAGCTCCTTATACAAGGTGCTTAGCTGGAGCGTCTCCGAGCATCTGCATTATCAGGTCCCTGGGGACCCTGGGATTCAGCAACACCTAAGCTGGATGCATCTGCTAAATAACGAGCAAAACAGCGACCTGAAATATCTCGAAAGAAAGCTCATATAGGAGCCTCCAACGTGTTTATTTCCCTCATTCAGCTAAAGACAAATGAAAAAACAGTACAGGATATAAAATTCTTAAGACAGCAAGGCATTTCATCCTGCATGAACTAGATTGGACCAGCTTCCCCAGAGTTTTCAGAGGCCTCTTTTTTTATGCTTTTCTCCGATTATTGTGCCAATAGCACCTCACTGAACTGAATAACGACCAGGACAGGGATTATAATCCCAGCCCTCATCAGGCAGAGGGTGCATTTAGGGAGATTTGAATGCAAAAGAGGCGAAAGAAGCTCTTTAAAGTTCTTTGTTGTTTGTAATGCAGAGGGAACGTGAGGTGAATTTTCCAGCTGGTAGGGGCAGCTGCATTAGTGCCTGACACCATCCCAACGGGACCACTGAAGGGAATGGGAAGATTCTAACGTGAATTAATAGTACTGTGCGTACTGGTTGGGAAAAGGCAGAAAAGCACAAAAGGAAGTTATAAATAGGGGAGGGAACCTGAAAAAAGTCCCCAAGAACCTTTATAAACTAAAAGCCCACAGATTAGCAATCTTTGTCCGAGGGCATCAGCTAATTCCTCTCTGTAATGCTTATGATGTGCCCTTTCTGTAATACTGCTCAACGCACCCTAGCTTGTATCGTGTTGCCTTTTGGCATCGTCTCACATTATTGCATTGATGACAAGTTGCAGAATACAACCTTTTCCGTGCTGATCCCTTCCTGCAGCTCTTTCCACGCCATGTAGGGGCAGTTTCCCACTGCATCAGTGCTGGGCACGATGCTTCCCTTTCTAGCGCCAACGGGGTGTTTGGGTTCAAGCCGGGAAGGGGTGGGTGCGCTGGGAGCATACCTGCAGCTGGGACAACGGCTTTGGGCTGCTGCCTGCAGCTCTCGGCACAGCCAAAGACATAAAATAGCTTAAGCGTGTGCTGGGTAGCTGTTTGATGGAAAAACAGCTGCAGGATATAAATTATCTAACAGAGCCTAGTTTCTTCGATAAATGTGAGACAAAGACACCAGTTGCAGGTCTGAGTCAGGGTCAGAAGAGACAGCATGAACTGCATAAGGAGGAGGATCTGCTCATGTCAGACAGACAGACAGACCATTATTATATGCGAGTATACAGGGAGCAACTACAATTTCAGAGAAACCCAGGAAACTGAGACAGCTGAATTCCTCAAATCCTCAAATCACATTAAATTTAGCATCTAACTCCCTTAGACATCTTTTTCAATCCCAACCCTAAGTATTCTTGAGATAATGATCATTAAGAAACATTATTAATTTGTGGATCAATTTCTGCTTCATATGCTTTGGTACCTCATTAAAGACCCTATAGTTAGCTGGGGATGATAATTGCACCATTTTAGCGTCACCTTTAAATCTTCACCTTTTTAAAATTTTTGTATTTTCATCTGCTGCAAAAATCCTTAATAGTAGTTTTGTATCAGGTAGGAAAATTCTTCAGGGCTACTTGAATATTCAATGATTTTTGTTCCAATTCTCATGTAGTATCTACCAGATCTGTTCTACAAAACTTAAAATAGTGCAAGCAGGGACATCTAAAACTTCCATTGCCTGGACAGACTTGGTGATGACTGAGTATTTAGGCATATTCAAGGCTGCATCTCAGTATTGCTTGCAAATACCAGCAGTAGGGATGGATTCGCTGTAGGATTTCATAGGCAAATTGGGGCTGCCTTAGGGAGGACAGCTGCAGGAGCTGGGGGGTGAACAGCGACACATGCGGCTTCTCCCTGAGCCAGTCCTATGCTTCCTCTGGGGGGAAAAGGAGGAGAAATCACAGCTCCATCCTGTCTCTTCTCCTAAGCCTGAGCTGTCTGAAACCACTGGTGTGGCATCAGACCACCTCATCCTCTGGGCAAGATTCCTCCCTGAGAGCACATGCTTTGCATATTCCTTGCTCAAAATGGAAAACCACTGATAATTACAAATGCTTTTCTTATAACTTGCATATACATTTGTGTGTGTGTGTGTGTGTATATATACACATATATATATATATGTATCTATCTATCTATATATATACTCTCAGCAAAGCACTGAAGCTCTGTTTGTAACCAAACACCGATGTGAATTCAGATTTGCTGCCAAATCTTTACAGGGCTTTGACAGCATTTTGAAATCTGGCCTATAATGAGTATCATTTTAAAATGTGCAGCCATCATCTGCTATGTAGACACCTAAATGTAACAGCACTTTTAAACACCTTTTAAACACTAATAACCCCAGCTAGCTCTTCCACAGTGCTTTTCATCTAGAAGCCTCAAAGCACTTTGCAAAAGAGGAAAATACTGTTATTTTCTTGCCACAGATCTGGAAACTGAGATATAAATTCAGTGACTTATCAAGGTCATCAGACAGCGTGGGCAAAGCAGCTCACTCTCCCAAACACTGGTTCACTGACCTCTTTTGTGCTCTCCTTACCCCCAGAATGGCTGGACAAAACTTCTCCACACATCATAATTTTGCCAAACACAGACATGTTAGAGGGACTGAAACTACTCACAAATTTGGGGAGAGTTTGACCAGTTGTCTACCTCTGCAGTTCCTCTGAATACAGATAGGGCAGAGACTGCTCTCATCCGCACCGTACATAGAGTGGCCTCTTGTTCCTTTAGTAGCAGGACTGGTTTCAGCAGAAGGCTTTATCTAACTGAAAAAACCCAGCTTGCTCTGTTTAGGCTAATTGAATTCCCTCTATCTTGTCTGTGCGCCTGAAGCAGCAAAACCTCAAAGGTATCAATATAAAGACTTAAGCATAGGTTCTGCAGCCTATACCGTGCTCAACAGCAACTAAACATTCACCTTTCTTAGAATTAATTTTATAAGTAGTTCCCTAACTCCCTTTGGCGCCTGAAGAATTGTCACGCTGGCATGGTTCATCATGAGCTTGTGGCATTTGTTGCTGAGACCAGGAGAAATAATTGTAACGCTCTTCTTGGCCTTATTAGAAGCAGCATCTGAGGAATCCCAATCAGTCAGTTGGGCAGCTTCAGCAAGAGAAAGGGCTCCTCTGCCCTTATCAGTTGATTTCATGCTGCCACTGGGCAGTAAGAAAGAGCCAAAACTGTATGTGGCCCAAGGAAGGGCTCAAACAATATAAAACCATGGCCAGAAATCAGGCAAAAGCAAGCTGTTTTCTCCTGATAACCTTGGAGGCTGGAAACTATTAGACTTAATTAAAAGAAAAATAAAACTGATCTTGTGTGTGTAGTTTGCCTTTGTGAAAGGTTACAATGTTTTGAAAGTTCACAGCATTTGACTCCGATCAGCTGAGGACTTGGCCAGCTGCACCAAGGTAGAGCAACATTTATTGTGTGTAATATTATGTGTTCAAGCAGAAATCTCTGCCAAGTACCAACTGTCAGCTGTAGAAAGGAGAGGTGCCTTGCGTTACAAATAATTCTAGTCGGAAAAGTGGCTGTAGAGGAAATAGTGACTTTTTTTTACCTGGAGATCTTCTTCTAGGATCAAATTCTCTATCAGTCCAAGTGGTTTAGAGTTGAAGAAACTTTTGGGGAATTCCTTCTCTTTGGAACTTTGTGTTGTAGTCATTCTTAAGCTGCCCACAGATTTACACAAAATGACACGTTCTTTTTTCTCTGGCAGTGCTGCAAAGCTTTCTGTGTAACTACATTTCCATAATCACGTGTTATCAGTTTGGAAGATTCTGTCCCACAACTGTATTTGAATTGGCCACAAAATATGCAAGCTCTGATATGTATCCACTGAAAAACATATTTACTGACATTCCTCACCGATGCATCCTACAGAGCCTCAGCCATCTCTGTTACCTTGACCTCAAATTCCTTCCTAAGCAATGACTAAACAAATTTTCTTACATCTGTCTTCTTCATACTGACCACAGAGTTTGAGGGGACTCCCAGCCCTCCCCTTCCTCCAAATTCCTCAGATCCGGTCTTTCTTCTTTTATTTATTATTTTATTTATTTAGGTTCTTTGTTTATTTATTATATTGTCTGTGCTTCTTACTACATCCCATCAGGAGGTTATAAACCTTTATCAAAATCTCTTCTCCCGTTGCCAAAGTAAGGAAAGTGTCCTAAGCTGTTCCTGAGAGGCACTTTGATCCAAGCACTCTCCTCCCACCAAGAGACCAGGCACACCTAATTATTCAATACAACACGTGTTTCCCCACTGTGTATATCTGCTTTACGGAATCACAAGCAGTAGAAAAAGCAAAGTTTCAAATATGGATCTCTTGCCTTCTTGTGCATTTTCCACAGTCTCTAACTTGGTGATAATATTGCTTGCCAACCAGAAGGGAACAGACCAATTAGTGAAAACATGAATTTTCAGATTTCTAAGATTTAAAGAAGTAGTAGCCTCTACATTTCTAAATTGAGCAAAGTCTTAAATCATTGAAAAAATTGAGATTATTCCAGGAAAATGATGTAAAATATAATTTCAAACCTATTAAAAACAGTTCAATTTTTCAGCTAGCTCTCCGATACACACTCGCAGAAGTCTGTTGAAGTGGTAGCTCAGATCAAAGGTTTTCTCTGTGATTATTTATTGTTTGTATCAGAGCTGTGTGGACTCAGTCACAGAGTGAGTGTGTGTGCATGTGTGTGTGGGGAGTGTAAGAACGCAAAAAGAATTTACAGCCAAAGTAACTATAATCTAAGCAAATGAAGCAGCTCTGCTGCCAGCCTCAGTATTTTAAGGCTCCCAGAAGTCAAAGTATTTAAGTAATCCCTAATTTTAAGTTACAGTTACAAAAAATATTTACTAAAGTAGTGTGTTTCAGGGTTAATCCTTCTTATGAAATTCAGAGACTTGGGGGTAAAATATATTTTTCACACTTTTATGCTATTTTCTCAGTTCTATTTTGATCCTTCTGGTAGCTTGCCCTGGTGGCAACTAGACGACAGAAGCTGATAAATCAGGAAGTGCAATCACTGCTCAGATGAGGAAAGCTTTGACAGAAGTCTGAATCTGAACAGGAAGAATGGCTTTCTTTTTCCTTTTGACAACAGCCATAGTGTGTATTCTTAGGAGTAAAATGCCAACCACATTTCAAAAAGTTGCATGTTACATTGCAGTGTATAAGAAGGGGTCTCTGTCAAACAAGCTTAGACCCAAAATTGGACAGAGATTAAATAAAAACTCATCATCCAGCAGTGGGAATATCAAACCCCCTGGGGGTACAATTTTTGCAGGAGACAGAAAGATCTGTAAATTCAGCTCCCATTAGTATCTCTGCGGCATCAGTCAGCAAACCTAAAGTAACCCCTGCCAGGTAGGGTAAAGGAATTGATAAAGCTTGCACAGAATTAAATTATGTGTTTCGGCTAATATTTGTTTTATAAAAAAGAAGGCAGAACAGAGAGGGATCTAACAGAAGCCATGATGGGAAGAAACTGTTTTTCACCCTAAAATACCTTCTGGAGATGAGCCATGTGGGCCTGAATTCTTCTGTAAGAACCAACTGCATTTGGGCTTGCACCTATGTCATCCCAGGAAAAGGCCTTGTTGTCAAAAGTGATTGACTTCTAATAGCTCCAGTAGAGGACACCTGCAAATTCTTCACCCCTTTTTGTCCTCCTTTGGAGCAACCCAACCTCTAGAACTAGTGAAAACCTGGTGAGCTGATTTTGGAGCTGTGGTGCAGTCTGAGCCCCAGCAGATGTCTGGCCTGTCACACCACAACACACCAAACAGATTTTGGTCACCGTGCAACCATGTTTTAAAAAGGCAGAGGCTGCAAAGGAAATATCCTTCCTCTGAAGCAGCAACTTCCAATGGAGAGGCAGAGTAGACAGTAGGAGACAACAAACTCTTGAGTCACCAGTCACCATCTGGCAAGGACTGTAAATCAGAGACTGGGCATGCTCCAAAAGGGAAGCTGAGATTCCGTAACTCAAAATGTGCTCCTAGAGTTAGGGACCCAAACTGTTGCTTTGGGAACAGACAACAGTTTTGATCTTTTCTTTTACAACATGTCTGGAGAGGGTACTGCTCCCCCTGAGGTGGGTACCACCTTCTCCTCCTACATTTAAAAAAAACCCCATAAGCTGCCTTTAGTATAAATCCCCAGGAGAAGACTTAGTCTTCTTGCTCCTCAAGTGAGCATCTCACGTGAGATCCCAACTCAGATGAAAAGCCCCAGGATGCTAGGAGTTCGGATCCACCTCTGTGCTTAGCTTTTCCCCCAGCCAGATCCATGCTCACTGCATCGTCCTTTGGAGCACCAACAAATCTCCATGGGCTTCTGTGTCTATTTTTGGACTACAGACCTGAATGTGGCATTCTGAATCTGGCCCTTTATACTTCAGCTATCATTTTGCTGACAAGAGATAAGAATATTTTTATCCTGCGCCTTGTTTATTTAAATGTCAATCCTTTAAATCAGAAGTGTCTTTCACTGTGTGCGTAAATATTATAGAACAGCAAGGGGGTTTGAACAGGAACTCTAAGCAAAGTAAAAATAGCAGTAAAACTGTACATCCTGTGTAAAAATACATTTTTAATTGCTATTGTTAAAATACAATTTTCCATGCACTTTTTCTCTATTGCTATAGACTAGCTATAAAATCTCTGAGTATTCAAACTAAATGATGTGGCTAAGAAAAAGATTTCTCTCACTGAGAACTGAGATAATTTAGGATATGGAACAGAATGGGATAAGATGAATATTCAGAAACTCATGAAGCCAACTTTCTGCACAGATTAAATCATAAAAAAATGCCACCACCTGCAGTATCAATGCCTAGTCATAACTGTACTATTTATAATGGGATATTAAGCTTTAGTTATGTTACTGTCTCAGGCTACATAAACCACCACGAAAGGAAAGAATAAATAAGGATCTTGCAGATTACTTAGTTGTAGCAAACGTGAGGCAGCATTACTCACGCTTTCTGCTCCGCGAGGAAATTCCCCATTTGTAGGTCTACAGGGGATGACGTTAAAATGCTGGAGAGGTCATGGGATGGGTTGGGGGGAAACAGGACACCGACTAGCATTAATCAGTATGGCCCCATGCAGCAAAACCTCAGCCTTAGTAACCTGACAGATCTCTGCTGAAACAGGTAGGTCTCGCAATGCGAACTGGCCTAACTCTACTGAAGTAAACTGCCTGACGCCACCTGGGGGTTTAGGCCCTGTGTTAGAACTGGGAAGGCTAGATACAGGTTGTGTTTTTATTCATAGGGCTAAAACTCCCCAGAGTTTGTGCTGCTAGGGGCTACGTGGAGAGTGAGAAATGCATGTGACCTGGAGCTGGACAGGTGGGTAGGTCGCCTTATAGTGCTGGTCCAGAAGCTGTAATATCCCAAGGTCAGGACAGCTTCTAGCTGTAACATCCACCTCAAACGCACTGGTTAATTGATAAGGAGCTGTAGAATAGCATGTCCATTCTTTAAGAGACTTGTAGGAGTGCTTACTAAGCCTTAGTGACTGCTACCCCGCTGGGACAGTGTGAAGATCAGATCATACCCTGCTCTATTACCCCTTCAGCAATGGAGGAAGTAAGGATCTACAAAGCACCCTGTCCCTATCCTCTGAGCACAGAGGTTTCTTCCTTGCTTAGAAGCACAATACCGGAAAGGGCAATAAGATGCTCCTTTCTTGTGCACCAGCCCCGTGCTTGGGCTATACAGGAAGTCTGGAGTAGGTTTGGGCTGTCTAGATTTTGGAGGGCTGGACTAGAGAAAAGTTATTCAGTGCTTTGCCCTCTCTGCTGGGAAATACAAGGTTTGCAGAGGAGGTTGGCAGAAACTGTTGTACACCCACTGCTGAAAGGAACCGGTGTATCACCTGCAAACTGCTTAAAGAGCTGGCACTCAGCGGCCTGTCAGTGGGCCATGTGGTCACCCCAGGTGAACAGGATGGGATCTGTGAGCTGCCTGCTCTAAGAGTCTATTAATTTGGCCCACAGCCATGACAACAGTTAAAAATTATTCAGTTGCTTCATTAAAAGAATTGTAACCAACTGACCATTTCTTTTAATTGCTATGAATAATCATATCATGGCTTTTATGGCTTTCCAAGCTGTGTGGTTCTTACTCATGTTTCTCACTGCAGAAATCAGGAATCCCATTGCCTAATGTACATATGCGGGCTGTGTTGCCCCTTACAATTGTAGCTTGTTATCCCGGCTAGCACAGCGCACAAAAACATGCTAGGTCAGTCCAGTAGCGAGGCTACTCTGAGCTCTAACACCAATGTGCGCTGTAGGAAAGCTCGCTGTACATCCCACTCCTTCACTGTCCTCTCAAGCTTTTCTAGTGTCTTTTGTCTTTGGACTGTGAAAGAATTGAGTCTATAGCATCCAGCACAGAGGAGCCCTCAAGGTTCGGCTTCCCCCCAGCCTGGTTCATGTGGAACATGTTGCCTCTCCCCTGCCACCCCGACCTTCCAACAGGTGCTTATAGGAAATAACTGCAGTCCAAAGGCAAAGCAGACTATGATTCTACCCACAGCATGATACAGGTGTTACCGCTCACAGCAGATGTTTTTGTTTGACAAAAGAGGTTTGACAGAGAGATTAAAAAGTTTTGTGACTCCTGAGCCTGGCTGGGCATCCTTGGCCCTGTCTGTGGGTGAAGAAAGGAGTCAGACGTTCCCATCTAATAATTTTCCTGTTTTAGTAAAAGGATTACCAGAAATTCATTTTTTCTTTTTAATATCCTTCCACTTTAAAAGCTGAAGAGCAATGCAGTAAATGAATGTGTTTGGCTACGGATCCTGCATAGGCATATAAACCCAAGATAAGCTAAAATTGTTTTTAAAAATTGATTTTTTTCCCTCAGGCAATATTGTTATGTCCACCTTCTAATCTTTAATTGGATGTCTGAGTTAGCACATTGATAACTTGGCTCACTATCAATTTAATTCTGTTTTGACTGCTGATAAAGTAATTACACCATTTGACATGGGGAAGGACAGGCCGAGGAAGTCAAAGTAATTTGATCCTAAAACATATTGTACATTAAGATGTATTGTGTTGATTGTTACAAGGATGTACTTACTGTGGTCCAACTGACCTGCTGCCCCAGGTCTGTAAAATACAGTGTGATGATGGAAGAAACTGCAAGGCTTTGAATGCTAATGGAATCCTTCAAATAGGGCCCATCTGTAATGATAAAGAGGCAAAAGGAAGTGGCATGAGCAACACACATCCTTTCAGTGACTCAGCTAAAGTGTAGGCTGCACAATTAATGGTCAAGGAGTTAAAGCATTTTTTTCAATTTGCATTGCACTCTAGTGGCTGTGCCTTAAATGTAAAAGAGACAACTTGCACTCTGATTCATTTAGGTAACTTGCCTCTTATGCTCCAGGTTTGTGGCTTAGAGCATTTGCACGAGAGTTATTCTCTCCTCACTTTAACAAAAGCATTAGGATGCCATGACTCTGGGCAGCAACACACAGCAATGGTTGTGATGCTGTCTCTGTTAATCTAGACCATTCGAGACATGGCATGCAAGACACAGACAATTTCATAGAGCGCTTCTGTTGTGCAAGACTAATGGGAAAGCAGTTGTTACGCAGTGTCTCCGTCATTGGCATCTTCTGCTAGTTTTTGCCTGAGCATTTTCATTCCCAGGCTATTTTACGATAGGTGGCACCACCGTGATGAAGGCAACCTTTTCCTGGGCAAAGGCTCACAGCCCAAGATTTTGAAGTCAGCTGTCTGACCTAGGCAGGTCATGTGTGCCTGAGCGTTGCAGAGCCCTTTCTGCAGTATTCTGAGCCACCTGCTTCCAGTTCTGTTGAACCCAAAGTGTACAAGGAAGAGCATAAAATACCAGCGTCTAGTTCTCTTTTTGCAGACGGGCAGGGAGCTGGGTATTAGGAAACCTTGACAGCCACTGGCATGGGGTATTGCCATGGCCATAACACTTCTTTCTCTTTTCCACTTCACATAGTGTGTCTCCCTTTTGATATACGTCTGTTCGCTGCTTACGTCAGCGAGGGTGCTAAACTGCACCAAGTGCTGAGTCCTCATTTTCTAGGGCTCTACAAAGCTGTTTGTCCATAGACCAAATGCCACAGGGTCCCTGGTAGCTCCATCTCCCATTTCCATGTCTGCCAAGAGCTGATGAACTGGCACAAAAAAGAGGCTGTTGCCTGCAGCCACTTGTGTCTTCTGACGAGCCTTTCTGAACAAGGATTACAACTGACACTGCAGTGCTTGGGTTTTTCCACAACTGGTTTTACATTAAAAAACTGCCCTGTCTTTGTTATTTGATCAGATGCTGTATGCTGAAACATTTTTATAAGCAGTGGATATGAAAATCATCAGATTCCTTTATTGATGGGGATGCTAGTAAGTTGATCATGGATATCAATTAATGAAAAAGTGCTAATAGTTCACCCAATAACACATACATAGAGAGTAATATCATTAGGAAACCTTAACACAAGGCTAGTAATATGTTAGGTGGCTGTTTGATGTGCACATGAATACTTACTGCGTTCCAGTTGCAGGCCAACACGGGAAGGGTACCACTGGGGACCTGTTCAGTTCATAAAGAATTACAGTTAATTTCATGGTGGAGGATCTAAATTTATCTTTTTTCTTAGCTGATAGCTACAAATGTGAGGTGAAAAATCCTTTCTGTGGGCCTCAGCCACACAGGACGAACACAAGAGAACTAGGAGGAACACACAGTATGTACAGTTGGAGCAGAAATCCCTTTTCCCCATTCTCGAGTGTTGAATGGGCCAATCTCAATGCCGACTGCTCCATCAGCACATGAAAAATGCAGTGTGCTGTGCAAATGCCCAGCTTTCATGGGATAATTGCCACTAGGGAATACATAAAGAGAGGACCCTGTTTATTTCTGTATTTGCGAAAACTCCATGTTAAACGTGGTCAGTCCCCCTGCCCCGAGATGCTTTTTCTACAGTCCGGGCCGAAGGGTTTGTTTTTTTCCATCAAGGAACAAGAACAAACTCCTCCTTTTTCAGTGAAATTTACAGGGAAGAGAAGATGGATGCATTTCTCCTCCTATAAAACAAAAGCCTTCTCATTTTCAGCTCTTGGTTGATTGGTCAAATCTTTTCATGTTTATCATTAAAATACTGTTTTTGTGCTCATTTTCCCTGTCTGGAAAACCCAGTTTTCCATTGGAAGGAGGAACAAAAGCAGTGCTGCCAAGGACAGCATTTTTTTTCCCCTGTGAATTACAGTACAGAATCACTTCAGCTTGAATTCTGAGAATGCACCCGCCTTCTTGCACCCAAACAAATTTCCCCGATTTGGATTTTCCCTGAGGTCACTGCAATGATTCTCTGTAAGGTTAGTGAAAAAATATTCATCCAGAAAATGTGTCTATATCTGGATATGTCCCAATAGCTCTTTGCACCCAAATACTTGAAGAGGTTGGAACTCCCTCTTCAAATGCTGCTCTGGCCAATACTTCCTAACAAATATATAGAAAAATAATTTAGACTGCAAACAGTCAACTGGCAGCCTGTCAGGAAAGCTGCAAAGGTACAGCTCCCATTTAGGAATATAAAGCCTGACTAGGGACACACAGCTAACACTAGTCCTTAATCGGGGATGCTCTGTCAATAATCCCACAAGACAGACCAACAGCAACACAAAGAGCAGAGGCTTCGGCTAGCTAATACTGCATGAGGGTACATCTGATTTCTCTGGTACCCACCAACTTAAGGATGTTTCCTAGAAGTAGCCTTTTATGTGGTCTAGTGTAAAGGTTGTTTCTAAATACTGGACAGCAGCTGGCAGTTGCTGCTAGGTGTCCCTTCCTGATGGGGGATGGAGACCCATCAGTGTGTCCGAAGAGGGGCAGCTCCCTAGCTGCTCCTGGGGCTCTCCGTGTCACCGCAGGTGCCGGAGCAGCCCTGCAGAAATGGCCATGGCCGCTCAAGCCATTAACTCGTCCAGCTGTTTGTTGTGCCCCTACGCAGGGGGCTGCGCCCCTACAGCTGTGCTGGCAAGATGGACAAGGTAAGCACCCGTCCTTTGCATTGGAAAGACATGTAGCTTAGCTTAACCACCCCTCCACCCCACCCCCAAATTGCTGCTGGAGGTTGTTTGGGCTGACCTGGCAGACTTGGCACGGGAGCAGACTGGGGAGACTTTACACAGCCCCCAGTGTTGACTGAGCTTTGGGGACAGCAAAGCCTGACAGAGAGAAGTGAAGAAGCAGCTACAGCCTCACCCCCCGCAGCCCCGCAGCCATTTCTATAGCATCTGTCTTTATTTCCTTTGACAGGCCTTAAGACAGCAGACTGCCTGAAAGAGATTTGCGTTGTCTTTTAAATTCCAAATCTGGGTCAAATTGATTGAATACAGCCATGGTTTTCTCTAGACCTGCGTTACAATTGTTAGTATTCCTGTATTTAAGATACCTGCATTCCCATACCTTAAACAAATGGAAAAAATTCTTCACAATGAGAACAGGTTGCCTAGAGAAGCTGTAGGATCATCATTCTTGGAGACAGTCATAACTCAACTGGAGAAGACCCCGAATAATCTTGTATAACTTTAAAGTTGGCCCTGCTCAGAGCAGGAGCCTGGACCACACGAACTCCAGAGGTTGCTTCCAACCTAAATTGTTCCATGATCATCACGAAAGCTTGCTCCCCACCCTAGCTGCCACTAACGTATCCAAGTGGGACCCAGCACACTCTCATTGCAAAAGCACTCAGGGCCAGGGTGAGTTCTGTAGGCAAGACCAGGCCCTGGATGAACCCCTGAACCAGGGCTTATAGCAGGAGGGGAGGGGACCCATCCATCAAGTCACAAATATTTTTTCAAGGCACCACAACAATGCATGGCTATTAAAGATAACAAAAAGAAAATAGAGAAAGAGCAGCTGTCTGACTTGTCACAGAAGATGTGATTTGCTCCAGGACAGCAGATATCAATAGTTATTTGGGAGCCTAAAATGCAATGTACTTGCATTAAATTGGAATCTTCCCCCCCACCCCCCATATGATAGTATGTTTCAATAAAAGCCAATTTACCTGATCCTGTGGCAGTGTGCTTTTAGGTATGGCTCATAATCTTCACAAGGGCAACCAGAGGCCGTGCGTTTAGGCACGTCATCCCACGTTTTCAGTGCTTTAGCCTCAGTACACCGTTATTTTCGAATGTACTCAAAGATTTAGAGAGATGGAAATCTGCGCCTTTGCCGCTGCTCATCTGAGGTGACCTTGGGCAAGGTACTGCACCACTGTTCGTCCCTGGTCCTCAGGCAAGTATCTATACTTATTATTTATTTACTAGTATTATGAAAGTGCATCAGAGCTCAGCCATGAGCTCTGCATGGTGGTCGGTAGATCATATTTTTCTAGATAGTCCCTTGTGAGTTGTTTAGATCCCTTATGCAGAGGGTCATGGTTTTGTATACGCGTTTCACACTTCAACAGTGGCCAAGTTTCTGATAATGCCTAATACAGCAGTGTCTTCATTTAGAGACAGATGTTGTGGCTCCTCCATCATATTTCTTAGATTTCTAGCATTCGTGTAGAACAGCTTTGGTTTCTTTCTCAGCAGCCTGTTTAAATAGCTATCAAAATGGCTTCCTGGTTTTCCATCTCCTATTTGATTATTTCCTTCCTTTTGACTTATCTGTCACTTGAGGATACAGAATGTTCGCTTCCATGTCTTTAAATCCATCAACCCCAACTGCATGCACATATGCACCTGAGAGCTTTCCCCATCCCTCAGCTGAAAGGCGCACTCACAAATGCCTCCATTTTAAGTGTCACCATCTTCATTCTCCTACGTGCACAAGGTCCCCTAATTCTGGAAGTGCAAGCAATTCATGATGAGTCTTAAGCCTTTTACCTTATTGCATCTTCTCAGCCAGGAAATTGTTACAGCTTTGTGAAATATTTCAGTCCAAAACAGAAAAGGCCATTCATTATAGAAAAATAGTGAAAATATTTTAATGCTATAACCTTAAAGCATATGAATTTTCAACACAAGATGATATTTTCTTGGAAAGTGATGCAATGTTTATTTTTAATATTCTATTTTAAAAAAATGAGGAGAAATATGTCATTTTGGATTAGACAAGTTATTTGTTGTACCTGCCAGTATTTAGAACAAAAATTATAACATAAGCAAGCTGACATGTTAGAGAGAGAAGGATGTATAAAAAAACGACAGCCGCCTTTAATTTGACCATATCCAACTAACGAAACCACCTGATAATACTGGGTGTGAAAAGGAGAGGTAGTGGTATTAAAAAAACATCCAAACACTTCTAAAATGACAGTCTCAGCTCTGTGCCCAGTTGCCAATACTGCTACGCAAAGATGGTCATCTGCATCCAGCATATCCTGTTATATAGTCTTTAGTCTTTGTTTTCAGCTGACAGATACGTTACATGGTCCTCTGCTTCTAAGTTTAGGATGAGTTGGTCAAATTTGACAGAGGGAGAGAGGTCTCTAATACATGAAGTTCTTACTGGTTTGTAAACATAGGCAGGTGAGTAGAGTGAGCAAAAAAAAAAAAAAAACACTTACTGCATCCACTGAGAGAAAAGCTGTAGCATGATGTGCTACCGATGAGACGTCAGCAAATCCACCCTGACCTGCACCCTTGAAACGCACAGAAAACCAAGCACTATTGGTCCTGTTGCTCACACAGTTTGTTATTTCTCTGCATTTACACTAAAATCTCAGTAAGTGAATCAGCTGACAATCACAGGAACTAAGGACAGTTTTAAAAGCCCATATGCAGTTTTAAAAGCTCCCAAGGGTACTTTTTATCCACATGATTCAAATTGACCTTAATGCATGCTCCACAGCTTAAATACCACAGGAGGTTTTGAAAATTTAACAGATAAGAAATCTAAGTACTAGGTATTTTCCAATAATTATGGAATTGAAGGGGTCCCTCTAATTTTTATTGTGTTTCATAAAGATCCTTTTATGAAAGTTCTTTAGGGCACTGCCTGTTTTGTAGCAAATTATATGATCAAATGCCCATTTGTTACAAAGTATTTATGAAGCTGAGCTAACTGGTATGAGAACAAAGGTAAAACATAACGAAGACCTCTTCTGCGGGGAAATTAGGTGTGTTCCTCAGGATGCGGCCCTGCAAAAACTATTCCTCCAGGGAATGAGGAGTCTAAGAAATGCAAAATGGAGCTGACGGACAGTGTTCGGAGATAATTAGCTGATTGACTTTCCATGAACAGCTAATTTTATTATCAGTTAAATTGTTTGCTTCTCATTGTATTTCACCACTCATGCATCTCTAATAACAA
Source organism: Apteryx mantelli (assembly GCF_036417845.1). Lineage (NCBI taxonomy): Eukaryota > Metazoa > Chordata > Aves > Apterygiformes > Apterygidae > Apteryx > Apteryx mantelli. The sequence goes on from NC_089982.1 coordinate 3,212,962, forward strand.
ATAGGCTTAATAATTACAAGCAATACCTGCTGTGATATTAATAGGATGATATGAACAACAAAATTACTATAATTAATCATCAGCAGCATGTTGTTAAAATCTGCAGAAATATAGGAAATTCTGGGTAACATTGTGGCACCAACATCCCTTATATGATCACAAAAAGCTACACATTAGCTGGGAAATGTAACAGCACTTGCTTATGTGAACTGAGCCTGGCTGAACTACATTCTGCCACCTTAAACCAGATTACAGATTTGATACTTGATATGCAGCAATAAAAAGAGGTAGCTAAGAAAGATTCACCTGATTGTGTGTGTAGGGAAGGTGTTTCCTGGTTTATTATATATAGAGAGACAGACATTACTTTGACACATAGATTATCTGAAAACTAACTTGCCAAGGTCTTTCCTTGACAAGTACATGCAGAACAAATACCGTTATTCCGTGTCCGTGACCTTAAACAGCAACGGTCATAAATGTTGCTTTTCTTGGTGTTAGCAGATGTGTTCTCAGGAACACTTTTGAGAAACCAGGAGCAGATAGAGATATCACCATGCTGACAGTGGCATCCTTTGCTGGACTGAGTTTGCATATCCCTGCTTCGCTGAGCTGACAGCAGGAGAGCAGCATGCTGAAATGACTTGAAGCTACTGCTTTCATTTGGGAAAAAAAAAATGCTGTGGGATTTACTGGGCTAACACTGCACTTCAGTGCTTCCTGAGCATGACAGCAGTAAGCAGAGCACACCCAAGAAACCACAGTAAAGCTAAGCTGGGGCACGAGAGCCAAAGTATCTGAAGTTACTCCCGTGCTTGCCTGCACTGTAATAAATGGCAGCCCCCGGGTACTGCCATCTGAAGGACCAGCCCACTCGGAAAACCGCGGCACAAAGATCCCAGCGTCCCTTCATCTGGTCCCACTCAGAAGGCTTTTCTGGGTCTTTCCTTCAGGGCTGGGAGAGAGCAGTTGCAGCCGGCCCCGCTGCGGATGCAGTGCAGCTCTGTGAGCCCAGCGGGCTCCCCGGCGCCCGGCTGGCACCTGTGCACTGCTTCCAGCCACCGCTACGGCTTTGGGGTGCAGGGCTGGTCCCGGGGAGGCATTCACTGGATCCGCCTTCTGATCGGCAATCTTTGAGCGAGGCTGCATTTTTCATTGTGGAAGGACCTTTGGCTCTATCAGAATATTTAAAGACCAGCATCTCGAACTACATCCATGTTTATATGGGAAGTCAGTGGAAAGAGCAGATCCAGAGTGTCCTGTTAAGTAATATCTCAGTAGGGTACTAAAGTAAATGTTTTAAATGGCTCTGTACCCAGAGATAAATCTCTTTTCTTTCTCAGCTTCTATTTCCTCTTATCCATTTCATTTGTGAGCTTTCCAAGGCAGATATCTAGCTATGTGTATTTACGGAGGCACCTTGGCCTCTAGTTGCTATGGGGACACAAATAACCACTTTCTTAATGACATGTGGAATTTGAAAACGGAGCATTTTGGTCATAAACATTCACTTCTTCCTTCTAGTTTTTATTGCATATAAATGCAGCTAGCTACAAACACGCTGCTTGCGCAGGGAGAGCAAGCCGTGGGCAGGCTAATTTGATGCCTCCGGACATTCGCTGAGACAAGCAGGCTTAAGGACAGCTTATGGCCAGATCTGGCCCAGGGGCAGACAGACATGCATGCGTTTCCCACAGGCTGCTAAGCAAGTAAGTCCCAACCCAACAAGGTGCCTGGCCACACGCTTCCCGTTAGCTGTCCATCTGATCACTCCCATTGATTTTTCGATGCTTAAAATCTGCAAGCACCCGTTTTTTATGCATAAAGTTGTGTGTCTCCGACATTTGCTCATGCTCAGAGCTGCCATCCCCTCCGCACAGCTGAGCAGCTCAGCACCTCCTTTACAAGGCGTATTCCTCCTTCAAGGGCCTGATCCAGAAAGGGTTTCAAAGCACATCTAACACGTCTCTATAGCAAAGAGCACTACATAAGATACCATACCTGCAGCTATTTTCCTTCAACAGAGTGTCAGAACTCTACTTTTATTGCCCACGATCCAGCAAACGATAGCCCCATATTGATTCCTGGCAGCAATTAATCTGCTGTTCCTTGGCCAAGGGTCTCACCTTGGAGCAAGCTTAGCACAAATTCACCTCATTGCATTTTCACCGAAAACAACTGTCTGCGATGAATACCTGAACTTGTTGAGGAACAGAGCACTTTTCTACCCCCTCCCCCCCTTTTTTTCCCGGGCTCTAGCCACATTTCCTTAAAAGCATTCCTTAGTCAATTAGCTAATAAAATATGCTAATGAAGTATAATTTTCTTTCAATATTTGACTGTCTAGGGGATAACGCTCTCTGCAGCCTCTAATCTAATCAGGATGCATTCCCTCACTAACCACTAATAGCAGCACTTTTTTTTTTTTTTAATCAAACGGCCACACCAGTGCTGTCAACAATTAACTGAGCGCATTTGAACGGGTGTTATTTCTTCCTTAATGCAAATTAAATTCTGATAAATTCACTTGTTAGTTCACCACACTGAAAATTATTCCCCACTAATAAGAGCGCTAAACTGCAGCTTCTCCTTGAGCCGCAAGGAAAAGGCAGCCCAGAGCTGCCCAGCTTTGGTGGCAGGTCAGACACTAGCACGCGAGTCAGAAACGCTGTCGTTTTGCTGTGTCCTGTTGGGAAAAGTTTATTTGGGCCAGCTGAATTCCCCCATGCCCCCGCCGCAGCGAGGCTGAGAGGAGGCATCAGTGCCTCAGAGGCACTGCAGCGCGGTTGCCGGACGGCTCTTCCTGCCCCAGCTCTGTGACAGAGGACGAACCGTTCACCCCGCGCGTACCGCAGGCGCCCCGCTGGGGACCGAGGCTCTAGCGGTGCCTCGCCAGCACGCAGAGACGCTGTGAGCAGGAGCAGTAAACGCAGCTGAAGCCAGGTTCGCCCCCCCGTGCGCGCTGCAAGCTGCCGCTAGCACCCACGAAGAGCGCGGCACCCGCCATCCCCAGTCCGCTCGCAGCCGGTGATTAGCCCGGGCAGGCTGTCTGCACATCAGCCACAAGGCAGCCATGTGGAAAGAAGCATAATGTACTTAAATTTGCTCAGCAAACTGCATTTCCACAGTCGTACGGACACGGCCCGGGAGGCGTTTGATTATGGAGGTAACTGGGCAATATAACTGTTCCTACCCAGCCTCTGGCTCTCAGGTTTTTGAGGGATGGGCGCTTCCTCTCAGCCGGTACAGCGAATGCTGAATGGCCTCTGAAAACCTCTGCTGCCTAGATCTATCTGTCCATAGTAAATTTTGTCCTGATGATACAGAAAACGTTGCTATATTCTGCCACGTCCAGAACTTACCTCATATCAAGGCTGCTAGCCAGTATGTTGTGTTTGGACTCACACAGGCACTCGGTTTATAATGGAAAGTTTACAGCAGATCTTTAAAGCCTCAAGAACAATGTCATTTTTTTAGGGATCAGAAATGTTCCTTCAATAAAGGTGCCTGCAATCATCTCAGTGAACATTAAGACAGACCTTGTCAATGGTCAAACTAAAAGACATGGTGTCAGCTTTCTACAGGGGAATATAGCAACCACTGCTCTGATCTAATGGATACTGGGGTTATCTCCAGGAGCAACTGGATTGCACTCCTAAAGATGAACATATTCCAGAGAACTCCCCACCTGGTAATTCTCAGCTAGACACAGTCAGGCTTTGAGCACTTTCAGAAGCCCCATCAGTTCACCTGTTTGTGTTTGCTTGTTTTAAACACCTAAAGAAGAAATGAAAATATTTTGAAAGGGGAAGTAGTGGGTGAAACAGTAGACTTGGGCTCAGAGACTGGCTTTTCTTCCCGGAGTCTTCTGAGTGATCCAGGGATGCCTGTGCTTCTGTTTCCCCAGAGAAGAGGTAAGGATGAAGGTGCTTGGCTCCTTCATCAAACACTTGAGACTAATTGGTAGGGATAGGAATTAGTTACAGTCTGCTGATTGGCACAGTATCGCTGGGGAATTTAAGTAAAATGTAATGTAAGTATGTAATAAAAAAATGTAAGTAAAATGTAAGCAAATGCAAGATGGGGACACAGAGGTAGATGTGCAAAAAGCAATTAGAAATAGGCACGTTGCATCCGTTAGTAGCAATGAGAGACCCTGAGCGAGGCCAGCCCACATTTCACATCAGCACAGCTTGTGAATGAGCTGCAGATCCAGAATAGCTCATGCATCAACTATTTGAATGAAGAATCATTTCCAACAGCAAAAAATTAAAGATCATTGCAACTTGGGGACAATTTAGAAAGAGGCAGAGTTCCCCTCCACTACATTATTTTTATTGTAAATAATTTGTTCAACTTCTGTCCTTGATGCATTGGTTTCATTAACTTGAAATAGTAGCAAATATCAAAGGCTTCTTATTTTGGTTGTTCTTAGGGTTTCTTTCCCCCAACCCCCAAACAGGACAAAAAAATAAACAAACACAAAGGCTGTGAACAAGAGAGAGAGCAAACAAATGCATGAAAAATCTCCATCAGAGAGTGACACCCTTTACACAGAGGTCAGGACAGTCTCCCCTTGTCTCAGCCTGCTCACCTGACCCTACCTCCTGAACTGCAGCTCCTTGTTATCTCGCACCTTCTCTCAGCCCTGCTGAAGCTGGGGAAGGTTTGAATTTAGCAGCCGAAAGTGCTGCCTCTGCTCTGACCTGTGTAGCAGAGGTGACACCAGGGGCCTTGCAGTTTTCTCTCACACACTCCTGGAGATGTCCAGGAAGGAGCTAAGTTCCTCTCATTCTAGCAGGGGGGATTTGCTTCCTCTTCTGTTATGCCAGCCCCTATTGGACTCTCTTTCACAAGAAGTCGCTGGGGAATTTCATGCAGACCCAGTTCATACAACCCCCCCTAAGAGAAGCCGCTGGATCGTTCTGTAAAGCCATCTGCCCAACTCTGGTGTCCAAAGCGAGAGGAACTCCTATCAAAAACTTGCGGTAGCTGCAGAGCACTTTTAAAGACCTCAAGTGATCTTGACCTTGCTATAATCAACAGGCATCCATCTCATTAACAGACACGAAATTTTTTTCACAAGCCATGAGCACCCACCGGGGTTTTTATTTTCTTGAATTCCTTCAGTAAACATTTAGCCCACATAAATCTACTGGTGAACATCAGGGTAAGGCTGGAAGTCAATAGACTGTTATTCAGACAAAAATGGAATATCTGAGTTTAAACCGATCTAGGAATACCTGCGCTTAAATTGATCTAGGAGCTGCTTAATAATCAAAATGACTTTGGCATTTTCTTTTAACAGTTTGGTAGGCTTTAACTCTTCTTTGTGCCTGAGACTGCACATTCGCTCAGGCCTGAATTACTTGTACAGTGCCTTGCACTGTCCTTTTCTCAGATGAGCCCCAGGCACTACAATAAGACCCACTGTGAGTAATAATAAGCAATTCTGATAAACACATTTTGTTGTTTCTCATCGAGATCTGTCAATTAAATCTACTGCAAAAGCGTGAAAAGCAAAGAATCTAGCTACGAAATATCCTTTTCTTAATGAGGCATTTAAATAGCATCTCACATTTGTTCTCCAATTGTTTACATAGACTGTCATTTGTGATGCATTGTTAGAGCCCTGTAAATCTCAGCTGGGAACAATATCCCAGAGAGCAGACAGGACCAGTTCTGCTTCAAGCTATGTCTCAATAGATTCACTGCCTTTTCTTTTATTATATTACTCATCTGAAATGATATCTGTAATCCTGCTAATGAAATGCAATAACATCAGACGCAGCAGCTGCCAAAAAAGAGAAATAATGTGAATTTCCATTAAAGTTTCTGAATTGATCTTCACTTTTTCTATTGCCAGTTGAAACATCTCTGTTTTTTCTGAAGGCCAGCTTATTTTTACAAGCATTTAATGGATAGCCTATGTTTTGTGTTTTAGATACCTTCCTCCCTCCAGTTCAATAGGTCATTAGGCATACATTTAAGTCTGTCTTAGTTCTGAATGTTTCTTACAGGATTCCAGCCAAAACAGACAAAAGAGCCCAAGGTGGGTGAAAGGTAGATAAATTATTCTTATTTTATAGATGGGAAAATGAAGCTCCCTTTTGGGAAAGTGCTTGACACAAAACTCACCCAAGTCAATAGCATGACTCCCACCCATTTTGAATTAAGCCTTAAAGACCCAAATCCTAAACATCACATTCCCTTCAATGGGAATCATCAGACTTAAAAATCCCAGTCAGCCCTCAGACCTTTAGTGATATCTTTAGAAGACGAAAAGAGCCTTAAAGATCTGACCCTCAGAGTCTTGCTTAAGGTAACAGGTGACTAAGTGTACTGCACCTAAACAAGCTGGGTAAGCTAGACCTCAGCCATAATTTCTTAACTCAATGCACACCGAAAATATTCCTTATAGCCACATGTACATTTCTGAAAGCAAAACTCCAGGGATATCTGATCAGATGATTCTCAGACTGATTTAATATCTCTTCCTTCACAACCCTTCAAATGAAATTCAAGTGCTCAGTCAAAGTGAACCAAAGGTGCCTAGTCTGGTGCTTGCTCTTCTTGCCAGCCTGTCAGCCAGGAGCAAGAAGTTAGAATTCAGCACCCCAGCTAGAAATGCCGAAATGCAAGTTCTGGGTTTTAGCAACATGAGCAAGAGACACATGGGTCAGGGCTTGGATGGAAGGCTTTGACCAGAGCTAAGGGTGCAAAACAAAGTGTCTGTGAAGCACACGGCACCTTCTGGAGGGCCACCCAGCAGCTACACCACTGTGACTGCAGCTAGGGCACTCCCTGCAGTGGCCTTTCCCTTTTCAAAATGGGCCAGAATTAGTTTTCTGTAAATCCAACATGGAATTCATGATAAAGGAGAGACTGAAAAATTGGGGAGTAAGCATAAGCTAAATTTGTAGTTGCTTTGAAGATGAATATTGTGATGCTAACTCAGTTTGGCTTCTGCTTTCTTTTAACTATGTTAGGTCAGCAAAGCCATTCTCATTTCCTGGCTAGCTATTACAAAAGAAGTGAACGTATTCCAAGCTCTCATAGGTGTGCTTCAATTATTTTGGCAGATAAGCCATAAATTCAAATCACACAAATCTATACTAGCAGACAAACTCTTGTATTTTGTATGGAGAGGTTTGCTCAGATGTGCCAGAAATAAGGGGACAGGTCATCCTCCTGCTACTGCTTCTCGCGTAGATCAAAAATGAAGCGTAAGGGACAGTCTGGCTTCATGGCTAAAGCTGCAAGCCAAGGCAAGGATTCAGGTCTCTGTTCTGGCAGGCACATTCTGCAGGGGCAGGAAGCAATTTACTCAAGGATTAGATCTCAGATTGGGAGCTGGGGAGGAAGATGGCAGCGACTGATTTTTGTGGTGGGAGCTGTTGCTTACTTTGTGCTGAGCCTTGCAAAACAAAAAGTAAAGAGTTTAAGTACATACAAGCCTCACTGTGGCAATAACAAGAAATTCAAGCAGCTCCTAGTAAACTGAATTGTGTCGACAGGCATAATGTGGGAAAAGGAGCTTGGAATTGTCTCATTTGAGAGATACTGAAATCCATCGTAAACTAGTCTTCTACTGCTAGCTGTTGTGCAGCTAAGACAAAAGAAAAATAATTTAAAAATATGATATGAAATAAATTTCATCATATTTCCTCCTAATCTAGTCATTTACATTTACAAAGCCAACACAGATGAATGAGCAATTTATCCAGATGAAATCACGGTACTTCTTAGCGCCCATTTGCAGTAACTGCCCGTCCCTAGCGATTCGCCTTCATTGTTAATTTCCAGTTGAGTTGTTACGAATGCAGAGAGTGGAAAATTTATTGCAAACCATGGCCCGATGTGAGTGCCAACCCAGTGCGCTCTGCGAATCCGTGCTGGGGACGCAGCGCGGGGGCTGTGCGCTCTGCGGTCAGACAGCCTGCACGGGGGGATGTTGCCTGTCCCTTTGAAAACTCATTCACATATGGATTACAGCTGTGACTCTGGGCTAGCATGAACTACTTAGGGTAAAAACAGGGAGGAAGGAGTTTGAGATTTAAGAACCGTATGTTTTGCGGCTGCCTATCTATCCATGGAGAGCATCCAGCTGAAGGCCACTTATGGCAGGATCAGATCATGGACCTCTTTTTTCAGAGCCTGATCTCCTAATACGGAGCAGAAGAAAGATCCCTCTGCAAGCCTCTGTGCCCTAGATATAGCTTATTTGGGTCTCTTCATCTTGTGAGATACATGAAGGGCTCCTGGTTGATTGACAAGCCAGTACTAGGAAGCCAGCTTGGGAGAGCCATAAATAGCATAATTCAGCTTCTTAGAGTCCCCAGCAGGTGCATTCATCAGGCACATGAGTCTCTCCAGGCATCAAAATTGACAGATTTCATTAAGTTTCTTCAACCTGAGAATCCAGCAGTAATAGCCAGTGTGGAGAAATCAGAGGAACTGCAGGTTCTCAGCAGGACTGTGTTATCAACCAGTGCTGATTATACAGAGCCGGTAGGCAAGGCACTGGCTTAGCAGTCGCTGTTCTCGTTGGTGCTACTCTTAATGACTAAACCCTACAGCATCCTTTCTCATCTCTGAGCATTGCTGTTTAACATCATGGCCAGCCTCTAGAAGGGAATTACGTGATGCTGTAAGAACAGTCGTCCTTTCCAGCTGCAGCACTGGGTTCAGCTCTTGCATTTTAGCACAGGACTGGCAAAATGTGGAGTTTTTCCTTAAGCTCCTGCTCTTGGAGTCATGCTATTATGTGAACTCTCAGGTCATTAAAAACAGGAAAGTTGCAGCCATAAAGCTTGAAAATCCCTAGCAGACATTTTGGAAAGGAAAAAACTAAAGACCCCCCCTCCCCAAAGGACAAGTTTTAATACCTCATGTGCTTTCAGCTCCTCTCACAAGCCGTGCCTTGTGATTTCTAATCAATGAGAGATTTTTCTCCTTGCTCTTCACCAAGCCAGCCTGGCTTCCATGGCTCCATGTCCTGAAGCGATCCTTCAGGGTTTGGGGTAAACAAGAACCTGCTGGTTTTAGAATTTTGCTCTCCTTTCATCTGGTCAGGCCTTGTGAGCTGAGCACTATGGAGAAACAACTGGAGGGAGAACAGAGCTGGCAGCAGTTGCAGGAAGGAAAAGAGGGAGGCTGTGCATAGGCCTCCTGTGAAGCTGGAATTGGTTGTCCTCTGTCCTCTGAGGTGATATGGCATGTCCTCGTATTAGGCAATAAAGACCTTATTCAAGTCACTTAGAAGTCAATGGGAGACTTTGGTAGACTCACTGAAATGTCACACTGGAAGGGACTGCAAAGGAGCATCTGATCTGGCTTTTGTGCAGGGAGACAGACTGGGTATGCCCTGACCAGGTGGTCTGGAGGGTGATGACATCTAAGGGGCCTCCTGTTGCACTATGACTTCCAGAGAGATGCATGCTGCCCCGCAGTCTGTTAGGAGAAGGCTGAAAGAGAAACTGGTCCCCAACATGAAGAAGGAATTGCATTGTTTTTCTCCTTGTCCTCTCTCTAGTAGAAAGCAACAGGACATATTTCACTTGTCTTCTAGGGATCATTGATCTTATGGTCTCTGTATGAATGCTTGCAAGAAGAGGTCTTAAGACTGTACAGCAAACCTCATAAGTTTCATAGTGTCCAGAAATGATGCTGTTTATTCTTGAGTGCCACTTACTGACAGTCTCCTTCTTAATGATTTACCTTCCTTGATATTGCTTATTTTAAATACTCTGTGTAACATTTGTTAGCTCAGATGGAGAGGCCTGCAATTTTTGAGCTGAAGGAGTAGGAATTTATGTTTTATTTGGATAGCTGGCAGCTCTGCATGTTCCTTATCCTTGAGCCCCATTCCCATCTGTAGGCCAGTACTCTCTGGACTTGATGTTTTCAGTTTCTCCTTCAGCTTCCCCTTTTCCTTCCACCCATCACCAGGCTTCCTCCCACCTGGCCTTCCTTCTCTGCCTGCTCCTTCTGCGTAGAGGGCAATTTCTGGTCTCCCTAAGCCCACTCTTGCAGCTTGAAGTAGCTGTAGTTCCCTCCTGCAGGAGCAGGTTGTATCCATCAGTTTGTTACAGTATTGCTGAGAGCATGTACCCCTCCCACATCTTTCTGTTCTTCCTCCACTTTCAAGAGCTTTTTCAGCAACTTTTGTGCAGTAACCTTGAAAATATTTAATGAACTAATCACTGGCTCCACATATTACCTGTTCTAGAGGTATTTTTAGTTATGTGGTACTTGAACTAGCATCATTATTATAGTTTTTCTTTTTCTATCTGCAAGATTCCCCCACGCCAGCCCAATGCATTTTGCAAAGATAAAAATAAGTTGAGAGTTATTAAGTGAAGTAATAAGTGAAGAGCTATTGCCAGGGACAAGAGCTTGCAAAGTTTAGTCTACATGGTACTTCTTTCTCAATTAAAATCATCATCCTTACAGATAAAGAAAACCTTAGGTGCCTAACTCCTTATAAGCAATTGAGGAAATGGAGCAAGAGGCTTCCTTCTCATAAGTAAATTTATTGGCTTGGTTTCATCTCTGCCAACTAGCAAAGGGAACGAAGAAAACAGCAGTAAAGTCACCTAGGGCACAGCACCAGTTTGACTGAAGCTTCTCTGAACATGCCTTAGATGGTACAGGGTGAAGACCAGTAACACGCAGGCACTCGGCTGCCACCCATTTTTGGCAGAAAGCATCAAGCAACACAAGTGTCGAGGTTTGTAACATGTGAGTGTAAAAGATGTATTTTTGTCCACAACACATAGTTACATTGTGGAACTCCTTCCCAGAGGATTTTGCTGAGGTCAAAACTATAAACAGGTTTAAAAAGGATTTAGACAGATTCATGGTGGGCAGGTGCGATGTTTGCTATTAAGGATGGCGACCTGGGTCTAACATCTGCTACAGGAAGCGTCTGTGCAGCTGATGGCTGGAAGGCCGCAAGGGCAAGCTGCTGTTCTGCGCTGACCCTGGCGCTGCTGGTCCCTGCCGGGGTCAGTGGCTAGAGTGACCACAGGCTGACCCAAAATAGTGCTCTTCCATCTGGAGAAAAGCTTTGAATTCCCATGGGAATGGCAGTTTATCTTCAATGATTCTTCTCCACTAAAAATACAGAGATCCCAGAATCTCCAGCAATACAACTGGGATTGCTCCACTGACCTCTGTACAACAGAAACCACATGTTAGGCTTTGCCAGGATTGTTTCAGTCAGTGATGGTTTTGCTCAAGTGAGGCCTGAGGAAAATTTCAGTATTTCTTCCTGGCCTTCTGAGTCCACATCCTGCCTGTCATATAAGCACAGACCCAACCTAACGTTTGCCGCACTTAGAAACTCCTGAGCAGTAACATGCTGTGTGTCATTTGCATCCCATTTCTTTCATTTTAATGATTTAACAGTCTCTGCCACAATTCATAATTCTGTCTTTTTCCTCCTTTCTTAAATCCAGCAGCAAAAACTGATCAGTGATAAGAGATGCTGCTTGTGAAAGTGCTGCACAGGGCTTCCTCTCACTCACTGACAAGATACCAGCTGAGCAGAAAGCTTAATTGCATGGGTGATCAAAGGAAAATGTATGATGGGAGGTAGACTGTAAGCTTGTGTGTGTGTAGGAATGTATTTTAGCAAGAGATTATAAGGAACACGTGAGTCTGACACACGTGAAATGACAGCAATGAATGCATGAGCTAGTTGGAAATAGCAAGCAAAACAAAGACATCCTCAGATCAGTTCAGTCCCTTCTCAGCTCTTGCCTAAAAGAACCGTATTCTGTAAGCTGTCATCCTTCGAACGATGCAAAAAGAAAAAGTTTGTTCTTTGCAAATGGAAAAGGAAGAGGGAGGGGAACCTTGTTGAGACAACAACGTCTAGGCACAGTTGGAAGAGACAGGTCAAAGCAATGAGCTGAACGGGAAGAAAGGACACAGGACACTGACACGGTGTGCTCCGCAGCACGGGGGGAATTGAACTGAGAAACAGAGGACTGAAAAAAACGTTGAAGGAATATGCTGGCCCTTACATGTGTTGTAAAGGGCCACATTGTCAGAGTTTCCATTTATGATCATGCTTTTTTGTATGCTTATTGTCTTTCCTCATACTCAGTTCTGCTTACATCACTGGGAATATCTGAGGAGTAAGGTACCTCTAAATATGAACACAGGTACCATTAAATGGGCTTATACACAAGCTTGCACCATTTTAACCCAAATCCATTGAAAACCTGATTATAGTTAAATTGGCATAAATTTCTGTGCCAGTGATCTTCAACTGATTTAAGCTGGATCAATATAAATCCAGTTTCAATTGATTTGAGTCTATGCAGAAATGCACTGCATTTTCACAAACTGAGGGGAAGAATTACTCTTACTGAAATATTAAATCTTATGCACTCTTCATATTCAGCTGCTGAGCTTTCAGACTTTTCCTGTTCTGCATTTTACAAATCCTTACAGGGAGTGAAAACAAGTAGTTTTGGAGCAGTTGTGTCAACAGCCTTTCGCTTCATCAATGGAACCTTTGTGCAATCACAGCAGCCTTGAACTTCAGTGCTTTATAAAATTCTAAAGACAGAGGAGAAGCCTAATATTTCATCCACTTACCCTGCTCTGAACTGAATATTTGTGTCCGACTAAAGCGTTTCTTTCAAAAAGGCATCTAGTCTTTACTTGAAGACACCTTATTTTGTAAAAATAATGAAAGCCCATCATTTCAGATGCTTACTCCAACAGTCAACCATCCTGCCTGTTGGAAAACAATTGCTTCATTCCTAATTTGAGTTTGTCTGGCCTTCATTTCCAGCCCTTAGTTCTTGTTGCATCTTCTTCTGCCCAAGTAAGTACCCCTGCATTTCTAAGAAGTCCAATTCAAGTTAACAAACATTGCATAGACCTGCATATCTCAAATGCGAGTGACACTCAAGGTTACTGAAAATTATCTCTCCCCCCACTATTTTCTCCCTTCCTCACGGGATGTGAAAGAGAAAAGAGCACTGCTAAAAGCAAGCGAGGTCGCCCTGACTGTTAGGGAACTGGGCAGTGCTGAGTCAGCTGAGAACCCTGCCAGATTGCCTGCATGATCTCAGATAAGTCATTTAATCACTCTGTGCTTGAGTTCCCAACTACACGGTCCACACAGTCTATTTATAGGCATCTTGAAGCACTATAGTGTTATTGAAGCTTATCTAATATAACACTGGGAGGGCAAACACAGTTGTGGTGTTGAATTGACACTGTAATGTTAAAAGCAGAGGATAGAAAAGCATTGCTGCTCATAGGTTGGCAGTGATAAATTACGCAGTCCTCTCCTTCCAGCCTCTCAAGTCTGTGATAGCTACAGTAGCACCTTGGTCTAATTTAGCACTGGAGGTGTCAAGCCAGTCTCAGCTTTCATGCAAGAGCTCATGAAAAATAAATTTGACACTTTTTCCAAGCTGAAAGGCCTCTAACCATGCCTCCAGCCTGCTAGCTGTAGTACTTACATGCTTTGTGAAATTTGTGTTTCACATCAAGAAGGGTATATGATGGAGGCACCTGAAAAAGAGAACAAAATGCAAGCAGATTAATTTTTCTTCCTTCTTCGTTCTGGGATCCCTTTTCCCCTCCTTCTGTTTAATGAAGAGATGATTCAGTTTGTCTCCAAGTTCTTTAGGCAATGATGATGCAAATATCAATTGCGTTTGCATGTTGGTATGTTATTATTAAAGACTGGTCCCATTTGATTCACATACTACCTGGGCCAGCCCTGCTTGGCCAATAGAAGGGTAAAATCCCAACAGGCGAGAGGGAAACCTGCTGGCCCTGCAGAGGCAGTGACTGCCCCCAGGATCAAGTCAATGGGACAACTTGAAGGGTGAGCTTAAAAATCAGGTTCAAGCATGCTAGGACCTGGGTCTTAGAGATATGAAGGGGTTTTCCTAAAGGGCCAGTAGGAAAGGGGTCAGGGTCTGTCCTTTCTGCTTGAAATCAGCTTGCCTTTGCATGCTGTCATTCACATGCACTGAAGCAATTCAGGTGTCGCGGTGTTGGATGGCAATCCTGAGGCCTTTTAGACTCTATTTTATTATGTATATTGATTTCTTAATATACTTTGTACGAAGTGTCTGAGAAACACAGTAAGAATTTGCTAGAGTGAAAAACTTAAAGTACCTTGAATTTATAAGGAAGGTGAACGGAACACTTATGGAAATAGCATGTCAAGTTTGAGATCTAGGTGGCAGAGGCAAGGGTCTAGTCTTAATGAGACCATACCCTTGCAGATGGCGCTGATTTAATAGTCCATATCTGTTCATTTAAGCACAGAGACTGAGCAAGAACTGAGTCTTAACTGTGGGGAACTGCTTTGGCTGTAGCGAGAGACCTCACTAGAAGAGCCAATTCAGCAAACTTCCTTCACTGGAGACATTAGGCACCTGTGTGGCATAGGCTAATACCAGTATGAAGTGGCGGTGAGATGTAACAGAACCTTGAAGAGCAGCAGGATTTCTTTTGGCAGAGGTGGAGAAACAGCCATGGCACACCATTTTCCCTGCCTGGGCACTTGTCACTGGTCAGTCTGGGTTCACCCCCATCTCCAGCTGAACATGATCTTCCCAGTCTAAGCAAAACCTGGCAGAGTTTCTCCACTTCGCTTCTTCGGCAGTTACATAGGAACCTAACCCTTCTGCTCTGTAAAGCTGCTCTGTCTCTTCTCACCTTCAAACTAAAGACTTAATGAGTTTTGCTGGGCAACCCCAGTCCCTGTTTCATTGCATCACCTAGAATTTATGCACTCACGCATAAATTGACCTACTGATCCTTTCTTCTTGGCATCATCTTCAGCCCTTAGCCCCACTTCTTCAAAATGTGCTTAGTGATATAAAAGGGAATTGTGATAGTAACCGTACATAAAGCATAGAGAGGAACAGTAGGCCATTCTGCTGATAGAGATCAGTCAGCACCTTAAGATAGGTTGTTTTCCTGAAAAGATTGCGAGTCTGGAGAAATACTGGTGCAAGGAAATAAATTTGCTGACTCAAAAGCTACAAATCAATATAGAAAAAAAAGAGTTTTGCTTTTATGTAAGTTGACACCCAACACAAATATGCAATACATATGTCTAGTGCTAGGAGTAAGTCAACTTTTTTCCAGTAATAATATAAACAGGCAGATAACACAATACAGATTTCAATAATGTAAAGCTTTATGATGATACCTGTGCTAAATGGTGCCCAGTGAATGGTTGGTACATAAAGTTCAGGTTTTTCCTGCTCGTTTTCGTTTCCTTAGTTTTAGAGGGATTTACTGGTCACTCCAAAGTCCTTATTTGCAGAAACTGCTGTTAAGTGAATCTCTACTTAAAGCCTGACTTGCCTCTCTGATGTACCTGTTAAGCAATAATAACTGCACCCAAATCAGGGGCTGGAATCCTTCAAACCAAGGACAGATTTCACCCTGGCATCAGTAAGGTCCGAGCCGTACCCAAACCATGTGGAACCGTGCTGGGCCAGGAGAGGGATGTTCCCCCTGGAATTCCTGATGGCTGCATGCCACAGGGGACAATACAAGAAGCAGGCTTATCTTTCTCTGTTAGTGCAAAAACAAAAGAAAAGCATTTCATCTGCACTCACTACACTTAAGTCGTTCCACAGCTTCCAGCAGAACATCACGTCCTCGCATACTCTGCATATGCCTTATTTTTATAAGTTGTACGGCTGCTGTGGACTTGAACTGGGGAAACAGTTTTTTTTTTTTTTTTAACATTTTAGAAACCTCTAAAAATACCTCAGATTGCTTTCTCATATGTAATAATTTTACACCTGCAAGGTCCAGAGCCCAGAATCTGTCAGAGATGGATGCAAGTGCTGTTTAGCTGGTAACAAACATACAGCACGTAAGACTGCAGACCAAAACCTGATATGTCCTGTCACAGGGCAGGTGGGGGCAGGATTTCAGAGCTGACATTGCCATCTCGAGGCAAGGAACTGGCTTTCTCTGATGTGAAGGCGGATCCTCTGGCTTTCTAAATACAGTGAGCTGTATCACCACAGTGCCTGCATCCCGGTGGGAGATCAGTATCTTACTGTGCTAGGTTCTGGTAAGGAGCAGTCAGGGCTAACTGGTGCTCTGGAGAGCTGCCCATCTGAATAAGCTGGGGAAACTGCAAGGCTTGTAACCTGCCTACGCTCACAGGGCAGGATGAGCGCGAAACAGAGCTCAGGTTTTCCGCTTCCCGCACCAGTTAAGCATGCATTAACTTCAGGACAGTGCTGCTTTCAAGCAGTGTAAAATTTCTAGTTCAGCCCTGCTTAGCAACTCTACCTTTACGTCTCTCTCCGATTTTTCAACCTGACACTTTCAGTGCTTCCCCCTCCAAATGCTACCATGCCTGCCATGGGATTCATGTCATCTAACTTTCGCTCTCAAAAAATTAGTCTTAGCTTCCGTTCTAGGTCTTGAGGCAAGACATTTACCTCCAAAATCATTCATGTCCCTTAGGTGCTTATCAGTTAAGAGGTGCCTGTCAGGATCTCCCCGCCAGGAGGGTGGGAAGGCATGTGTCTTACGGGCCAGCTGGCTTAGAGGATGGCCATTCGCCTCCCTTGAAAAAAAGCTAGGCAGACCCAAAAGTGCATAAACAACGCAAATACATTCCTCTTCAGAGCGGGCTGTGCCACAGAGGACTCACAGCGTCCTTTCCCAGGCACAGTAACGAGATTATAGCCACAAAAGAATGAAATAATTTTTTTATGACCTTGATAATTCTGTGTCCTTTTTTTTAAAGACCTCATAAAACAACCAGTAGAGTTATAGATTCTAATATTGATCAACTTGAAGATGATGCTGAGACATCAGCTTCCTACTAAGAGTGTCCTCTTCGTACTCCATTAATTATCTTTTGTTCTCTTCATTGTGCATCAATACAAGCTAAAGAAATGTAAGGACTGGAACAGCACCTGCTCTCACCACCCATTGTGCTAACTGAATAAAACACCCTGAAACACGCCACTGTAATTATTATTCTTTTATTCTTTTAAATTATTTCTGAAAGTGTTCTAACCTTCCTTTGCCTCTAGTTCAGCATTTTTCAGATACGCAAAGGGAAAAGAGAGCAAAAGACCATCCTTGGTTTATCTAGAACAAGCTGAATTGTGTTGTAGAAGCACCTCTTGTTTGGCACGTATCTTCTATGTCTGATGGTCAAGCCAGTTTTCCCTCCAGCTCCTTAACTGGTAGTCTAACACCACATTTTATATACAGTTAAGTTTCTAGTAAGTTGTCGTCATATGTAAAGTTCAACAATACTTTTTCTTCACAAAATAATAGCAAAAAATGCTGATTTTGTAGGTATGCATTGCATTCATTACACTTCTCATTCAGAAAAGGATGATTTAAAAACCTCTAATTCTATTTTTCAAATGTATTTTCCTAGCAAAAATAATTTTACTTTTCCATTCAAGGCAACTTTTCATTTTTTAGGAATTCAAGAATGCAAGGCCCTTCTGGGTCATCAATTCCAGTTCTATCCTTCCCCTGTGCAGCAATGCACAAAGCATCACATTTCTATATAAGATTTTAAATACCTTATCAGTAACTTAGGCTATGATTCAAGGAAGAGCCCTAAGCGGAAGGAAGATATTATGGGAATTGGATACTGCCTTTTGTGAGTACAAGCTAATCAGATAGTTACCCACTTTCATACCTCTTTCACATTTATAAGTGAAGGAATTATAATAAATCTGGTGATCTGTATGTAAGTGCATCACACAGTTCTTGCACTGAAGAATTATTTTAGGGGTTAGAGGTTAGAAGAATATCAATAAGAATTTGAATAATAGAATTTTTGCGAATAAGTGGTCTTTCTTTCAACATGTCCCTTTGAATGTTTTTTTCTCTCTTTGTGAAATGTCACTATTACTGCACTGCCGAATCACCCACTTTCCAACAGGCAGTCATTTTCCATGATTGCAGCAATTCAGAAATTCTGCCACTCCACCTGTTCATTAACCACAGATAGCCACGTCTTTGGCCAAGGTGTATTTGTTCAAAGGGATGACATCAGGTTATTGTAGCTGAGGATCGGATCCCAAAATAGATAACCAGATAATGGGAAAGCCAGGTAATTTTCAAATTCAGCATTCAACAAATCCTTCGTCGCTACTGCTTTTACATCCTGTCCTTGCTTAGGGAAAAATGTTGCAGTATTAGGAATCAGCAGCAATTCACAGCAGGTTAATCAGGAAAACTCCCATTCTAAGTGATGCCATTTATTGTGAACTTGGCTTCTGGATCTGATTATTTTTACTTACTGTTAATTTTGAAAGACAGTATTAAAAATGGGTGCTGTGAAAGCCTCCCTCAGTGTGTCCCACAATGATCTCTTGAAGCCTGGTGAACCAGTACGCTGGTCATGTCCAAACAGATATAAATAGATGACCCCACCTTGGAAATGACATGTAAGTAGCTACATATAGACAAGTATTGTCAGAACTACAAGACGGTTTTATATGAAGTTTAATATTTTAATCAGTGGATTGCAGTGAAACCAGCATACTGAAGAGCTAGTTCTGATCTCCAACTAGTCTTTCCAGAAGTGGGAGAGATTCAGAATTAGGTTTTAGCTGAAGTCCGTTCCAAACAACGTGAGCAGAGAGCAGTATCACTTAACAATCTCCTAGAGATTATTATGTGGTCACATGAACTTTGGCATATGAGATAATCTGACTGACATTCACAGTGACTACAGGGTGGAATTATCTATGAATACACATAACCATACTTTTACTGGGTTCCACATGGGCATGTTGATTTACACTGTCCAAATTTGTCTCTGAATTTGTGTTAGAATTTTCTGTACTGCTAGCTGGGTGTTTTATACAAAGAAAAATCCTCTTCCTTTACAAGGAATTTCCTGAAAAACAGAGACAGACACTGGAAAGAACTTTTTCTCCCTCTGCTAAAGAAGAGAGTGGAAGTAAAGAGAATTTACACTCTTTAACAGATAGCAGGCTTGCCGGCCATCCCAATTTACAATTGAACACTTTGCAGTGTTCAACATGTTCACTTATTTCTGAGCAAATCTGACTAGAACTGACAAGTCTCTCTGCCTTCTAACCCTTGGTTGAAGACAATTGACTAAGGTTTCTGTATTCACCTTGAGAGCTCAATAGCAGAAGCACTCGGAAAGGTTTTGTCAGAACACTTTTTTCTACCCGGAAAATAGGATTGTTCTCACAAAACTTTGGATGTGTAAATTAGTATTGACTTCAAATTAAAAAAAAAAAGAAATAGAAAAGGCTTCATTTTGAAATCCTGTTTCGGGAATATGCTGAAAATTCGTCCCACAGTGATATTTTCATTTCTTTTATTTCTCATCTCCATGCAACTTTCATTACTTTTGCATTATTTTCTGACACATCAATCATGATAGCATATAAGAATATAACACCCTTTCAAGCGATGGGAAATAACCTGATATGAAATAATATTCAAATAAATGTACTATTAAATTGTAATACAAATTGCAGTTGAAATGAAATATTTATTGTGTCATAGCAGATTGAAATATTCCAAAATTATTTTGTAATGCAATCCTTCTCTCCCAAATTCTATTCCATGGAAAATTCAAACCTCATTTGTTTCCACGGTAATCTGCAAGGAAAACAAAATTTGGGAAACAGACTTTTCAAAAAAACATCTCCATTTGACCAATTCTTCTCGGGGGAAAAGTGATTTGTAGGGTTTTGTTTCCATTTGAATTGCCAGTCCCAGCACAAATGAAGTATACAACTTAGCTACGAAATCTCTCTGTATTTGACTTCCCTCTTCTCTTAGATGGCTCTAGAGGTTTATGCTTGCTCACTTCTTATGTCTGTGCAGACCGCTAACATTTAAATCAAGCACTGCACCTGAGCAAGTCGCCCAACACTTAGCGCAAGAAGGCCCTGAACTATTTGGGGAACTGTACGAAAACAAAAACAAGAAAGAGATCAACCAACTCAAAGGAAAATTTACAGGAGAACATAGCAGTGGCAGAACACGTGGTTCTATGAGTAGCAGCTGCCGTCACCCCATATCCCTGCCATGGCTCCTGCAATGGCTCCACTGGGCACGAAAGCGGCTGGTTTGCTGCCCTGTGCTTGCCGACTGCCCAGGCAAAATGGGCACACTGGGCTGCCACCTGGCTACTGGCAAATGCATGGGTGAAGGCCGCGTCCTGCCTGTCCTTGCTGCCCTGAAAACACTCAGCTACCCGCTTTTCTGAGACAGGTGGAACTAAGTCATCTCAGAGGCTTCTTTTCCTCTTTTAGGTTTATTTAAATTTGACCAAAGGGTCCAAAGTTATGTTGGGGAGAGCAGACAGAGAAAGATGGAGAGACAAGCAGCCCCCCGTGGTCCTTGAGGGGATGCGAGAAGTTGGGAAACAGAAAAGAACGGGAAATGAAGGTGATACATGAGAATAATAAGACATCATGGGGAAGTCTAGAAAACTAAATACTTTTCACAGTACTGAGTGCTACGAAGGGACGTTTACTGCCTCTCTGCTACAGATTCTCTAACTGTCACAATTTGTTGCAGCACAAGAGCGGTATATATTAAAATGCAAAGCTTGTGTTTTAAGGAGTTTTAAAAAATAAAAATTGTGTAAGTGTAGACAGATATAATTATAGCATTCGTATATACTGTTATGTATTCATAGATCCATTACTACATGGCTCAGGTATTTTGTGATGAATCACAGGACTAAGATTTCAGAAAGAACCTGGAGCATATTCTAATGGACCGATAAATCACAGCCAGGAGTATTTTAATGCTACAATAATGCACATATGAGATATCATTATACAACTAAATTTCCATCATGGGTTGTGCAGATTAACTATTAGGCTAATAAAACACCTACAGCTCCCTATGGTCTTATACTGCTCCAGTACATTCATAATTTGCAATTATCTGTGAATTATCTTTGATGCAGTAAGGCAAATGTGTAGCCAGGGTAAAATGTCGTAAGTTTGTTGGGAAATAGAACATTTCCACACTAACTGGGAATCTGTCTCAACAGATATACTTTTGGCAATACTCATTCTTGTTGTAGCACGGCTGGTTTTAACAGACCTACACAAGCTTACTGTTGGCCAGAATATGTTCATGAAGAGCTGGAGCATCCCTGATGTCTCAGGAATTCCCTCTGTTGTTTCCACTGAACTTTGAATCGAGCCATCGTTCGGGGCACTGTCTGTTACATTTCAGTCTCTCCCTGACCCCCAGCTAAGAATTTTCTGTCCAAAATAAGGGATGTATAAAATGTGTCATTCAAAGGCACTTCCAAGCTTTGAAAATCAACATCAGCTGAAGCATTACTCTTCTGTAGTGGCTTCTGTAATTCTTTAAATTATCCCTTCATGAATGCTAAATGCCCTGAAGTTACCAGCTTCTTCCCTGACCAGTCTCTCTCTTCTAGACAGATCAAAGGCTGTTTCTCCAGGTATTTCATCTGCAAATCTGTACGGTAACAGCAAAGAGCAAGCAAAAATTAGTATCTCCAGTTGCCTCTTTTCATCGGAAACCGTCTGTGGCTATATTGACATAAAAAGGAGGTGAGTGTCTACTGGAGCAGGAAGAAATGAGTGTAATGCATTGCTTAAGTACAATTTGAATATGTTTATCTACAAGATATTTTGCCAAGTGTAACTAATAACTGAGGAAGAAAATACTATTGTCATCACCCCCAGCACTGGCAGTAGGCATAAGATTCAATTCTTATAGGCAAGAAAATGCATAGACTTTATAATATGTTTGTAAGTGTACTATATTTTCTTGCAATGCCTCCCAGCAGGGACCAGATCCCTGTTGTGCTGGATGCTGTGAAAACATACAGTAAAAGACACTGTCAGTGCAAAATCTTCCTTCTAAAGGGAAGAAAGGGAAGAAAGAATCTGTTCCAAAGGGAACAGCTTGCCCAGAGAGGTTGTGGAGTTTCCATCCTTGGAGATATTGAAAAGCTGTCTGGACACGGTCCTGGGTAACCTGCTCAGGGTGACCCTACTTGAGCAAAGGGTTTGGACTGGATGATCTCTAAAGGTCCTTTCCAACCTCAACCATTCTGTGATTCTGTGGAATAAAGAGGATTTCTTACACAGCAATGAGTCTGCATTTGGCCAGTTTAGTGTCTGCATTCCCTAATCCACATTGCTCTGGGAATCCCTATACTGTGGGACGTAGTACCAACATGTGGTCTCCCCAAGGAAGCCTCCTCCTTTGACACAGCTGGTTATTCAATTCCTGCCGGCATCTCTGGCACTGAATGGAGGCAGGATGTCTCTAATGACAGACTGCTTAAACGAGAAAGATGATGATCTCAAAAACCCTGCGCATGAATGAGGCAGCTGTGGGAAGCACAGAGGTTCTGCTCATTCTCCACAAGTGGGAACAGTCTTGTAAAATTAAATATTTAAATTGCAAGGTGAAAAAAACCAAAAAACTATACAAGGCAGACTTGACAGGAGAGGGCATAGTCCTAGAGGAAAACACACAGGACTGTGTGAGAACTTCAAATTTGGTCCCCAGTTTCTGTGTTTAGATAAAGATACATCAGTTAAATAGCTAAAAATGGGGTCTCACTCTCTAAAACCTCTATCCTGTCCTGTCATCTTGAGCTGTGCAAAGCATATATAAAATACCAGGACATCAATAGGGGCAGCGCTTCACAGGCATTTTGCTTGGCTATAAGTAAGTGCTGGAGTTACAAGGCAATGAAAAATGCCTGTGAAAATGAAAATCTGTATCTCTTTCCTGGAAAAGGGCTTCCTTACCATAAGTCCCTAGCATGTCTCAACTGTTACAAATGAAGCAAATCAGGAGAGTCTGATATAAATGGCAAAGTCCTGGTACTGTGGGGAATATCCTTAAAGAGTTCCATTGCCTACATTAATGATTGCATTTGCTCACTTAAAATGAATGTGGTATTTAAAACATAACCTCCGAGTCATGATGGGAGAAGTTATTTTTATTTGCTAGAAATGTCTATGCAAAAGAGAGCCGGTGATGCGTGCTCTTCTTGGCCGCTCGCTTTCAGAGACAGTGCTACACTCCACAGGAGAGAGACAGGCAGACTTCTGTACGCTGCCGATGCGATTTCCGCATGGATCTGGGTTTTGTTGTCATGCAAGTGTAATCTGGAGTAACTCCATTGCAATTTTTAAGCCATAGGGTGCAGATACTAGGACATTATTGTTTTCAGTGCTTTACGAACAAAGCAAAAATGATTGTGAACTCCCTCAGACAGGGACACGCAACACTTTCAGAGCAATCGGAATGATTCCTAACTTATCTTTGTGGCTGAAGGTGTGGAAGAACATACACTGTGTAATATTTAACAGCAAGAAGAGTTGCATATATAAGTAGCTGGACAGATGCATGGACTTGTGTTATGCTGGCTGAGACAAAAATGCGTAACGAAAGGACAGGTCCTACCCAGAGATCCTTTAAGAAAAACCACCCTGTTCACATCACAGTTGCATTCACTGTAGGCACCGCACGGCGTGTGCACACCCACGAACATGCAGCATACGTCTGCTAACAACTACAGACATTGTTATTAACCTCAAGCATGGAACGATCAGTAATTGGGTTTTCCAAAGTCTGGAATCTGGCTTGGGAACTTATGAATCATAAGATACAAAACTAGAAATAAATCAGTTCTTTTGATTTGCCTTCAGTTTTCTGAGCGTCTAGGGGTCAGAATAAGGAACTGAAGTGTACCTAAAAAGTTAAATCACGTACATTGGGAATTTCAAGCAGTCGCATGATACCCGGAGATGGTAAATGAAGGGAAGTTTGGGGGGGGGGGGGGGGGAGCAAGTTGTGGCAAAACAGCAAGAGGTGGCAGTTCTGCCTTTGAAAAGTATAAAGTACTCAAGTATGCAAGTGCCTGAGGCAGTGGAATGGAGATTTTGGTGGGAGAGAGCACTGGCTGCTTGGAAGGGCTCCTTTAAGGATGAGTGGGGAAGAGGCTTCCCTAACCCTAACGGTGCAGCGCACTGGGAAAAGAGGCTCATTCCTGCCCAGCTCCCGCAGCAAGCTCTCCCCTGCAGGCCTGGAGCAGCTCTTCTGAAAGGACTTCTACTGCGCAGTGGAGAAGCTCAGGGTATGCACCTCTGCTTACAGCTTAGCTACTAAGCGGCGAAACGCAAACCACTGAGCTCTGACACTTCCGATGGGAAAAAAAAAGCTTTCTCTGCTGCTTTCCCCAAAGGTGATGTATTCTGTTAAAATATATTGTGCAACACTCTCTGCCTTAAAAGCGACTCATGCAAAATTAATCACACTGCGCTACATTTGTGGGAAAATACATTTTACTGCAAGTTAATTTGAAGAAAAAAAGATTACATAATGAATGTTTTAACAGAAACAGAAACAGTTATGAGTTGCCTTAACAGCATTTATAAATCAAATCACTACGCATCGATAACTTTAAAACTAACCTACATTGGGCTTTTGGAATTATGTACAAGTAAAACAGTTTTTGAGTAGCTATGTATCTTTCATAAGTTCTCACTGATGATGAAAAATGTGGATTATTTGTCAAAAAACACAGAAAGGAATTATTTCTTTTCATTTTTAAGACTTGATGAATTTTGCGTGTTCTCCTCTTTCGAACAAGAATTTTCATCAACACTAATTACACGCACTCTCCTCTGTACAGATGGGAATTTCATCCATAAACATTAATAAATTGTGAGAAAAAAGGGATTTGTGATGATCTAGGCTCACCTGCTGTTTTGCACTGGCCAAAGAAGAAATTCATTCCTTTTTAATACTTCTTTTACTCCTTTAGCAAGAAACCTATATGAGTCCTGTTTCAACTACAGAGTATCTTAAAAAAATGCAGTGCCAGTTTATATATGCCACCACGTATGAGTGCGGATGCCTTTGCTCACGGGAGAGTGGTCCACAGGGCATCTCCTCTGTGCATTCATACGCTGCTTTAAAGGACTGACAGATGGGGCCACAGCCTAGGTTTAAATTAGCTTCCCATCCTAACTTTTTGGAAGCCTTTCCCCCACCTCTCAAAGGTAGCCCCTTCCGCCGAAAAACAGCCAGTGTCTGCTCTCCTGATGGAAGTTGCTTGGGGATATTTTGAAGAATAACTGGAAAAAAGCTCTGAGCCAGATTTGTGTTTCCTCCCTTCTCTCCCCATCCCCAAAATGTGATGGCACTTCTCTGGGATATCTCACCTCAAAGTTAGTTTCTCTGTCATGAGCAAATCTGGGGAAAAATGCCTCATGTTGTTTTTATTTCTCTTTTAAATTCTATAAATAAGACATTGGAAAAGCTCGTGTGCAACGAACCGCTTGTATAACATCATATCCATAGCAGAGAAAGAAAGTCCCCAGAGAGCAGGTTGACAGTATTAAATAATGTTACTTTTATAAAGAATTTTATGTCCAAAGTACACATGTGCAAAAAGAACTGCCAGTGTTGCTGACTCCTGTGAATTTAATTCAAGTTTTGCAAGACTAGGTATTTTTCTTCAAGCCCCAGCTCCTGGAGGAGATGGCAGTGTGATAATATGTCTGGGGTTTTCCTCTTTTACTACTTTCTTTCATTTTTTTTCTCACTTTCCTGACTGTGGAAAGGCCTGGAATGTGATGTGAATGTACCTCACAATCTTAAAAACCAGAAGGCAAATATGTATTTCTTTTGTGCCTTCAAGCCAGTCTCATGGCTGTGGGTCTTGTGGCACTTGGAGTTGGCAACACTAAACTGCCCCTAGCCCTTCCTTTCCCAAGTCGGAGTGATGATGCCTTGGTCAGTATATCCTGCCCTCTCCTGCAAGGATACCTTCAAGAAAGAACTAACTGTATAGAAATATCCCATATTTATTAAGCCCTGAGAAATTAAAGATGATCAGGACCCTATACTAACCACTCAGCTCGCTTATATTAAGTGACTGGTCCTTCCTCAAAGTTTAAGAAGGGTAAGAAAACCAAAGGAGAAAATGCCATTCTCAGTTTACAGATGGGGAATTAATTCACACAGTTATTCACGCCTGATCGAAAGCCCACTGATGTCAATTGATTGCGCAAGAGCACAGAGTCAGCGGCACGCACCCCTTCTAAATCTCTGACACTGCACTGAGCCCAAGACCAGCTTTTCTTTCTGTTACCAAAAGCAGTTGGATGAGTTTCTATGAATTTGAATGGGATTCATAGGCAGCTGTAAGAGTCTCACAGAAACTAACCCTCTGGAAGCAGCGACTGGTATTTAACCACGTAGCGTTAATCATCTAATCACTCCTCCTGAGTTTCCATTAGGTAGAGAAAGGAAGGGGTCTTCTCTCTGCCATTATAATATAGTTCTTCCCTTCAGATTTATTAATCTGAAACAATTACAAATGCATTTGCTAAATCATACAGTCTGAACTGCTAATAATATGCAATGAGAGAATAAATACATACATACATTTTAAAATACATGCTTCCTTTTCTCTCCTATTATGAATTCTGACAAGAAATAATTGCATGCAACCCTGAGAAATGAAGCTAATCATAATTATCATACAAACAGAAAACAGGCATTAGAAGTGTCATGTTGGGTCTGTATCAATGTTTTATATAATTAAGCAGAAAGTTATGCGATAGCCAGTAAAAAGGTCCCTTGCTTACTCTAATAACCAATTGAAATAAGATCCACCAGTATTAACCAGTGTTCACAGACGTAAGGAACTCAGCTTCTATGCTTTTGGGCTTGCCTTAGGAAGGGATTTTTAGCCCAAATTAAGGGATTTACCCACCCAGATGAATGAACCCTCAAAATGCAAATTCTTTAAGAAAGGTCCCTGCCCAGAAGGGCTGGCTGTGGCCAGGTACAACTGAACGCGGTTTTCTGAGCGGATGCTCTCAGCGCGCGGTTGCTATTGCTCTTCTGCGTGTGTTTTACCTCTGTTCTACAGAGCACTTCACAATCGCCACTCGTAACTCTCCTGCCACTGCTACGGAGGCAGAGGCCCTGGTTTGGGAAAGGTGCAGGAAATGCTCAGATAATATTTAGATAACCCTTTTTAATCATTGTATAAATAATTCTCAGTAAATTCAATAATACAAATTCTGTCATTAGAACTGGTAGTAAAAGTCCTCATATTTGCTTGATCATTTTGTAGATGTTTCCCCTTTGGCTGATTCAAAAATCTCATATACTATTTTGCTGTATGAAGAATGAACAAATGAATACATTTATCATTAACTAGGCACAGAGATTACAAAACCACCCTTTAAAAGAGGAGGAGCATGAGAAATCTGGTAGCAGTCCACCTTGCAGATTTCGAAGACATTAGACTAAACATTTGAAGCAAATTGATTCACCAGTTCCAGCTGTGGCCAGGGAGGGTAAGGGATTTTTTTTTTTTTTTTTTTTTTAAGCAAAACAGTAAGTCTCAAGACTCTACTATGCTACAGAAGTTTCCTGTGGTTTAAAAAAAATGGGATGCTCATTTGCATGGCATGGCATGCAAGAGGCCAGCCCTTCTGCTGAGGCACAGTGAATCACAAAACCCGTGAGGAAAATATTTATGAAGCATTTTTTCAGCTGTTGCTTACTATGTTGTAAATCCTTCCTACCCAGTTCTCTCATTCTACTTGCATAAAATTTGACTGTAGTTTATGTTTTTTTGGTTCACTTTAAAAAAACTCGCCCCTTTGTTTAACAAAAAAAAGAAAAGAGAGAAAAAGAAACAGGTTGCTAGGTTCCTGCCCATTTCTTATAAGTAGGGTTCAGCCAAATATGTTTAGATACTAACAAGAATCTACAGCATTGCAGAGACGCTAAGCTTTGCAAATGTATTAAAAAATTGAATACCCATTCTCAAGTAGATGGTTAAGTATCATGCTCTGAAATAAACACTGTAATCTCATAAGCCTCAAGAGACAGGCAAAGGATGTACTTTGAGTCCACAGAGCAGCCAGGAGGTCTAAAAGAAATCACTGCGAGTTTTATTCTGTAAAAATCCTGGAAAAGCAGCCAAGGAGCATGAGAAGTTTTGAGTATCTCCCAGAGGGAAGACTGAAAGGATTTTCTGTATGGAACAAGGTCACAGCAGAGAGAAAACAGAATATGGCACCTTGTGAACTGGGCACATCCCCAGTAAGCTGGAAATAACACACACTCACCTTGTCCACAATGCAGATCTGCTTCTTGCTTTGCATGTCAAGGATTTCCACTTCAAAGTAAGTAACTTTTGAATGTTTGAGAACTGGTGGTGATCTGAGATGGCCAGCAGAGAGCACGAGCTGTGAGAAGTTGAAAAAAGAGCGCGTCTCGTTGTGGGACACGGACAGAGCTCCTCCATGAGCCGCAAAGTCCCTCTTGTGCTCTGAAGCGCTGGGTTTATGCCTTCTGTGCATTGTGTGACCCAGCGAGAGCGATCGTCATATCAACCAGAGACAGGTCCAAGGGGGAAATGTTGCCTCCCTGCATCAGTTAAATACAATCACAGACCGATGAGACATGAAAGGTCAAGTGGCGTTCCATTTTAAGAGCACTGTCTTATTTAGCAGGAGTGAAAACAATGGCTCTGTAATCCTTGTCTATATTTAACTTGCTATTGTGATGTGCTGAATTGCTGCTTCCTTTTTTTTTTCTTTTTTATTTATACCAGCATTTGAAACAACACATCGCACTTGCTCCCTTTATCTAGATTCCCCAATGTAACAAGTCAGACCCTGAAATCCCAGAGCCCAGAAGGAATCAGGAATGAATGCTGTGAATTCCACTGTTATCTACTGAGCTAGATGTTTAAAAGTGTCCATACACACACACATATATGTTTAATAAATTTACATTTAAAATATATATCTATAAAAAGACATCAGATATCATGTACTCTCAAAATATTTACTGATGTACATGGAGGACAGAAGCAGTTAAAATAGCAAAATGCCACGAGTTCATCGGCAAAATTTAGAGGTTGCTTACAAATGCGGAGAGGATTTTGTACCCGCTTGTATTTAGTACTAGGAACGCTCTGTTATTTAATGGAGGCAGAGGTTTCCTCTCAGCTCTGCCAGGGAAACTCAACTGAAGTAAAAGTTTGGTACTTCAAAAAGTTTAGTACTGTGCAAGCCAACAGAACTATTAGTAATCTTGAAGTCATGCATAAGGTACAGAACCTACCTACAATAGGGCTTGGATCTTTTTATTGTTTTTTTTTTTTATTTTCTCTGCAGAATTAACTTCTCACAATGAAAGCCTGCAACAAAAGCAGACTTAATTGTAAAAATAAGGATTTCTTTAAAATAACATGTGTTCTCTGAAAGGGCTTCTCCAAGTCTTGTTTACACTTCATTTTTCCTTGTATGACTTTTCATATAATTCGTATAATATAAACTACCAGCACTTTTCAATCCTGAGATTCTACCCAAATTTCCTTGGGCTACCTGGGATTACAGAGTTAGAACGGCACCATGGATTTCTTCATCCAGATGTGCAGGAAGCTGTTTTCAGTGGTGGTACAGAGCAAGTTCTGGATATATTCCTGTTTGTTAAAAACCTCAGTTAAAGTACGATCAGTATCATAAAAACCATACAGGTTCACTAAGGAATTTTAATTAAGTGAAAAAAACTTCAACAAGATAAAAGTGACATGATAGCTCTATTTTATCTCCTCTGGGAGGTGTGGGGCAAGAGGAGAGAACAGAATACGTCTCTTATCTTTGACTCTGCTATTACTTGCATAAAATTTAGTGGTCATCATATCATGTCTAGCTGCACATGACAAGAAGCCCTATGAAATAACTGAGAAACCAAATGAAAAGGTTCTGCAAAAGTTGAGAATAACGCAAGAGTGACAGGGACCCCCCAGGAAAAGCAATTTCCAAAGCAAAGCTCCTCTCCTGACAAAATGCACACATATGCTCATCTTCCTGTGTATGAGTCATCTAGTCGTCATCGATGGAATAATCCATGCTACTTCGAGTTGGATATGTGCTTAAGTCCTGGCAGGATTAAACCCGCATAATGAAATCTGTGCGCTGCTTACAGACATACAGGAAAGACGTATGAGAAGGAAACAGGGAGTTAGTAGGCTTGAACCTGCGAGCAGGTTTGAGTTCAGTGGAACAGCAATGGGCATTTTCAGTGACAAAGTACTTGCACTACCAAGAGATACGGTCTCCTTTATTTATTTATTTACAGGGAAAGCCCTGATTGTGGGAATGCACAGATATAATAACACTGGTCACCTAATATAAACGAAGGATGGACTTTTGGCTATACTGAAATCCATTAGTGCCTTGCTAGTGATGCAAAACAAGCCAGCATCTAAAGAAAAAATATCTTCTTTATACTTAGACAAGATTATTTGATGATCAAAGAATTATACCTGTCTCTCTGAGTTTAGATGAAAGGTGCAAAAGGAACCACTAGCCTGGAGGCAGCAATATACAAGCAGAATAAATTTGCAGAAATTTTGGTACAAACAGGTCAAAACAGGGACAGTGACAAATTATAGGGTGACTGTAAAGGGCTTAATAAAAACAGCTACGTGAAGATCACAGAACATACAGTCAGGTCCCAATTCTATGTGTAAGATATGCTTGTTTGGTACAGACTATTATAAGGAAACTGTATAAACTATTATATACAAGCTATATACAAGAGATGAGACAAACTGTTGTAACATCCCCTTTCAGCCTTAAAATCTATGAATTGGTGAGCTGCAGTAATATATATTAATATATTTCTAAATTGATTTTAATTCAAATGCAATGAAGAAAAGTATTGATAATCATAACTAATTTCTGTGCGTATAAGGCCTTGGTGGTGCAATTATTACAAATGGATATATTTAAAACATCATTTAAAATGATAACATCTGAGCTGCTGCTTCTGAAAACAAGCTTTTGATTTACTGCATACATTTAAATGGTCAGAATGTAATTACTGACGAGTGAACAGTTGAAGATCAGAATCTATTCCAGTAAAATGCTTACAGAAATGTATTCTTGTTTTTTCAATCTAAGCTAATGATAAGCAGTTTCAGTATTTTGATAAAAAATAATCTCTACAGAGCCAAATCCCCAGCTGACATAAACTAGCATAGCTTCCTTGAAGGCAACTGTCCCTGTCTTCATAGTATTAAGTTATGGATCTAGGGCTGGACTGTAGCACCATTTGTATACACAGTGAGTGGGGACTGACTGAAGGCAAACAGATTACTTGCATATGAGATGGGTGAGAGCTACGCTACCAAAAATAATCAGGGATAGAGTTACTACTGATAACCTAATGTCTAAAACGGAGATGCAAAAAAGCAGTGGAGATTTTACCATTAATGTGACAAGTGCTGTACTTGCTTAAAATGTCACCACTGATTTTTTTTTTTCTGGTTTGATGTAAAATAATTCAGCCCTTTCTATGTAAAAGTGCACGAAGTGAAACATTAATTACTGGACAAAAGACACAGCTTTGCTTTCGTGCGGTGTCTGTACCTTGTCTTGGTCTGGCGGAGGGGAGTCCCAGCACAGTGGGCACAAGTGATCAGTCCTGTGGTGAGATTTATCCATCGCGTTACATGGGTGTGGGCTGGTGGTCGAGCAGCTTCCCAGAGCTGTGGCAGGGCTGGTAGCCAACAGTCCCCGAGTCCCCGACCTCAGCTTCGTTCTGGGACTCTGAGAGGAGTCAAAGAGCACTCAGCAAGAATTAAATCATCTCTGACAGCTTCAGCTCGCACTGAATTTCCTGCCATATATGGGGGCAATATTTTCAAGGGGCCATGCAGATGGGCATAACGCTTCTCAAACTGTGGCTCTACCTCCTCTCCTCCCTTGGCGCTTGGCTGACACGAGCTGGTTGCAGATGGGCAGACGTTTTGTTAAGCCCTGCCTCTGAAAGGAGCTTTCTCCGGGAGGGAGGGAGGGAGGGAGGGAGGGAGGGAGGGAGGGGGTGCCTGCCCCAAGCCATGCAGCAGGGCCATCATTTCCATTTTACTGAGCTGTCGATGTCTTCCCAACAAAAGGGACAGCCGTATTTGCCTTTTTGCAGCTTTCTAATACAAAGCCTTAAACAAACGCTGCCCAGCGCGTGCCACGATAAATGGGGTGACAGTGGCAGGTACGGGCAGGGGCTGACGAGGATCTGAACTCAGCTTCTGGTTATGACACTGACCTCCCGTGCGGTCTTAGGGAATTGCCTGTTCTCCTGCTTTTCCCTTCCCGCTCCGTGCGCCCTCTCTGCGTGAGGCTGCCTCTCACCGTGCATTGGCAGGCAGCTGGGCACAAAGAGGCTTCACAAGACCTCAGCTGGGGCCTGAAGGCGTTACTGAAGCACCTTTTCATCTCTGGCCATGCTTTGTGCTCCTTCTGCAGAGGACTGCTCAGCTCCTTTCAGTCTGCAGAATGTCAGCTGTTAAGTCAGCAGCACAGGGGCAGCTCTGTCACTCCGGATGCTTGTCGGCAGCCCCTCACACATCGCGTTTTTATCGCGCGCGCGCGCTCCGAACGTTCAGTGGAAGCAGGATTATTCCTTTCCCACCAGCTTTGTGATGCCAAAGAGCACCCGAGCAAAGCCCCAAGACACAGATTCCAGAGGCCCACGTATGTGGGGTTCGGTACATGCAGGTGCATGCAGCCTGAAGAAAGGCAGATATCCAAGGTCTCCTACACTCGCTTCAGTGCCTCGTTTTTGGAGATTCTGCCATTCATTTTGCTGGGGGGGAAGAGGGGCTGGGAGCAAGAGCTCAGCTGTGTTGCAAACAAGTGGTGAGATCCCCGTGCTAAAGGAGACCTGAATCAACACGTCCCCATAGTATGATACCACACACACCCTTTTCCATGTTGGAATTAGTGAGTTCGGAGCCAGGTAGCACACTGTGGCTATGCTTTTAGTTTCTTCTTACTGAGCTGTCTAAGGATGGATTTAAGAATCTGATGTAATGTACTCATTTGTAAAAACATTTGTAAAAACAGTCTCAGCATCAACTCAAAATGTTCTATCCACAGAAGAACAAAAATGCCACTTCGAATAAGCTCTGGAGTGTCACTATTAAAACCACTTGGCACTTAACTTAAATTTTTTCTTTTGAAACTAAATCTTTCAACGAGTAAGTAATAGATAGGAAAGAAAGGCACAGAGAGTGCACTGACCCTGTAACACAAAACAACCCTATGGCTATTTTAAATAATGCTGAAGACTGAACTAGACCTCAGCAGTGCTAGGGCGCTGCAAAAGTGATGATACACAGCCGTGTTGCTCCCTGTCAGTGCTCCTCCGCAAAGGCTGCCCCGGCTCCACTTGCAGCTCTCTGCCACCGCAGCACCCACCCAGCGCACCCTCGCTGCCAGCTCCAGGCAAGCCAGCGCTCAGCAGGGATCGCCTGCCTCAGCTAAGCAATCAAGTGGGGCTTTCCCAAATGCCTCCGTTTAAGTTAACACAGTTCCTTGGGCGGCTAAGGTGCCCCAAGACATGTCAGACCAGTGCATGTACACACAAACCCATACGCTGTCACAGGCTGTTGAAAAACAAAGAATTGTGGGAAGTAAGTTTTTTAATCACCTTCAAATTGTGGTATTACTGTTGTGGCTTTCCTAATGCTATTTGCCTTAGGAGAAAATATGCAAGAAAGTCCTCAGCTGATGAGAAAAGTTGTGACAAATTGTAAACAGAGGATAGAAAGAGAAGCAGAAAGATCCTCTCCCTAAGTTTTTATTCCCTCTCCTGTGATTTTCCTGCATGATTTTGTACAACTGCAGGATAGCTGCAATGTGGCTAGACATTAAATTACGGCTGAAGGCAACCAGCGTCAGTCTTTAGCAATGTGCAGCAGGTCATGTTGCGCTTGGCACTTTCTCTTGAATGAAAAGCATTGCAATGCGGTGTGCCCATTCCGCAGTGGAGTAGCACTGGCTGCTCCCGATGCTGGGATTACTCACTGTCATGAGTTATGGCCTGTGCACCACGGCTTTCAAAAAACAAAGCGGATGGGAGGGACAAGGTGAAAAAAGATCAGTGTCCAAAAGTCAGCCGTAATGACTGAAAGTTTACCATACTGGAGGGTGTGAATCTGAACCCCCCCCCCCACTACTGCTTTCGGACACGTAAACCCACCAGTGCTGATACTAGGGAGTATGGAAAACGTGTGATTGAACTGATAACCCACAGCATAGCCACTGAGGACATCCAGAGTATTCTTCATGAGGTCAGAGTGCAGAAGCTATTGCCAAAGTCAAGCTGGGAATGATCCAACCCCCCTGCGGACTGGGCGCAGTAACAAACATGTACGAGCAACCTAAGGGGCCTAGCCACTTCCTGAAAAACTCTCAGCAAGTATCTAGGATATTTTCTGTATCTTATACATGCCCCAAAACTGACTCCATACGGACACTTACATCTCTTGGGTGAAATAACACTTCTCATCAGTAAAGAGAGTAATCATGGTGTTGGCAAAGAAGGCACTTCACAAGGAAGGGAGCTGTGCCATAATCGTTCTGTCAGATAATAAATTGTATGGATACAAGGCTATGGATTCTCCTTGCCTGCATCCGGAAATATGGGAAGGGGGCATATCCAAGCTTTGAAGTTGCACTAGATGCATTTTGTTTCCCAAGAATGGAAAATGTGCCACCTCGCATCCCTGGAGGATAGCCGTCTTTTTCCTTCGGCAGAGCCCCACCTCCTCGGCAGCTTGCAGCTGGACCTGCCACCTTCTGCTGGTGGGGAAGGACCTCGACCCTGGGCCAGGATGAAGTTGCTTATGGCCTGTCTGCTGTGCCTGGCTCCACTCACTGTAGATCTTCTGGGTGCGTGGACACTTTGTGAACAAAATACATTTTGTCCCTTTGTCTCAGACTGCAGTAGAGATGTCTTTGCCACTGGTTCAGAAATACCCCTGAAATGCCTGTACGTTGCATGTTGCTGAAATATATGGCATGCAAAAGAAGTGATCTTCTCACAAACTCCCTGGGTACACAGTTTTCTGGGGCTGAGATAAAACATGCTCCAACTTTGCTTATCATTCATGGTAACACGATGATTTCCCCCCACCCCCTGCTTCAGAGAACATTTTATAATTGCTAAAAGGAATAGGTTAGTAGTGGAATAGGTTAGTGACTGGTTGTGTTTATGCACACACACGGTGCATAAAACACCTACAGCTGAAGCAAGCTGGTGAGGACAGGTAATAGTCAAGTGTCTAAGGAAATCCAGTTTCTGCATATTCTGGAGTATGTCATTTCACTGCTGTATCCCTGTCCGCCCTTTATCCATTTCGATTATGAATGCTTAGGATTTGTTTCTTGTTTCATGACCTAGCACAATGAGACTGGAGGCTTGTCTGAGGTCTCTAGTATTACTCTGCTCTAACATTAATGAAGATCATAATCATGACTATCAGACTGCCTAGAAAGTCTTTTTGCCTTAGCAGAGGCAGTATCTCTGAGGTACAGCAGGTTGAGAGAGGCTTAAGATCATGACATAATGCTCCCTGTATCTTCGTATCCGGTACATGTGGAGACTGACTGATTTCCAAGTTTGTTTATGCATGGCTATTATGGAGCAGTCAAACACGGCCGTGCCCTCAGGAACTGGAGTTTTGCAGCCCGTTTTATTATCTGCTAAAGAGGAAAGAGTCAGAAGGAGGAAAACCACCTCCCAAATAATGCTCTTTGTCTTAGAGGCAGCCAGAACCAAACCCTCCTCCAGATCTGCCTTACAAACACGGATGGGTAATTCAATTACACTCCCAATGAGCACGGTGCATTGTAAACTTGGCAACACGCGGCTTTCATTTTGTCAAGAGTTTCGAGCAGAACTCAGGCTTGTCTGTCTGCTAAATCCATGACTGGACATGCGGGTAGATCAGCACAGTATTTTGTAACAGTTGTATCTGCCTTTGAAGTTTACTGGCACAAGCAAGCTCTGAACTAGAAACTTTCCTTGTACCCCCCCCCCTCAGGTGTACCCCCACTCAATCCTTGCCTACAGGGCTTCCTAGGAAACTGATGTTCATCCTGCAGCTACACCTGCATCCTCTGAAGGTTCAAGAGTTTAGAGGATTATGTTTCTTTTTAAGAATCCCATATAAGAACTCAGCCATTCTACACTGACTTAATCTTGCTTACACTGATACTATCAGAAGTTTTTACTACTATCGCACCAACAGAGTTTTGCCAGCTGTTTAAAATCCCACTCTAGTAGCCTGGGGATGTGGGTGGTGCTGATTACAAGCAAATTCATAGTACAAATCAAATCCAAAGCCAGTACTTATTCTATCCCCTGTTGATACCCAAAGAGACATGAGAGAAATAAGCAAAACCAACAGGCCGGCACAGTAATTCTATCTGCAAGAAGTACAAAGTGAAACCCCCACCTCCAGCCTCTGACACACACAAACACACACCTACCTCCCTTCCAAAATAAGCACATCAATATACAAAGCCTAAATCTGATGACAGTCAAGATGTATTGCAAAAGACAACTGTGGGACTGGGGCTTAGAGGAAGCCTGAGGAGATGGCTCCTGGTGATGAGAAGGCTGAAAGGAATCTTTGTAGGTGATCTGCTAAATCTCTTAATGTTCTTGAAGACAAGTGGTATATTTAGAGCTATGCAGAGAATTTTCAGTTTGTATTTAAATGAAATAAATCTGTGCAAATTGTGCTCTTCCTGATGTTGCTAACTCTCATTATTCAAGGCATATGCTTGTCTTTTTCCTTAAATCCACAGCATTTGGAATTATGTGATTATGTGGAATGGCCTGATTTTTTTTTTTAGTTATACATGTTTTTACTTAGGTAACCATGTAGCCCTTGGAAATAAGGAGAAATGTTTGAAAACTGGACCTCTAAAGGTCCAAAAACTTACACACTTTTGAAAAATAAAGACATCTACGATTTTTAACACAGCCTTGGCATTTTGCAGACAGTCAGAGACAGGGAGGCCAAGGCTGTCCATGTTTGAATCCTTCTGCAGACAGCATGCTTTGCACCTTACTGTTTCTTTAAGGCAAAGATTAGAAAGCAGTATTAGGAGACAAAGAAATGTCACCCAAACTTGTCCAAGAATGACTTTCAAGGAAAATTCCAAATCCTTCCATTGACCTTTACCTGCAGAATCTTCCCTTTTTCCCTTTAGCAGCTCCCTAAGCCTTTGCCCTTTTAATAGCGAGCGTTTCTTTAGATTGGCCTTAGCAATGGTGCTTTGTCACCTTATTGCATTGTCAATCTGTCTAGAAAAATGGCACCTCAGTTAACAAAGGTTAACTCCGAGACAGAAACTTGCTTCCAACTGTTTGGCTTAATCTCAGGGCCTCGCAGCGGGCTCCCGGCATTCTGATGTGCAGCCGCTCGCTTAAGGAAAGCCGCTGCCTGCACTTCTGTAGCTCCGTGGTGTGCGTGATGAAACCCCACCAGTCTCAGCACCTGTACTCATGCCTAGCAGCAAAGCAAGCAACAAGGCAGCACCGGGGTGGAAGCCTCTCCTCCAGGGGCATTTGTCAGAGTCCCGAGAGCATGGACAGCAAGTTTCCCTGCATTTTAGCATGGCTTTATGTTATCGTGCCACTTCACAGAGGAAAGAGAGAGGGCTGAGTGGATTAATGAAGGACAGGTGCTGATACCCAGTACTTTGCGGCAGTGTAAGCTTACTTCATGTCCTCGCATAATTTCAATAGAGTATATTACTGACACCATCTTTTTTAATCCCTGCTCCTGGAGCACATCCTGACTAGATAATGAATTGTAATTTCACAGGGTAAGATCAAATAACCACATTATTGGAAGCTGATCAGCCCCTAAATAAGGATGATGAAAAGAAATGCAGTAAAACAAAGCCATTTTCCACAAGCGGCAGCAATACAGAACTGGCAAATCCCTGCTCTTATTGCTGAGATTAAATGCAGCTTTCTTTCTGCAAAACCATTAGGTGCAAGACAAAGTTGGAGTTACTTGGAATAGTTTCAAGAAAACAAAATGTTGTTCAAATATGCAGTTTTTGTTGACGTTGAAGCACTTCTAAAGATTCATTCATTTGGATGGGAAGATATTGAGGTTCAGAACAATCTAATCTCTCTGTAATCATTTCTGACCAGGGAGAGAGAAGAAAACCTTGACTAGAACACCTGAAGCATCCTAAAGGAGTTATTTCCATATAAAAATATTCAAAAGGTTTTGTTTTCCAATGCAGAATGTATAAAAATCCTGAGACATCAATAATTGCCACAAAACATAACTGTGCCCCTTCAGACAGTTCTATCGAGATATGTTAGAAAGCTGACAATGACAAAAAGAAACCTGCTATTTTATAATGTATCCTTTCTGCCCGAAGTTCTTGGGGTGATTGGTCTTCTATTGCTTTTGAAATGTTACGTGTTATTTCTTCTCATACAAGAAGCCAAATTGTTCTCAGTCTTTTTCACTTCAGGGCTCCATTAATTAGGTTTCTGAAACATCTGTCAGCATAACCTTCTTCTTTCATAAACTTACAAGTTTTCAGAAAAGTTACCATTTAGTATGACCTTTCTAATATTCAGTCTCAGCCTGAAAATTAATTTTGAACCAAAACATAAATGATCATCAGTCCTTTACTTCTACATTATTGTTCTGACTGAAAAATATTCTGGTGATGCTTTTCTCTCAAAGCAGGATGATTTTGAGAAACAGCAAAATTCCTGAAACCTTGGAATGTGACATGCGAACAAAAGAAGGTTTATGTATTTCATGAGAACTGTCATTCCGTGGCAGTTTTCTTCAAGCTTGAAATGTTTGGAAAAATGTTTCCATGTAGCAAAATTAAAAAACAAAGCCAGGCATGCTCATGAAATTGAAACACTGTTTCTCCTTCTTGCTTGGTCTCCTCTGCCAATCCGGTTAACTCATCTGCTCCCAGAACTGCACCACTCTCAGTGTGAACCCTCATGAAGGAGTGACCCTATCCCAATTTTGTTGTCGCCAAGGGTTAGTGCCTTCTGTTTTATGTTTTGACCATTATTTCTAATGAGGCTGCATCAGAGGCTGGGGTCTCGCTTCTTTAGTCTCATTTAAAGCAGTGTAGGAGATGTTTGATATTTAAGGCACTAGGAGGAAGCCACTTGTTCTTTGTAACTCAGTTGCAGCAAGAGGTTCACTTGAGCTCAGAGCATTTTTGTGGTAGGGCCTGGCCCAACACGGAAAGGTGTGCTCAGAGGGGCTGTTCTGCTTGCTGCAGGGTTAGGTGAGAAGGTCACTAACTCATTAGCCGCAATTCGGCAGCCCTGCCTCACCTCATGCAGCCTGCCATCTTCACAGCTCCTGGAGCCACCACAAACCCCCAAATAAAACCCACCCTTTGTCAGGAAAGGCAGCCGGGCTGGAGGATATTGGCAGAAGGAGCAACTGCACTGAGGGCCTGTCTGCAAGGCCTGCAGAGACACCATGCTGAACAGAGAGCTGGCTCTCAAGCTAGCCAGAGGGCCCTGGCCCTTTCTCTCATGCCTAAACAGGTGAGGATTCAGAAACCAGGCACAGAAAGACCTGCCTCCTGGTTACGTCTCCGCTCTCAGAGAAGACCCAGATAACCAGGCTCTTGAGTCCCTATGCAACTTCAGAGGACAAGATCCACATAAGTACCCCATGCTGGGGCGCCTGCCTCCCATACACAAGTACAGGGTACCCTGGTAGCTCAACGCTGTCCTCCAGATACCTCTCCAGGAGCCACTTGGCTTTTGGGATTTTGGCCCTGCCAAGTCTGGATGCTGAGGAGAAGGCAGAACTGACCCCAGTTGCCCACAGCCTCAAAGCAGGTGAAGCCCCCTCCAGCACCAGGGCATCCTGGCGCACACACAAAGATGGACCCTGTGCGAGCTCCAGGCTTCCCCTCACTTCCGTTGTTAATGACCAGAAAGAAATGCAGAGACACAGAAATCTGCATTTAATCTATATAATGGTCTTTCTTACACCACACACAAGCCTGGAACAAGGTGAAGAGAGTAGGGTTTTAAATTTGGGCTCTGTGGAGAAAGGGATACTGTTAGCTCCAGAAATGCTTTGGTGGCTTCTTCTGCCACACTTGTATTCTTAGTGAAGAAAGCATTTTGCACCTGGTTCTCTGTTGCTGTCACATCCCAATTTATTTGTGCTTTATTTTATCGCAACCAGCACTTGCACAGAAGCATTTTTAAAGCTTAAAAAACGTGCTCCTTTGCTGTACAGCAAAGTTGGCAGGGAATAGCGGACTAATTTGTGTAAAGTTTGCAATGCACAGATTTCCCTTTTCCAGTGGCAAAGCAGAACGGAGAGAGGCTTGCTGCTTAGATTAGTTAGCATGTGACATCTCAGCAGTAAGTAGTTTGGCTCTGAGGACGAGCAAAGCTAAAACAGACGGTTGCCATAGCAGACTCTTAAAACCTTGACAGGAGCCAATATGTAAGCTCAGGCTGCCAAAAGACAGCACTTGTTGGTTGACACATTAGGACAACAGCGTGTCACTCAACACCTCTGGAGTCTGAGTTTCAGTTCAGGGCTTCTAGACAGGAATGACCACGAGCAGCTTGCAAATAATTTCAGGACAGCTACCGTGTGTTTACATCCAGCTGCCAGAATTATCTTCACTTTTTAAAAAAATAGCTGAAGCTGCTTTTAGGCTGACAACTGTCTCTCTAAAGCATGCCTGCAGTTTCTGTAGCCTTCCTGGGCTCAGGGTCTTACAGATAGACAGGACAAGGAAAGCCACAGCATTTCACAGTCTGGGAAGCATCACGGGCAGGCTACAGGTAAGATACTAGCATGTCTCACCAGAACTTGCCATTGCGCAAAGCAACTCAGATCCACAAGCAGCTTCAAAAATGCTATACAGCACAACCCTGGGTAGGAACAATGTCCTCCGAGCCCTGTACCCAAGTGTAGGAAGTCCTCTAAAAGGCTGAAGGTGCCGCATATATGCA
The DNA here is from genome assembly GCF_036417845.1 of Apteryx mantelli. Classification (NCBI taxonomy): domain Eukaryota; kingdom Metazoa; phylum Chordata; class Aves; order Apterygiformes; family Apterygidae; genus Apteryx; species Apteryx mantelli. The sequence continues at coordinate 3,253,855 of NC_089982.1, forward strand.
AGGGTGGACCAAAGACTTGGCATCATGTTTGCAATCTCTCAGGGCTAGAAATCAGAGTAATTTACCAGTGGAAAGGGGAAATCCTCAGCTGCCTAGTGGGACCTGATGCAACCAATGCTAGTTCCACAATCTAATGAGATACAGGAATTTGAAAGCAGGGTATTTTTACAAAGAAGGAAACTCTCCAAGAACCCTGTCCCTACCTGTCAATATCTGTGCCATTTTGTGGCACGAGACTAAAGTGTCTGTGGCTGACGTCCTGCACTTGAAAAGCTCCCCCGTCAGCCAGGTTGCCAGACATCCTGTATATGAAACTTATTAAATAATCGGTCCTGTGTTGCCTGAAAAGCAATGAGATACAGCTTGGCTTTTTCCTTCCTGACCATCAGCTATTTTTCCGTATGCCCAGCACCTCAAGCTGTCAGGCATTTGGCAAACCATGTACTGCCATAGGTGTACCAGAAATAATCCATGTGCGCTGTCCTGTTGTGCGGATTGGGAGGGACGAATTGACCAGGCTTTCTCGCTGTGCACGCACGATGGAGACAGCCTGTGCATTCATGGTCTCTCTCTCCCTCTCCCTCTTTCCTCTGCACTGCAGACAACCGTGGCCATCGCTGTGCCGTACAGGAGGCCCTGCTCTGATCTACTTTCTGCTGTGACTTTCCACCGAGAGCAAACCACTTGCAAGCACCACAGACTCTGCGTTTGAGTCCGTCTGGTTTAGCAGTCTTTGTGTGAGAGCTCTTGGTGTTATGTCAGCCCCATGGGGAGCGGGCTGTGGTTGCAAGTCTCTTTACAGATAAAGAACCTGCCTTGCTATCGCTGCTGTCAATACAAAGGAATTGGGAGTTTCATTCTGTCCTCAAAAAGCTGATTTTGCATTGCAAAAGCAGAACAGCAACAACAGACAGGGAAAATAACTAGTGAAGAGACTCAATCACTGTCCACTGCAGTTGTTATTTGTATGCAGGTTTAGCTATTAAAGAGTGTCAAGCTGCAAAGTGGACTGTTAGTGTATACAGTTTAGTAATAGAAAGGGACATATTGCAAAGTGCTAGGTTTCTAATGAATCTCTGAATCCACAGCCTTTCTCTGAATTCATGGCACTTAGAGCAAAGCAGATTGTCCACTGGTGTATGAATTTGTTGCAAGCACAACGTAGGTCTACTAAATACAGGGAAATACAAGCTCCACACTTCAGATGATTTCCTTTCACAGCATTTCCTCGGCAGACTAAGACACATTTAAAATGAAATACCTGGGTCTTGAGCCAGAATAAAAACAAAACTTTGAAGAGGTCCAAAAAAAGATCTCTCTCACAGTTTTTGACAGAACAAAAATCCTGTTTTCAGCTAGCTGTAGCAGCAAGGTAATGTGAGATTTGCCCAAGGATGAAAGAATCTGTGGCAGAATAGGAAAGCAGCAAAATTCTTCCACCTTGCTTTTGCATGGCTTACAAGGAGGCAAGGTGAAATGATCACTTCTGTTATTAAATGATAATTACTCAGCACACCTTTTTAAAACACGCCTAAATGAAATGATGGGTTCTCTTAAGAATACTAAAGGCACCAGGAATCCTATGCACAAGCACAGCATGTCCCCTGCCACAGGTGACATGCGGGCTGGATTCATCGCCAGTGGGATGGAGCACAGACCTGTGAACCTCTCGGGTCGGGAGGGAGGCTGGCTGGGTTCCTCAGGCCCGTGCCTTAACTTAGCACTGCTGAAATGCTGATAAGTAGACATCTTCACCAGCAAAATACTTAAAGCTTGTTTTAATAATGTTCCATATATTGCTAAAAAGCAAGTTCTGAGCCAAAAGTTGATCATTTCATCCTTGATGCTCTTTAGACTTTATGAGATGTGCATACCAATACTGATAGTTTCTTACCTAAAAATATCTGTAGATTTCCAGCTATCTGTTGGGAAATGCCACCCATGAAGGCAAAACCTTCAGCAGCAGCATGTGTCTCATTTTCAATAGCGTTGTAAGCTTTGCCTCAAAGAAGCCGAAGTACAGTTTACATCCTGAAACACAACAACTGATAGCAACAATACAGGACAATATAAAACTGGCAGTGAAGCATCTGTGTCGACTTAAAACGACAAAACAAATGGAAAGTAATTAGTAAGAGTACTAAATGCCCCAAATTAAATTACGTATTTCTCCCCGAGGAAAATGGGAGATTGAGCATCGCAAAATGAAAAATGGGAAAGACCATGTGGGCAGAATTTTGAAAATCACAGCAAGTGCTTTGGTCTAGGCTGGGTGTTTGGCCAGAGGGAGCTCACCAAAAACTGAAGCACTCGGGGTTCAGCAGCATTTAACCTGGAGGCTGAGCTCAGAGACAGCACAAACCAAAAGGAAACTCTCCACAGCAGCCAGAAGAAAACAACTTTTCTGGCTGAACAACAACAGCACATTCACATCCTTGATTAAAAGTATATGAATGAAACATTTAAAGAAGAAATCTTTTGAAACCTAGAAAAGATAGTAATGTTTTACAGGATAAGAGGTTTTGAGAGATTTCAATTCAGTCATTTTTAAATGGCTCATTCAGATTTTTTAGTCTTGGAATGAATAAAATATGGCCATTCACACAATCCAGCACAGAAGACTGGTTTTTGTGCCCTTCCTATATAGTCAAGGGATAGAAGGCAAATCAAAGCATCTAAGTCAGACATCTTCTCTGTATCAGCCTGGGAAAGAAACTCTCTGTTTCTGACAGCTGGAGTTGGTTGCCTGAAGTTATGCTCTGTGAATATCCCTCTAAATGTCCAACATCCAGAATTCACAAGGGATAAAAAAAATCTGCTTTCTGATATGCTTTAGTCATTGCATGCTCTAAATTTTGGGATTAGCAGTCTCTCAGAAAAGAAGAGCTGTAGGTAATCAGAACCTGCATCTTAGATTTCAGCTCCAAGAAAAACCTTCCAGTAGCACAGGATTCCCGCCAGCCATAAGACAAGGGAAATACTGTTAAGGAAATTTCCACTAGATAATTTTATCATTACTACCCGGTTTTCAGAGGAGTGCATGAGCACATCTGCCACCATGGAGCAAAGGTCAAGGCCACCATTCCAAAGTTAACACTTTCAGACAAGTTTTTTATCATGACAACGCCCACATAAATCTCCATCAGCCCCAGCACATTTAGTGTCATTCCTTAGTGGGTAACCAAGATCAAAATCTGCTCTTCTATTTTCAGCACATACTTCAATTAACAATAAACACATATATAAAATAAACGCCTGTTTGAAGAGCTGATTTCTTTTAAGATGAATATTTATCATTTTGTTTGCATAATAAGTGGTTAGGCTATGTTTAATTCAGGTTTATTAAAGTCCATGAGATATGCTGTATGAGAGAAATAAATACAATTATCTTTACTATGGCAATAAATGCATAATGAAATCCTAGCACTTCCACTCTTGAAAATAACATGCCCCACATAAGTATAGATTTTGGCAAAGCAATGTTCCCCTGCCACACAGCACATGTTTAATGAAGTTACTCCTCAGCTGTTTGTTGCTGAACTGAACTGAGCCAAAATGAGGTGAGTTAACTGAATTTGTAAGCACTCCTAGTCCATTAAAGTGAAAAACCCTCCACTGAAGGAAAACTGAAGTTTCCGGTTTCAGTCTGAAACGTTGGTCTGCTTATCAGAAAGGATGATCATTTTGTCTTTTCACAAAGCAATTAGAGCAGAAAGCAAGCGAGGAAAGGAATTAAGAGGGATTTGTGGTCAGATCACTTGGACCAGATGGATTCACACAAACTCAGGATCTGTCCCTTTGCCTTGCCCACGTCCTGGCCACTTGCTTTGGCATGAATATACTGAAAGAAAGCCAATGGCACTTGTATGCACTGCAATTAATAAGCAAGCTTTTAATTTACCTATACTAAAAATTACATTCCAGGAAGCAGATGAAAAGCCATTTTATTAACTAAATGAAATATTTTCTTTGGGCTGTATAAATGACCCCAAAATGACACAGCCCGCCTGAACGCAGAGGTGAAGCTATTTGGTTTCAGAAAAAAAATCAGACTTTTTGCATTGAAAATCATGTCATTGGAACAGTATGCGCTGCAAAACAAAGCTTTAATAGTCAATAAAGACAGAAAAGGCAGTGCTTGCTACCTCATAGCTAGTAGCTTTTCAAATTATGGAATTCATCTGTCACACTCCACTTAGCATATCTATATCACTTCACCAAGTAATGCCACTATCAGATAGTTATTTTAATAGTGAAAGGGTAAATGAATCGTATAAAGGGTAACAGAATGGGGGGAAAAAAGACAAGACAATTAAATCAAGATTTTATCTCTCTTTCTTTTTTTTGCTCTGACACTGAAGAGTGAAAATTCCTCTTTCACTTGTCTTTCAATAGGGAAGAACACAGGGAGACTTATTAAACAAGGTGATTTAATACAGGAGAAATCTTCAAGGCATTTTAGGGACAGGTCTCTAGTGCTGCTTGCACTTCTCTAGGATAAGCGGTATGGAGGACTTTACTGCATGGATAAATGATTTGCATAAAGCAATCAGTCATCCAAACTCAAGAGTGACCTGAGACTTGTCCCTAAAATTCAAAGCCTACACCTTTACAGCTTTCGCTCTCCACGGCAGCTGGCAAGCTGTGGTCTTTGGGCAGGTTGTTCTCAAGGCCCCCCCCGTCCCCCTGCAAGTGCTTATTTCAGGACTGTGAGAGGAAGAGATATCTTCCTCGAAGGGAAGTGGGGATTCAGCATGCAGGAAGATGCTTCTCCAGATAAAGCACCGTGTTTTGTCTGTTTTCCTGGTGGCTGGCTTGCAAAAGCAGCACATGCTATTGCCATCCTGCTTCGTGTCACAAGAAGGTACCCCCACCTTCCCCATGCTCAGAGCAGGAGGCAAAGCACCCAGGCTGGCTCTGTCCCAGGAACCGGGCATCTGTGGAAATGTGGGCTGCTCCTCACCACATCATCCACATTTTGTCACCACGGCTGAAACCCTCAGGAGGTGAGACTTCAGTAGCCACTGGATTTTGCTCTGAAGGGAGGAGACTCCCACGTTCCTTCAGTTCTAGCACTAGTGTCAGCCAGAGGGGCAGTGCAAAATTCTACCGCAGCCTGAAAGTTCAAAGCTGCGACATTTCGTGTTTTGTTTTTAACCTGCTGCTACTTCAGGTGACCATTCCCATATCACGCAGCTTGCAAAAGACTGGTTCAGCGGGGGGGAAGAAAGGTGCAAAGAAAGAAGAGCGTTTGCATGCAGGGGGATATTTACTAATGTAAATCCCCAGCACTCATCGATCTGTGTAGCCCACACATAAAATCTGGCCCCTTATATATTGCTGCTGTATTCATAGTGCCACGCTTATTCCCTAGCCCACTAGAGAAGAATCCTGTACCTTCTTCAAGTTTTCCCATTCCTTTTCATTAAAAAAGTGTACCTATAGCAGAAGAGATTATCCCTGAATTCTTCAAAGATCTTTTGTTCATTATTTAATAGAACAAGATAGCATACATTCATGGAATATGAAAATGTTTTATTCACTATCTTCAGGTGACTCTTATTTTCCCTCTATCCCAGTAATAGGGTTAATACATTTGTATGCATTCTCAACATAGTATTTCACATTCCACCTGCAGATATATCTTTTTGTCTTTGAAATATCTATGAAATGCATTAAATAATCACTGTAAACCGTCTTTTGTTGATAACTTTATCATTTCACTTCCCTAAATTATTCATACAAATCCAACACTATATTATTACAGGAAAGCAATTAAGCTAGACTGTGTGATCTGCAGAAAATGGAAATTCCTCTCTTCTGTTGCACAGAACATGCTGTTTCCATTCCCTATTTACGTCAGCATCAGAAAACATTAGTCAGAAGTTTGTGGTGGGGGGGTTTACTAGCGTTAGCAATTGCATAGGGGAATAGACAGGTGATTTTTTTTTTTTCTTAGCCCTATCGCCTAGCTGTAACGGAGCACTTGTCACCAACACACATATAAAGGAGTGAGTATTATTTTCCCAAGCTAGAGTTAGTGAAACTGAGGCAAAGCACAGTCTGCCACAGCTACTGCCTGCTGCAAGGCGCCCACGGTCCCCAGCCGCCAGCCCAGCGCTACAGCTGCTCAGCCACACAACCACACAAGTGGACAAAATCCCAGCTGCCACATCTGTGACAGTCTTGGCAACGGATGGCAGTGGTCGGTTTTAAAAGTGTGGCCATTAGATGTGGCCTTAACAGCTGCATAGTGTTTTCACGTGCCTATAAATATTACTGATCCCTTCACAGTGGCCTGTAAACTAAAGGCTACATTGTCACTTACTTTACGGAAGAATCTGAGTTAATGTGAGCACTAACCTACCCACATCTGTTTGAAATCTGATTTGGTAAGGACACATCTATTTCTTTCACAGGGCACTTGATATGAGGTAAGAATGCACAATATTTGTCTGATTTTTCTTTCAGAGAAAACTGCATGGGGTGTAGTCGATACAAAATAAGTGCTTAAGCGCGAAAGCCATAGGTGTTGCTGATTTAATGAAATCAACAGAGAAATCCGCACAGAAAATTAGTTCAGTTTTTGTGTTCAGCCCAGATTTAATGCAAACATACCAGAGAGCAGGAAACAGAAATTGCCCCCACACAGCCTCCTGCAGCCAGAATTACGACCTGTAACAATCAGCCGGTGACAAAAATCAATTCCATCAATGAACGGCACTGACAGAAAATGGAAATATTTCTTAGCGAAACATCTCACAAAAGCTCCTTGTTCTTCATCAAACGATTTTGCCATTAGAAAGAATAAATACATTACTATTATACATATACATATATTTTACTGTTCCAGTAATGAATTATTTTTTCTAGGAAGGACCAAAGAAATTAATGAAACATTTTCACACTCTGTGGAGACCTATTCTAGGTCATAACTGTAAAACAGAAAAGGAAAAAAAGATGAAGTGACAATAAAAAAAAAATGCCAAGAGGGTTTAAATTCTAGAAAAAAAAATTAAAAAGCCCTCTTCGAAAAGCTGAATTAATTAAAAAAAGAGAAACACACAGAATCCTGCTTTGCCAGCTCTCCTCCCCATCAGCCACTGTGCCTTGCCACAACTCTAGAGATGATGAGGTGGGACCACAAAGCAAACTGGGATAGCAAACCAAACGCTACCCCCGTCCCCCCAGTAACAACTAGGCTGGGCCTGTGCCCATCATGTCCTCAAGGTCTCAAGGCATCTCAAGCCTGGTTGGAAAGTCTGTCCACTGGATGGTGGGATTTACTTGGCAGAGAGGAACGGGCCTTGTAGGCACCAATTAGGAAAGAAAAAAAAGACCCTCCTGCCTTTATTAGGTAGCTCAATCTTTCTGCTAATGTGTCCTTTCTTATCAACTGGAACAGCCTTCAGCGATGTAGACCACAGAAAATCACCTCTAGATTTGCAAGAAGCCCACTTTAGGTTCGATGGAAAGAAGAAAAGCTCTAGGAAGTCACCATCTGTGTCATTCACACACTGAAACAGTGGTCGAATAAGCACTGTTTGCTTATTCACATTCCACAACCCAGAGCATAAAACAAACCGGGGAGCTGGCAGGTTAGCTGAACATAACATGCTGGGTAATTTATTATACACAGCTCCCTAATGAGCTGTGAAATAAATTCAGATTTGGCCCTTTTAGTAAATTCAGGATAATCTCCATCTCTCTAATATCTGAGCTCTTCTTTGCATTGTGGGCATAACCTAAATGCTCCAGCTGAGCTCCAGTTTCTGTTTAGCCAGGGACTGCACAGGCACTTTGCATGTGCCTTCACTGCAGGGTGGACATTTTTGAAGAATTGTGAGACAAACCGGGGAAGGTAGTTTGACCAGAGAACTTCGGGAAAGGCTGTACTGGCTATCCTTCCACATATTTATCATCACTTTTCTCCATGTAATCATAAAACAGGTCATCACTTTTCTCCATTTCACCATAAAACACGTCCTCTGCAAAGCATGCCATACAAGCTGGGTTTTTTTCAGATCTGAGAGGAGCAGATATGTGTTAAAAGGAGCAAAAACATACATTAGGCACATGTTTATGACTCTGAGACATACATGATAACATGTATCTGGTAAGAAGCTTGTATACTTGCATTATTTGGCTTGTCTATTGGGATGTATAAGATATGACGAGCCCAAAACTGCAAAGCCTTCAGCTAGCTCAGTCCCATAGAAGATGTAAATGCATACGACATAAACAGTCTCTCTTGACCTGCAGGACATTTGTATTCCATCACACCTTGTTTTAAAAGTTTCAAGCAAAGGCGATTCTGCAGACTGTCATATTTCATCAGCAGGAAGCGTTCTGGATATTCATTTACAATCTTCCCTTCCTTAATTAAGTCCAGCTACTTCTAGTTATACCTTTGTGTGCTTCATTAAATCATTTCGCTTCCTCCTTGGTATTTAACAACCTTCAGTAATTTGCAGACTGCTAAGCTCCATTCTTATCCTTTAGGTTGGTTAGTTGCCAAAACTAAACTAGCCAGCTCAGATCCTCAGCTGCTGTAAATCACTGCGGGTCCACTGGTTTCAGCAAAACTACGCTAACTTGGACAAGTTGAAATTCTCTTCCAGTATGTTTAATAGTTTTAATCTTTCTCATACTGTACAAGTTGCTCATTCCAAGTCACTGATCTGATCATCAATTTTTCTGTTTCAGCTCTGACCTCTCTACTGATAACACAATGTCCAGACTCAGCACAGCATTCAAGAAACGACTGCACCAGGATACTTCTTCTGTACATGCAGCCCACAATACCACTGGCTTTTTCTAAATGGGTTACTAACAAATGTCTAATCCAGGTCTACCATCAGCTTTTTATCTCCTTCAAGTTTTTGCTCTCATGCTGTATATACATATATATGTTTTCAATAAAATCATTGGAAAAAACACAGTTTAATACAACTTAACTTATTTCTGCCTACAGTTACGTAGCTTTTCCTTGATCTCATGAATTTGTCTCTTCTGTTGAATCTCAGGTTGGTTCACATAATTGAATAAAACATAAGCGCCAAAACAATCTCATTGGAGTGTGTGCTAGTTAAGTGGAAGGGATTAGCTGCTTCTGAAATGCAGTGACATACTATATATTCAGACCTGCTCAGCTGGAGACATGTGGGGATCACTTGTGAAGCGTGCAGATGTCTACAGTACAGAGCCAGGAGAAGGAAGTGCTGTCCTTTGCATTGCAAATCTAAACTCCGGATAACACTGATGGGCCAGAAAGTCAGTGCTACAACTGCCGTACAAATAAAAAGCTGGTCCTCACCTACACTGCTTGCAGCGTAAGTTCAAAAACATTGCAGGCATTCCTGTGCGTAACTTATATTGCTTGCTACTGAAGGACTTTGCATACTGCATACTGCTGTCATGTTGTGGTGAACTGCACTGTATCTCTCTAAACATACTGTCCACAGTAGTTCCCAGTGACTTCAGTTGAATAACTGACAGAAGGAAATGGCTTCAGGCTTCTGTGCCTCCGAGGATTCAGCTTCCCTCCCAGACCAAGGCAGATGTTGCTGTCTCTGCTGAACGGGAAACAGTGCTTCTGAGTTTTGCTTCTAAGCGTAAATGCGGTTGCATAGATGAGTGTGTTCACTGCAGTGAGAATAAAGGTTAAAGGAGGAGGGTCGTTCTGTGCCATGCAGCGTCTCAGAAACAACCCCACTAACAGTCTGTGGACCTGAAGCATGACAAATGGGCATGCTATGAACAGCAGAGATTTCTCACAACAGAGAACACTGGGACACGGTGCAGATAAAAGACATGAAAGACATTTAACACACAGGTTTTTCAATGGCCTAAGCAGAGGAGGTTATTTACTCCAAGAAAGAAAACAACCACAGCTGAGGTTCTGCAAAATAGTGTGCTCAGAACACAAATGCCGGGAAATAGTTTTCGACAGAACTGACACAGCTGAACTAGTGTTTAGCAAACAGGTCAGTAGCTGGGGCTATCCCAGAGGGCTGCAAATGTCAACATGGCCAAGTAGTTTCTGTGTGTGATGAAGTGAATTACATCCTACCCATTTTCGCAGAGCAGCAACATAAGGGCCGGTGACTTGACTTTGCCAGTTTCTAGAACGAGGACTGTAGTCTACTTGTAGCCCTTCCACACTAAAAGTGAACACCTTTTGCGGGGCATCCTTCTGAACAGGCTATATGCCCCGCAGAGGCAGAACAGGATGGGGATCTGAGAATTACCCGTGTGCAGGTTAACAGAATAAAAATTGACTTCTCAACAATGCAGAAACGAGCACTGGTAACAAACAGCCCTTCATGCTCACCGAAGATCAGGCAGGGGATCAGATGTCCAGTATTGGACAATTACTATCAGACAATCTTTGCTAATTAAACAATTCCTTGCCATGTCTCTTTAAATAACCAGCATTAACCATGACTGCTTTAGGAAATCCTATTCTTTACTTTCAAATACAGAGGACTGAATGCTGACAACTTCTTGAGTGCAGAATATTAGAAAACTGTTTCCAGCGCCATGATTCTCAAGATCAAAACCAGCGATGTTATCACTTAAAGTTGTTCTGGGGCTGCTCTAAGCTACATCATACATATGAAGATCCTAATACAGACAGCATGAGGGGATGAAAATCAGCAGGCCCCAAAAAGATATGGTCTGTACCCTTCTTCCATATAGGCTGCATATTTTTTTCTACATCATTATTAGATGCTTTAATACTCAAATGGGTGCTAATATTTGTCCCATGAATAATCTCCAAGGTCAATTCTGCTCTGAGCTGCCAAGAGGCTGGCCCTGATCGAGGCCAAATGAGGTGACAGTCACAGAGCTCCAAAAAGGCTGTTGTTAACTCTTGACCTGAACCTCTCCTGTCCTCAGATAGCCTCATTTTTCTCAAGCTGAGAAGTGTGCGAGACCTATGTGTGCCCTTCCAACCAAGGAAAAATCCACACAGCATTTGTGACTGGAATTCAGCCCCTTCAAGCAGCACAAAGGAGGCTCTACCTAGCAGTCAGAGTCCAGCCAAGAACTCAGGGTGCATGAAGAGATTTCAGAGGGCATTATCAATGGTCTCCTGTAATGCCTATTTTAATTAAGCTGTGTTGAGCCAACTGCACTTTGAGCTTCTTATGCCTTTGTTTGCTGGGTATAAATCATCTTCATCATTCGTGCTTCCATTCTTTTGCTGATGGAAAAGATAGCACGAAAGGATTCCTCTGGATTGATTAACTAAGCTCTCACCCCATTGCCCTTGGTAAGTTAAAGAGACCTGGAGGTTATAATCATCTTTATCACTGCACGTTGCACAGCCGTGTAGATTTCCATCTTTCATTTTATCACATCATGACTTTGCACTTACAGCACTGCACAGTTCTGCTAAAGCAACCATCCCTTCTCTCCCCAGCTGCTAATCTCCAAGAAAGCTCTGGATAGCTGCAGGACGTTGTGAATCTCAGTAAGCATGGATTTATAAGGGCGCTTATTTTGGTCTGGAGAACACAACAGTAATCATATGGGGTTCAAATCTGTGCTTCATCCTGTGCTTTCTGTGTGACCTGGTGCAATTCAGGTTGGGTTACAGGCACAGCAGAACCATGGCCAGTCTGAAGACCTGCAAAATAATTCACAGGTCCAACTTTATTCTTTCACTCCTTGCGAAATTATGAGCCTTAAAATGGGCTTCAGAGACACTGGTACAGCCAGATGGAAGCATGAGGAAAAGAATGAAGCATAGTATTTCAGGATGAACTGAAAAGGGGACCATGGAGGAGTCTCAGAAATAAGCCTTCTCTTGGGCTGAGAGGCCCAAATCCAAGTGAAAGAGCCAGTTTAGATCAACCACTACAAACTTCTTCTGGGATGAGGGATGAGTGCAGGAGTCTGACTAATACATTTATGACAAAACTACTTTAATAGAGGAAATCCAGACAATTTCAGAAATCAAAATATCTACAGCCTCTTAGGGTATGTGGAGGACCAATGGTAAAATCTTTGATTTAAACAGCCTGAGGAGAGGTGAGAGCCAGGTGGCCTGGCCTGAGGGTGCTAATAGGTGCTAATTGCCCTGATCTGCCCCCCTGGGGCCTCCAGGCACACACCCTCCACCCATGGCCCAGGAGCTCTGTATAAGCTCAGGCCTGGGGCCCTTACTCATTCCCTGTCCCATGCTGAGCTTGACTTGCTTGCAAGACTGGGACTTGTTGCTGCTACCTACCATCCCTGCTCTGCTTATCCTGCTTGGGACTGTGTCCTCATTGGTGAGGCTGCTGCGCTGCCCGTGGTGAGGCTGACCTTGTTTCCTGATTTGTCTTCCCTTGTGGAGCAGCCCTGCTCTTTCTTCCCCCTGCTGCTGGCCTCCCATCTGCACAGTGAGTACCCTGTGCTCTAATGACTGATTAGAGAGCCAAGCACTCCTTGGGGTGTTTGCTCTACCATGAGTGTGAGATCTGTTCTGTGTGTGGCTTAATGCCCCCGGAAGGGCCACATGTGGTGTAAGAGTCCAGGAAATGTGCCTGGGGCAGGTACTGAGTAGGGTGACACCAAGGTACAGGACCCTGTTTAGGATTTCTGAATAACTTGTTAGCGGCAGAGAGACTTGGGCTGTTTTCTGAGAATGCCTAGCCCAAACCTGGGGATCTGAATGTCCTTGGACTAGAAGGTGGCCAAGCAGTGGTTATACGAAAAGCCAGTGATGGTGAAAAGCACTAGGCTAGCCATAGACTCTGTGGAGGACTAAAGGCTGATAGAATGAAAGTCTCATTTGTGTTATATGCTGATCACTCCTCCTGGGAAGGCAACTGATGGGAAAAGGTTTTCTAAAAGGCTTACAAAACCAGAGGTTCTTATTTTTCCTTCTGTTTAGCTTGTTTCAGTGATGCTAATGAGATGGCTTAGGGATCTGATGGAGCATTGATTCCATCTCCTGGCCTCAAAAAGAAAGTCTGAATTTGAGTAAGACTTTATCATGACTATGAAGCTCTCTAAGCCTAGTTCTTCTAAGCACTAAAGCAAAACAGAAAAGAATTATAAAGAACAAACACATGAATTGTGCTTTTTCTAGAGTTTAAAGGTGAAGTTGTACAAATATCAGAAACTAATTAAGCTGACTGTGTGATACTTAGTTATCTTAGACCTAGGAGAAAAATTGATTTCTGTCACCCTGAATAAAATTACATTTTTCATACTGATTGATACAAGCAGACTTTGTTTCTACTTGCCCTGCAAAAGTAACCATTATCTGACTTCCATTCTTGAAACTATGCTGCTGAACTCTTCTAGTGATGTTATTTTAGTGTTATATTGATCAACAAACATTTTGTCTGGGAGTAACATTGAGCTGAAAGACCTTATATGAATATTGCATCACTATTTCAACTAATTGCAGTTTTCAAAAGGACATTATTTTTTCTTAAGCAAAAGAGTTCTTTAATTTGCACAAAGGTGTTGTGCTGTTATCAGCTTCCAGGTGCAGAAGCCTCTTGTGAGGGAGTGAATGCAAACTGCATGAACTTGTTTTCCCTGCCTTCTAATAACTGCAGTTAGTTCTTAAAACAAAGCTGCTGCTTGGAAACCAAGCACTCATACTCTGGATAAAGCCAGCTAGGGTTCTTCAAAAGAGCACGTTTGGGCATGCTTATGTTGTAGGCTTTAGGTACTGGTCAAAACCCACAGTGGCACCTATACTTGCCTCACTGAAAAGCCTGAGCTCAGGGCTGGCCTGACCTACCTTTTAGTACAGGCCAAAGGTAGCCCCTTCTCTTAGCTAGGTCAGCTCATCCACAGATAGGTGTCTTGAAACTTCATAGCTTCCCTGCATCTCCCAACACCCTCTGTCTCCACAAGGCCCAGGTGACATCAAAGCCAACTTTAGGAATATAAGCCTAAATCTCCTAGATGGTCTTGCATCAGGTGCAAAAAGGGTGCTGAGTTACAAGACCCTATGGCTAGCAATGGGGGATATGCAGAGTGCATGTAGGGGACCACAGCTGCTTTAGCCTGCTGACTGCTGTGTTTTTCCCCCCCCCAAGCTGTTTTCTTTCATGACCTGTTCCACTGTAGGCCTGGTACAAACATGACTTAGTCTGCTGTATGAATACACAATGTCTCACATCTTGGTTTCTCATACAAGAGAAAACCAAAATGCAGGGATAGATATCTGCTACTGTTTGGCACTGGTGTCACAGTATAAGTATTTATGGCAAATCATGATTCATGGCTCTAGCTCAGAGGGAGGAAAAGGGCTGGTAGGTGTCTGGCTGACAGCCAGTCCTCTTCACTGCTGAGTTTGTCAGCTCCTATATGTTGATCTTCCTGTATAGTAGTGTGGCATATGATAACTCCTCTGCCCAGAGATTGCTCACTCAGCTTCAAAATGAGATCCTGTTAACTTCCTGATCCTTCATCATGAGGATAGCTGGGATTCCTAGAAACAACCTCTAACTCTACCAACTGTCCATACTCTGCCTCCAGCACAAAGGGAGAGGATGCTTTTATGTGTGGATAAAAGTTGCCAGCTTCGGGGACAGAAAAGCAGAATGTAGTACGCTGCTCTTAAGTGCACCACAAAGAGTGCTCTTCCACTTGGTTATGACCATAAAACACTTCTGGGTGAAATTAAAACTGCTTTCCTACTGTGAGAGTAATTTTCTTCTTTTGACTTGAAGAAATATAGGGAGGGCAATCTGAAAACGTTACCTTGCTATCTTGATGTGTGTTGTAGTGGATTATTTTCTCTGAACCTTGTAATGCAATTCTGAGAACCCCTTTAATTCTTATTGGCCCGGCTAGAATAGCAACTGAAACTGTGCAAGGGTTTCTGGTCTGAGTAATTTTCTGTATGCCTGACTCCTTGGACTCATTCATGCTTCTCATGGATTCCTGGTGATCTCTAAAGGAAATTGCATGTGGTGTGTCTTTCACACTTATGGGCTTATCAAGGTAAAGCTGACAGGTTTGCTTTGTCCAGCCTTTGACTCTGCAAGGTGACCTGTAGTAAGTCTTAGCCACTTCCAGACAGATGACTACTTCTGCTTCCCACAAGTCCAGAGATACCATGTTATACAGATAAAGTGCCTGTCACAGATTGCTGGGGTTAAGTGCTGCCCAAAATAAACCAAAAGTAATGAGCAATTGGCAGAAGAAACGATCACAAAAATGAGAAAGGAAACTTGAGGTAGATGCATGTGCTGCAGGAGTTTGGTTACCTTATGGGGACACTGCACAAATTCAGCTCAGGGGATGAGCCTTGAATGGTGGGCAAATGTGCATGCACCCAGTTTTTGTAGATTACAGCTATGTGCTGTGCCTACCTGTTTTCCAAAGGTTCATATAGCTTTTCCAAGCACTGCAAACAATTTGGATACAGAAATATCTGTGCCCAGATGCTTCACATAAGAACTCTCATGTATTACATGAGGATCGCCTGTCCTGAGGTTTGAGAAAGTATGGTCATGTCCCCATTTTCCCTTTGCCCTGAGCAGCAGAGAGATTCCTTCCAAGGAAGCACATAATTATGCAGTTGGAGGCATAAGGAAGTAATACTATCCCCTGGCAAATGTTAGTAGGATAAATTCCTGACTGTCCACTGGGAGCAGAGCCTCTGTGTGCCCAAGGGCAAGAACCTGCAAACAGCAAGGAAGTGGAGGGAAGAACTTAGCCTCCTCTCACTAGCACCAGCTGGAGTCCATGTCCCTTGGAGTCCCACCTGAACCAGTCTGGCCTCCAGTATGTTGAGCAGACTTTCCAAAAGTCCCTATAGGGCTGCTTATCCTACCAGCTAACACGCAACTGTTAATGCAGATTTCCCCCAAGGCATTTGCATTGGTACAAGACACCTCATATTCTGAATGCAAACCCACATTACCCTGCACATGCTACAGACAAGTTGCCTGCTCTTAGCTGTAGGAAATCACACTTCAGTGGCAATGGAAAAGGCATTAAATTCATCTAATCCTGTTTGTTTATTTTTGCATTGTCTTTGTTTAATAGGCACTAAGGTGAAAACACCACTTTGAGACAAAACTTTTTAAAGAGTTATTCTGTAAAGCTTGGCTAAAAGCCTTTCTACTCATTTAGATTAGTGCTTCTTGGCACTGCAGAAAGGTTAAAAGGCTACATTAATTTACAGGCTGCTCTCTTCCAAAAAAAACCCTGTCCTTCCTATTCCATCTTTACCCCATATAATGTTCACTAGGGCAGTGTTCCCTTCCCTTTATGAAGGCTGATGTAAATGCTCTCTTACATATCATTTGAAGAGAATCATCTCCTGAATTCACTGAGCATTATGACAATGACTTCCTAGTTTCTTGTTCACTTCATCCTTTCACTTTGTGGCTTACATAAAATCACTGTAAGGACATTTCCTTTGTTACTGAAAATGACTTCAGTTTCCCCTTGCACAGAAATGTAAAAAGACAAAAAAGTTGAACTTCCGTAAGACTAAAGCCCATTTTTAATTACAAGGTGTTTGCAGACAATGCTGATAAAGAACAGGAGTATCAGGACAAGCCAAAAGTAGAAATAAATGAGGGAGAGAGAGGGAAGGCTAACAATACCAGAATAGGCCTCAAAGATCAAGAGGCTGAGGCTGAGAAAGATGAATAATGGCGAAAGTACAAGCTGATGATGAGAAACCAGAAGAGATGATGGCTATGGAGAGAACAATGACCCTTTCCTAAATTCACCAGTTGGTGGCCTCTGTAACAGTAGATCCAACTTGGAATGCATTGCTTTTACTATCATGCCAGTATTAGATATAGGGCAGAAGTAGCTACAGCTTCTCAGATGGGGCGTGGAGAGAAGTTTGGTCAGAGCAAAGCTTACAACCTGGTTCTCCTGTCCCAGACTATCTCCCTACCATCCAGAGCACTTGCTTTATTTTGCTCCTTCAGTTTTGGAAGGAGTACTCAAGGACTAAATTTCCATTTAATGTAACTGAGGAAGGCTGCTATCATTGTTTAGCAGTTATTTTTCCTAAAGCTGCAATTATCCCTACCAATGAAATTCACTGGGTAATGGAGGAAGTCAGGAAAGTATATTCTTCAAAAACTCTCAGCTGCTGCCTATGACAGACTTATTTCTGGGGCTCCTACTCTGCCCTTCCATTGTTCCAGGCAGGATGAAGAGCACGAGCTTTCCACTGTTCAACTACTAGCCCATCTTTTATCCACACACTTGAAGGACTGGGGAAGGAGTGTTGGAGGAAAAAAGTCAAAGGTAACTACAAAGCAAGGGCAAAAAAGTCTGCAATCACTAAATGTTTAATCCTCTGGGGAGCAGATGGAGTATCAAAGGAGGGGAAGAAACAGTGATAAGGAGGAAAAATTATTTTAGCAACTGCATTTTGGACCAGGTGAAGTTAAAACATATTTGTGGAGTTAAGGCCT
Organism: Apteryx mantelli; assembly: GCF_036417845.1. Lineage (NCBI taxonomy): Eukaryota > Metazoa > Chordata > Aves > Apterygiformes > Apterygidae > Apteryx > Apteryx mantelli. Next base: position 3,271,263 of record NC_089982.1, read on the forward strand.
CCGTAAATTCAAGGGTCATTCAGCACTCAATCATTTATGCTGAGACACATTTTCAGATTTTTGAGTTTGTCATTCAGATCTTTGATCCAAGCCCAAGAATGGAAGACGCTCTTAAGATAGTCACCCTCTGAAGATTTCACCCCAGTCCCTGAAACATTCAAACTTCAGATCCTAGTCAGTTATGTTTTCCATTAAGATTCCCTGTAAAAAGGGCTAATAAATGTTTTAATACATTCTTCATGAAGCCATAAAATCCAGCAGACCAGCAAGTTGCTTCTATCCATGGCCTGTAACCATCTGCAGCATTCACCAATGTATTTATAACTACCTAGAGATAAGTGGCATATGTGATAACATCTCATACTCATTTATTAACTTCACATAAGCCACTGGAGAATGTTCCTTTGATATAAAGTTGAATCAAAATTTTATGTTCTCAGAGGACATGAACTAAATTCTTTTTGTCTAGTCAAATGGAAGGTATCTTTGTTTAGTTTCAGCAGCGATTTATTGCTTTGCTGCTTTTGAATAAAAAGGACAAAAGAAAACACAAAACCATACAGGAACACATGCACTGAACAAACCTGCTATAAACCTTTTGATGAAGAGAAAGAAGAAAATGCTGGGCAAGGACAATTTACCACCCTTGGAAAAGGCTCAGTAAGGCAAAGGCAGGTTTGTTATCAAACTTACTGTAGGAATGAATAAGTAATGAATTATCCAGACAATATCTGGGATTAAATTTGCAAAATACATGGCTTTCTTGGTGTAATTATTTTGTATGCCCTGTTTATTCCCACTCAGTACTATAGTGTTATATTCCTGTAATCAATTAAACAGGTACATTCATGATGCAAAACAAATTTAGTGGAACAACTTTGGATGGGATTTGTTCATTTTGTCCTGACTTCAGCCTGTAGTGTGCCAATACAAGTGTGCCATCAAGTGGTACAGCAAGGAAGAACCTGGCAAAGAACTGATCCTCCAGTTTCAAGCCCATTAAATACAGGAGACTTAATGTCTCTAAGTGCCACTTTTTTTATAACTAAAGTGACAAATAGTTTTTGTGGCATATAAGAGCTCTATGGCTGGAGTTACTGGGCCATAGCCATGTGGAAAAACTTCTATTAATTCAACAGGCTTGGAGAAAAGGCATGAAAATAAAGTCTTTTTAAAGCCTGCCCAAGTCTCAAACTATTATACAGCATGGTGTATGTGCCACATGACAAAAGGCAGGTCTTCAATGACCCTTTGAAGGAACTGACTAGCTGTAGGCTTTTGTTCAGCCAGGGGCTGCTGAGTTCAGTGAAGCTCAGTTCAGCTCAGAACCTGCTGGTAGTGTAGGTGCTGCGAGTCTGTCTGGTCTGTCAAAGAGCTGTGCACCTATATTTGGCCACCAGGAGACTGGGGGGGGGGGGGAGGGAAGGAGGTTCAAGGATCCTCTATGTTCCTCCTCACATTCCTTCCAGCCTTGCTGGACCTGATGAGTTAGGCCCAGAAGCCTCAGTTTAGGGAGAGCGATATGAAGGGATTAATTTAGGTACATGCAGAATCCCCATCAGTGATTGATCAGGAACTTGTACCTTTCCATCACCAAACTACCAGAGTTTCTCAGCAACTTTAATATATCAATCCATATGTTACTATGAGGAACTGTTCCACTGCTCTTTTACATGTGGGTAAGTGGAGAACATACAAGGCAAAGGTCATATTTTAAGAGCTATTAAAGCACCTGCATGCAGTAAAATCACTGGAGATTGACTGTGCCTAAATATCCTTAGAAATATGGTTGTAGGTGATCTGCCTAAGAGCATACAAGAACTTGGGACCGGAGCAAGAAATCGTGGTTTCCCTAGTACTAGGTTAGTGGACTGAGACCAATAGCACCATAAAGGGGGTCTGACAGTTTTCAGGGTAGGCTGGTGTATTGGCATTTAGCTTATATATAGGACACTTAGGCGTTACTACTGCATTTTCAATTCTGGCAGAGCAGCAGGTTTTACTCTATGCAGAACCATTTCTGCTGGCAATTACACTTGTTCCAGATTTTTACAGCATTTGCTTGATGCAGCTGAGATGAACATGTCACAATGTTCATTGATTTCTTTCTTCCTCCATCTTAATTAGAACTTTCCAGTATTTGCTGAATGAAACAAAAAACTCTAAGAAAGATCAAATATTCAGCATTCTTAGTATAACCCTGCACTGTGAGTAACAATAATAAACATTGCTTGGCTAACACTCATGTAGAGATTCTTTAAAATGATTGAGACAAAGTTACCTTCCAAACACAGGTTGAATTTCTGTTATGGTGACCTTGAACTTCACTCAAACATTTTTCCCTGGATATTGCCTGATGCCAAACATGTCAACTCTGCCTGCTTCCCTTGATGAAAAAGGGTAATGCAACTGTGGAGTGCAACTCCATAAGACAAATTGTGTGTGGTTATTGGGTGATAACAGCCATGTTGAAGCAGATATTTGAAATAACAGACTAGGAAAATGTCAAGGAAAGAATGAGCCATGACTGAATGATTGTTTGGAGAGCATCAGTAATTTGTGGCTAGCAACACAAATGTTTTGAAACAGGACCACAATGCTTTGTCCCAAAAATCTCACTAAACAGAGTTCTTAAGCAGCTTATTCTTGCTGTCCAAAGCACTAGGAAACATTTTTATTTCACTAATTCAAAGACTTAAGACTTTTAACAGTTACCTCTGGTCAGCTGAGCCATAATAGCTGGCTGTATCTGTTCTCAGCCATAGTCAACCTCTGGAAAAAAGTCACAGGGGCATGGGGGGGGGGCCCCTCATTTGTTACTCGGGGTATTCATAATACTGACATCCTGAAATACCCAAGAGATGTATCCTCAGTGTTATCTGCATTTACAGGGATCTGGAGATGGAAGAGAGGAGAGCAGGGGAAGAGAAGAAGTGGCAATACAATATCTATGTCCAATAGACAACTGCACTTCTGAGAACTAAATGACTAGCGAAAAAAATACTATGCCAAGGTTGTAAAGAGTCCATAATTGCATGTCATATAATCTGTTGTCCAGGAAAATTGGAAAGACAATGGGGGGACTTTCATTATTTGCATAATAAAACAGTAAAATAAGTTGCATACTGGCAAACATTGTTTACTAAGAAAATGAGTGACAAAAAAGTTCATCAGAAGACAATGGTAAAGAATGAAAGGTAATTCAATAGGACACGTGTACCCAATTACCTGAGAAAGCAAGGCAAGAAGGGAGGAACAGACTGTTCACTAAAATATACATCTGAAAGCATTCATTATTAAAATTGCAGTTATTTTCTCCTTTTCACTTCAAAAGCTGTTGGAAAAGTAAACCTGCTCCTGTTCAAAGACAGAGCTCATAAGGCATGGGAGTACTGCAAAGCAATATGTGAAGAGTAGAGGCTGTGCTTTAAAGAGGTCAAAAACTGAACATGAGAACTTCTCAATCTCTTCTAAGATGCTGTCTCCCTCCTACTGTGCTTAGCCTTCTCTCTTCCTTCTGTCTTGCTCTTCAGTGACTGAAATGCTGTTTCACAGAAAGGTTGATTTACACTCTAGTCTCCAGCTCTTCTGTTCTAACACCTTTATTCCCCCTCCCTTTAAAAAGCAAACCTTGAATGAGTTTTCCAGTTTCCCCCAAAGCAGATAGCGTAATGCAGGTTGAGTGCACTATCCTAAACACCCAGTTCAGCCCAGACTTTAGCTTCCTGTAGAAGTCCCAGTCTAAAGTTTGTTGCTAACAGCTTTGTGTCAACAGGTCATTCAAGTTGGAAACAGTGTTCCAGACAGCATGGGATATGTGCTGTTTGTCTAGCTATATTTGCTATGAGCCCTATGCTGAGCCTGCAAAAAAACAACAGAAAGATTTCAATTCACAAAAAGCTATTTCCTGATAATGTTTTGTTAAACAGCAAAGCTTTCAGGCACCTCTGTAGCTTTCCTCACTGAAAGTGGTCCCAGAGAGTTCAGTGAACCTAACTCTCTATCTAATAGGTTAAGCTACGATGCAAAGGTTTAGAGGATCAGGGCCAATATTACCAGAATTCTGAATGGCAGAGGAGTGGTGTCTAACAGCAGTAGGATAAAAGTTGTCCACCCCTCTTAAAAATGGCTTAAAAATGAAGAAGTTGGATTTAGAAAGATGAGGTTTTAATTGAATTTACCTTCTTTTCCTTTTCATCTGCTCTTCAGTGTTCTCATTGCAACTTGTAAGGCTTCTCAGATTTCTAAATTGATTTTGTCATAATTAATTGGACAATTAACTGCATAACTTGGTAATTATTTATCAAGTATGCTAATTATGCAAGTATCTGCAGATTTAAAATATATCCACACACTCAATGAATTTAATAATAAGACACTGCTGTGGATAATACAGAACTGTTCTTTATTTGCACCAAATAACTGAAAGGCAAATGCTAGGATTATATTTCCTCTCACAGAACTCAGGTTTTTCCTCTGAAATATAATGTTGTAGAACAAAATTACTGCATTGGGTTGTAGACTCAAATACAAACTCTTGATTTAAAAAAGTAGGTGTGAAAATGCTTCTGAAATTTGCATGATACTTCCAGACTGATACAACTGTCCCTTGGTGTCAGTATCAGTGTTCAGCTTAAGGAAATTGGAGTGAACATCAGAGCCAGCAATGCAAACTCCCTGGGGCAGTGATCTTCACCGTAATAAGTTTTGTGCATTGCTTTACAGGTGTAACCCTAATTTTGAATATCTCCATTTTCCAAGCCTGTTTTTTCCTTTAAAGTATCACAGTAGTTTAGTTCCCAGTTTCTGCTCAAAGTCTTAACACAGTGTGGGAGGGTGAATAGGCTGTGTGAATAACTGCCAGCAACAAGGATCAGGAGAAGCCACCTTGAGCACTGACTCTCGTTCTGTCATCCCAGGCAAATGTGCAACTGCCTATTAATGCTGAAGGGTCTGCAGAAAATCCCTTTCACACCCTTCAAATCCTGCCCCACAAGTCATAACATCCCACAGCTTAAGATGGTGGCTCCTGGTCTTTGGAAATAACCAAGATTACAGCAGATGTCAGATAAGGGAGAGGCATCTACAGGGTCTTGGAAACTCGCAGTAGACTAGCTCTGGCCTTTCTGTTATTTACTCCCCCAAGCAGCTTTCTAGCTTCAGAAACTTAGATCCGCTTTTTGTTACATGCTAATACACATACTAAAATGCTCCTAGAATGCAATCAAAAAAAAAAGTATCTGCTCATCAGACAAGTAACTTACCAGATTGCCTACACCAAATCAGCTAACAGCTCTACACAGGTTTCATTACTCATCTGCCATGTTATTAAATCATTCTTTCTGCTGTTTTTTGTAGACAAACTCCACTTAAAATGCATAGCTTCTGCACCTGTTTTATCATTTGCATTTCTAGAGCACCTCTGAGCCCCAGGCATGTTTTGGGCTCCTCCTGTCTTGCTGTTTGATTGGACTGATGCTTAAGCTGATGTGAAGCACCATGTCATTTTGATGGATTGAGTTAATGGCAACAGCTAATATTCTGAAAGAACAAGTACAAGAGAAGGAGCAATTTTACTTTAACTAGTTCGGTTATTCTATTGTTTGTTTTTCATGCTCAGTAGTCTCCATACTTCATCCTTTTGTCTTGCCTCTTTATTTGTAGTAGCACTACTGATCCAGAATACACTCAGATTTCATACACAGAACCAAGGAACCATAAGTAGCAATTCTTGCTACCTTTTGTGTCACCTGAGAATCCTTACTATGTTTATGACAACAGGATTACAGTCAGTTCTGCCCTTCTAACTTTTTTGTTCCCATTTTCAAATCTTTATCATGAGTCACTCAGAGGAAGGTGAAGACACTGAACTGGAAAAAATGTTTGGAGTTCTGTGGCAGTTGTTTCTTGCAATTGGCTATCTTTATTTTGGCCTGTTGGAGGAAGACAAAGATCTGGAAATATTTTGCCTACAGTTATTTGAGTAATGCTAAAATATCCATCATAGTTGGAAAGCTTGGAACAAGATGTTTTCTGTTTAGAAATGAAGTTGCATTGACGTTTTCTTTAAGAACAGAAATCATCTTCCTGATACTTATACTGGTAGATCTCAAAAGTGCTTTCCTTGCAGCCCTCAGCCACAAATACAGTTCTCCCTTCCTTGGCCCCATTTGAGCACTGCTCAATGAATTGGCTTACTAGTGAGAGAAGAAGAAAAATGTGAGCAAGCATAAGGTACTCCCTAAGGAGTTAATGATTTGCTGGTTGATTCTCAGCAGCTCTTGATGGGGGATTAAAATTAACCCAGCCAAATTCTGTTGTCACTTGTACCTATTAAGTCTGCAGTCCTCTGCTGCAGGTACTCCAGATCTATTCTGGTATGTACAAGATCCAAATCTGACCTCTAACTGCAAGACACCTGCACCTGACCTACACCTGCAAGACACTTGGTTTAGTGACTTTACTCTCATATGCTAAGCATATTATATCTTACCTTAATCACATTAAGACAAGATGTAGTGACAGCTGAAGAGTACTTGAACAGACTACTCTGCCAAAGAGTTCCCTGGTGAACGAGAAGAAATATTAAAGGATTCGTCTTTATTTTTTGCATCAATTTTTTGCATCTAGTTCCCAACCCTCCTTTCATTTTACAATCCATTGCTAAACAAGTGGCTGTCAGATATGCAAAAGGCAGTAGCTGACAATGAGGTGCTGGTTCTCCCACTGGTGGGGGGGGGGGGGGATACAAGGAAGCTGCTGATAGTCACAAGAAATACACTGAATTGTCTCAGGCCAGCAGTAGCCCTTGTACAGAGGAACAGTGACACCTTTAACTCATCAGCTCAGCCCTGAGTTGAGTGCTGCAGCTCAGCACTGAGAAGGTATCAGCAGCCCAAAGAAACTTAACTGATTTGTGGTGGAGAACTGCTACTTAGATGTGATTCCCACCACACTGATGATCAGGCCCATAATGAAATGCATTACAGCTACAGAGCAGAGACAAAGTTATTCTGAACTCTCCTCCTGTGCCTCATGAGGTCCAAAACCCAGACACCTGGTAATATATTGCATGGACTTGAGATGGCAAGTGTTCTTCTTGTCTAAGACCATTGCCACACCATGCCATCATTTTAACTCCATTTACAGGCACTGATGGAGAGGCTTCAAGCAGAGGCGGGGTAGACTGCAGACACCACAGAAATATGAACTGGCATGCTGCTTTGTGACTGGATCTACAGTGAAGACAACTGAACCTACTGCTGCCTCTGCGATTCCCCTCTGGTTAGCACAAGAGGTGTGGGCAAGTTTTCTAGAAGCTGTTGGAAAAGTGCCATGTGCTTTGAGGTAGGCTGAAAGGCTGGTTTCCCTCAGGCAATCCAAGCCAGCTCAACCAGCAAAGGCATCCTTCTCATGCACAGTGTGTTGTGCAAATGTGCCGAATCTTCCACTTTATTTTACACAACAACAGAAATCAAGATAGAAATTTTGAGAATTTCCAAAGCAGCTGGGCTTTGAACTTGGAAGCCATTTTCCATAACTGCTTTAACTTCATTTTTTGTAAGCTCACAAAACAAGCATTCCTGTTACTAGTGGTTCCTTGGCATATCCTTTTCAAAATAGCTCATTTCTGTTATTTATGAGGATTATTTTTGTAACTGAAGAGTCGTAATGAATCAAAAAAAATAGCGTGAGTGTACCCTCCCGACGGTTACAAGGGAGGTCCCTTCCCCTGCCGCCTGCCTGCTGCCCTGTAGGTGAGGAGGACGCCGGGGCCCTTCCTCTGCTGCTGCAGCCGCATTGACACCTGCTTCCCCAGGCGAAGAGGAAAGGCGCTTTCCAAAGGTGCCTCACCTCGCCCTCGGCCGGACTGCGCCGTGCCCGCGCTCCCCCGCCATCTTGCGACCCGCCGCTAGCTCCTCTAACGGCCCTCGGGCCGGGACCCAAAATGGCCGCTGCCCGCCAGCCCGCCCGCGTGGCCTCGCCGGCGCGGCGCGTGCTTCCCGGGGCCGCTTTCCGCTTTCTCAACTCGAGCTGCCTGGAAAGAGCCTTTTTGCGGGGCAGGAGTGACCTCTAGCGTCCGCAAACGTTATCCAGGTAAAATGCAAAAGCCAGGTCTGACGTTTAATTCTATTCCAGGTGTAAACGCGCCGAACAAAGGAAAAGGAAAAGGGGGCGACTTGCCGAGGGCGCCTCCCGCCAAGCCGGTGTGTGGAGAGCCGCCCGCGACCGCTGGAGCCGTTGGACCGACCTTTAGGGAATGAGTCCGCCAGGTTCAAATCCAACCCCAGCTCAGCCTGCGTTGGGACAGTTGGTCCTTTGCTGAGACCTAACAAGCCGTGTGGTTTTGGGGGGTAGGATTTAAACAGGTATTGGGAGGGGGGGGGCGAAGTGAGGATTGTCATGCCCCCACAGGGAAGTTGGACAAACGGACGTTTGCTGCACGAAAACGCCTGCTGGTGATGTAAGGAGCCATTGCTAACGGCTGCCTGGCCTTACTGCTGCCCCTCTGGCATCCTTCCTGCCCTGTTTCAGGTATTGTTAGCAAGTGGCAAGGCAAGCAGGACAGATTTTCGTTCCTCAGAACAGACTTTTGACCCAGAACACCTGCTTTTGAGGGAAAAAGAAATCAAAGTAGTTCATTCCCCATATGATAGCCATTGTGTGCTTAAAAAAATAAAAATAAAAAAGCACCCACATGGAGAATTTGATTTGTTCCCCTGCTGAAAGCTGGTAGCATAAAGTAATATATTACTCAAAGGAGCTCTGAATCTCCAGTCCCATCTCTGATACACTATCTGATCGTGGACAAATCATCTAACTGCTTTTTGCTTTTATATTTTTCCATAAGGAAAAGCTGTGAAATGCAGTGATAGTTTAATTGATGAATGAAAAAATGGTGCAGACCTTCACTGGAAAGCATCATAGGCTTAAAATTATTTTGTAAATACTCTGCCCTTAATTAGGGAAGCTATCAACATTTAAGTGATAAAATACTGAAATGTCATCACATTCCTTCCCCAGAGATTCTTCCTGCCTTTATCTCAACTGATGCCGCCGTTTGATGTGCTCATTCTGGATTGTAGCAGTAGGTAGTAGGCTGATGTGACAACAAAAAAATCGGGTTGGGTTTTTCAAAACTGAAATGCAAAGGGAAAAATCCAGCTGCTTTAAAAATCAAATGTTTCTTCTCAGTTTGGTTAGCATGCATTGACTGTAATGAATATATTTTCAGAAGAGGAAATGACGTTTAGTCAGAATCCAAAAAGCTGTAATGTACATAGTCACCCGTCTTTGAGCATGGGGAAGAGACACAGAACAAATTGGATCAGAAGGAATGTATTACCCTACAGAATAAAGCAATGTATAGATCACTGTATAGGCAGGTGTCTCTGCACAAGGCATCATGTGTGTTAAATAGTATCTTAATGCATAACAATATCGCCTCCAAAGCAGACTTTTCCATGCATAGCAATTGCTGAAGAGTAATAAAGGTGTGTCTGTTGCTTTGGGTGACTCATGCATCCAAGTACATCATAACAGAAGATGCTTATAGTTGGTGTGGTCACTGAGCTAGTATTTGCCTTACCCATTTCAGGATATCCTTATCAGTACTCGGGGGGAAAAAAAAATCACATGTAACCAGTGCTTAAAGAGTAGTTTCTCAGAAGAGTTGGTGTGTTCCTGTTTCCCCTGTTCTGGGGATAGTATTCCTGCACTGCCAGTGTTCTGAAGTCACGCAGTCTGGCCTTTTGAAAATAATTAGCGAAGACATCAGATGATGGGGCTTTGGGGGGCTTTTTTTTTAACAGCAGCAAAGAAAACAGCAGCTCTTTTCGCTATTTTTTAAGCCTTAAGATCTGTCATTTTCAAGCTTCTTTCTGCATCTTTAAGTGCTAGGAAGAGGGTGAGTGGCTTTTTTTAAAGAAAGCTGGAATTTTGCATGCAAGAATTCCAGGAGGGAGCACAGCTATTGAAGTACTTGTCTCTTTCTATATTAATATCAAATGTCAGGTCTCTTAAGGAAAAAAAAAAAAGATAAACCACTGTGCTGGTGATATGTAGGTCTTTCTACAGGTAGAATTTAGCCCTTGATCCAACAAGAGGCAATTAGCATGCACTGGCATGCTTTGCAGGGTTACTGACTTAACTGGCAATTCTGTTGATGCTAGTTTCCCAAAATGAAATGAAACCTGCTTGGACTGGTGGCTTGTAGTGCTAAAAACTAAAGCTGCGCTGTGAAGTCTGAAGTTTAAATATCCGTTCCTATGTCATCTAGTGCAACTCATGGGAGTGTGTAAGAGACCAGCCTCAAAACAGATCCATGCGCTTCCATGGGATGAAAAGGTTGAGGTTTGAGTCTGAATTAAGGAGGGCAGGAACATAATCAAATAGACTCACAAGGGTCTGTAAGTAGTGTACTACCAGCCTTTCAATTTGTCATGATTTTGCCATCCTAGCTCCAAAAAAATCTCTCCAGGCAGATGTCTTCTCAGAGCAGGTGGGTTTCCCCAACAATCATTTTCACCTGTTTAGTTGTGGAACGTGGTAAATAATAGCACTGGACTAAGATTTGCAAAACAGCAGCCCTTGTCCTACCTCAGCTTTTGACCTTTTGCATGACCTCACTTTTCTGTGCCTCTGATTACAGTGTAACTAGCTGCAGTGACTGGGTGTGACTGTTTACTGCTACTTGCAGACAGTGAGAAAATACCTGTGACCAAGTTCATGTTTGTCTGTGTGGGAAGTCAGTCTAGAGCTAGACTTTGGTGAGCCTTGCCTATTTTTAGTAAGGGTGGATCTGGCCCTATTTAGTGAAGTAGTGCATCAGTTCTAAAACTGACTGTGTGCAGGGCACTACTGATGGATTTTCTGCAGGAAGCAAGAAGTGCCTTTAACTCTGCCAGTAATACCCAACTGACCTGGCAGTACAGTAATTCTTTAGAGAGGGGGAGGTTGATGTGGTAAGGCATCCTCTGTCAAGAGGAGGACCAAGAGTTGTAGAAAGGCTGCCTACTTTGGGCTGTAGAATTTCAGTCTCTGTGAAAGGATCTTATTTTGTATTTAGGTCCTTTTAAACTTGTTGGGCAGGAGTTGTTTTATGTTCAGTATCACAGGGTACTATCTTCACCTGTGTGAGCAATGCAAATAAGTAACAATAGCATTTCAAACTGCACAGAAAAATACTGAGTCTCTTAAGCAGGTCTGGAAGTTTTGGATTAAATTCTGCTTATACGAGAATCTTTAATTTTGTGACGAAAATCTCCAATCCCTCTTCACCATTGCACTTTCACAGCTTCTTAAGTTATTTATACCTATGCAAAGTCAGTGTTAAATTGCTATTGAAACAGATTGATGGCCTTCCAGCATAGCTCTTCCAAGGGATAAGTGGAGGTCGGATTGTCATTCTCTGAAAGGAAGCAATCATCTCTGTGGATAACACAATGATCCTCTTTGTTTTCTGCTTCTCACTGAGCACTTCAATTCAACAAGTGCATCTATGTTGAAGTGATAGAAATGTAGCATGGAGATACCTGTTGGCTGAGATGCTATAGTGACAGAATTACAGTCTGCTCTCAGCACCACACTGTGAGGCAGTGGTGTAGTAAGTGGTCCATAGAATCGTTTGAAAAAACGTATAAACACAACATCTAGCAGCTGTTTGGTCTGAAAAATTAAGGTTGTTACTGCTCTAGCAATTTAAAATATTCCGAAGTCACAGATTTGGAGACTTCCAGAGCTCTTGAGGATGCTAAAATTGTTCACAGACCCATTTTCATACTTTGAGTAACAGAGGCCCACAGGTCTGCTCGGTGCTCAGCTCCATGACAGTCCACTTCAAAGATTAGAAGAGATCATCAGTGCCTCTTGAAGGATGCCCATTGGAATTGCTACTGAACTGCTGACATAGCTTTTGTTTTGAGAGGACCCTTTTTCCCCCCACACGTTGAAATAAAGCAGTTTGTGAACAAACATGAAATGCAGACCTCAAGTTTCTGTACAGACCATATGCAGTTGGCTACTGGTTCATGACTTAGGCTTCTAGTCCTATGCTCAGAGCACTGGTTCTACTGCTTTGGAGTATCAACACTCCTCCAGATCTTGGCAGCTCTGAAAAAATTTGCCGCCTGCGTACAGAAAATGCAGATTGTATTTGACAGTCATTGAACTGTGACAGTAATTGGAGGAGCTGGGGCCATTCAGCTCCTCAGTAAATGCATATGTATATTCAATCTGAAGAGTCTGTGCAAGTTCCCATCACAGGGACTGAACAGAAGCCAAGCCCAGCATGTCCCTGCCTAGGTGCCACATCTATATTCACACAGAGCTTGATTCTGAGGATGGCTAAGCCCACTCAGCTACTTAAAGTAACTCGTATGTTTTCAATGTCTTCGAAAACCAAGTTATTCCTGGCAATGTCTAATAAAGATCCTCAGGTTTGAAAATATTCGGTGATATTCTACTGCCACTCAGACATTATTACTGATACAAAAATCCTGCATATGTCAGAAATACTGTGACAAATATGTTTAAAGAAATATAACTCTGCTGAAAGATGTGTGTATAATGCAGATAGAGATGTGATAAATCTTTTATTCAGCTTGATTTATACATGAACCTGGTGCTTATAAAAGAATTTTAGTTCATCGAGCTTTTCTTTCAATGATGACAAGGCATTTATTCATATTTCTCCTGACTGACATGGAATTTTTCATGTCTGCCACACAGTTGCAAAGCACAGTAATAAGGGATTTGGTGTTTGTATGCATGCAGTCACATTAGAAGTGCGTGTGGCAGGAAGTGACAGACAGCAAAGCTTTTGCCTGGGAGTTTTTCATCTTCAAGTCAAATCCAACTCACATTGAGAGGAAACTGTTCCCAGCTTCAGTATCTTCAGGTATAACAGCCTTGGAGCATGTTTGAGAGCCATGATGTAAAATTACAGTAGCTGTCAAGCACACTAAAGTTATATTGACACAAAAATGTTAACAAGTAATACTATTTTCATATATTATGATTTTTATCCATAGGACCTTAAAATGAGAGTGTGAAGGAATGGAATTTATTCAGCCAGACACGATGCTGATTGATTGAGACATGATTTGCAATAGTGTAAACGTACCTGTTCTGGAGGGAAAAAAAACACTTTGATTTAGGCCAGGAAGACACAGTAGTTGTAAAAACAGAAATGTAAATGAAAGAAGAATCAGCTGTTAATAGTGAGGTCAGTTAACAACTGGAAGTGTAAGAGAATGTGTACTATAGATGGAGAGGGTTGCTCAATTATTTGATGTCCTCAGATCGGAGGTGCATATGTTTGAGCATTAAATTCTAAAATATTAGGAATATTTGGGCTCTTTCCAATTATTAACTGAGTGAAATTCTGTCCTCGAGTTTATAAAGCAGGCTGAACAACAAAATTGTAGTTGAGGGCTTTAACATTTAACATGGAATTTTCCTCTAGCACAGCTCCACTGCCTTCACAAGAGCTATGCCAGCAGAAGATCTGTCTCGAAGTGCCCACCTTGTGGGCAAGAGAGGTAAGGATTAAGTGAGGAGGCTTTAGAAATCGGACTCTGGAGCTCAAAAAGAGTGGAGTTACGGATGCCCTCTTGTTGTCACTGCAGATCTCATCTAGGCATTTATACAACCACAAGAAAATCACATGGGACTACTAGTGTGGAGTACATGCTTCACATAAGCACCTATGTGGTTGTGTGAATACAGGGGAAAGAAGGGTGACTATAACAGTGAGGAAAGGTCAACATCAAAGTGGCAAAGTCAGGAGAAAAAGGAAGATCCATCTCAAAGGATAGGAGCGTGAATGTTAAAATCAAGATGTCCAAACTCCATTAACTTTCGCTATCATTACAGAAACACTAATTCACTAACCACCATTTGTTTTGATGACAGTTCCGTCCAGGCCTTCATAATGAGATGGGGGAGGAGGTTGCCTTTAAAATATCTTTGGCCAATAAACTTGGTTCAGAGATAATTTTTAGAAGAGCTGAAGAGGTTCCTGGAAACCTCTGAGATTTAATTGAGGCCTTCTGTCATTAAATTCATATTACTGTGCAATGGAGCTCTACAAACAACATAGATGAAAATGAGTCATCTCAGTAGAAGCTGGCATCAAGATGGATCCTATTGGTATTAGCATAATGAAGGCTTTCAAATAAACATTCAATTAGTTTGAAACACAGCAACGGAATGGTTTTGTATTATAAGAGAAGCAGAGCAGTATTAATATCATCTGTATTTGTATTTGCTGGAGGATTCGGAAAAGTCTGTTCTATTTTTTAATTTAATTTTTAATAATGTTCTCACTGAAAAGCAAATAACATATGAAATCCTTAATGTATTTGCAAGTTAATAATAATAAAAAGGATTGATTTAAAGCCCAGAAGAGCTTTGCCCTTTTAAATGCCAGAACCAAAGAAATCAAGACCAGAAAAGACCATCAAGTGTGATTGCCTGTAAAATAATGACCAGAAAATTTCACCCCCACCCACTTATTCAGGCCCAATTACCTGTGGCTTGCCTGAAGTAATAGCATTTTCATTTTTGTGGTCACAGATGGGAGAGTGCCTAATATTAACTGCTAATGGAAGTAAGTGACTAGTCATCAGAGAGGTTTGGCAAAGAAAAAGAAATGTCTCTTCATAACCCCAAATACAATGAAAAAGCTAACATGGCTCTTTCCTAGACTGATGCAGACTCTAAAAGTGCATATATCAGCTCATATAGCTATCACTCAGCAACTTACCACTTTAAGTGAGATCTCTTTTGAGAATTGTAATAAAAGATTGGGCTGTGAGTAGATACTTGAGTTAGAGTCTGGGAACACAAATTCAACCTGGATTTTAATATAGTACTGGGATGAATGGAGAACACATTTCTGCTGGCACCCTCCTGCCTTTCCATTCTCCCTGCCATCCAACACCATTTAACACAAAAAATTACAATCACTGTGAAATTACCAATGGCTAATAACTTGGTTTAAGATAAATAGGTTCCCTTCTCCCTGTGAATATGTGAACAAAAGCCAGGCACAACTAGAGAAATGTTTGGATACACAAAACTGTTCTTTTTCTTGCTCGATTTTAATTCTGATACCCTGAATTTCTGTTACACATTCTTCATTCAGAGATTTTGACGCATCTTTCAAGCATTAGCAAACAAAGCCTGGAAACACTCTGGCAATGCAGGTCAGAATTACCCCTTTTTTACCAGAGTGAATTGAGATGGACAGTACTTCTCAAGTTAAAACAAGTGCTTAGTAACTTGCAGCACAGAACCTGAAACTTGCAACTGCTCTGTGTCCCACTTCTGATAAAAATGTTGCTGCCTTCTATAACATACTGCTGTTCCCACTGAAGTTCATTGCATTATAGGTATGAATTCCTGGGCCAAATTAAGTTAGTGATCTTTTGGATTTTACTTCAATGGGGATGTTCTTTTATCCTCTGGACGCATTTCCAATCTGGCTCTTTGCAAAGTCACATATCTATGGAGACATTACTCCCTCCACAGAATGAGTTGGCTCTTTACGGCTTTCCAGAAGGACTTGGAGTTCTCTAGAGGTAGGTGACTTCATAGAAAAGCTTGAGGAATGTGCTGAAAATGTTTTCACGCAGAAGATGTGATTGGTTTCTATAATCTAAAAAGTGTTTTACCAAGAAATGTAAATGATCCTTTTTGGTCTGAAATGGTATTATTTTGGATTTACACAAAATGCATGTGGAAATGTCCTTGACCTTCTCCACTGCCTCCTGCTCTCTCCAGTTCAGTCCAGTCCCACTGTCTTGTGCCCTGTCAGCTCTCTATAACTCACATCAGATATCAGTACAGATTTGATACAAATGCCCTTAACCTAGTGATATATGATGTGTCAGAAGAAAAGCCAGTTAAACATTGTGACACTTGAGAGAATACTGTCTCCTTTTATGATATCTTTTTAAGTGGCTTGTTTTTTTTTTTCCTTCACATCTTTAGCATCCTCAGTCAGGATTCACTTGTCCTTCAGGAAGGAGAGGAACTGCAGGAGCCTGTGACCATCGCTAGATGGTGTGCTCAGTCCACCAGCTTGAGCACAGCTTTCCCAAGCAGGGTGAAAACACACCTCCTGGCTCTCAGCCCTTGGGCAGGATGGCTCAGGGTGAGAAGGACAAGTCCAGTTCTTCCTGCAAGAGCCCAGGTAGGCAAAGGTGAAGTTCTATGAATTAAAATGAGAGAGAAGGAGTTGCCTAGCTGTGTAGCTTGGAACTGATCATACTTTATGCTAAGGATACATTTTAAATTGCATTAGAAAGTTTCTGTAGTATCAGTTTTATCATGGTAAAACAGTGCTTAAGGAAATATTTTGGTTAGCTCTGAAGATCATGATACCAGCTAATGGAAAGACGCACACTGGAATCTTATAACCGTTTTATTGACCTGCAGAAATACATTGTGGTCTACTAACCATCCAGTAAAACATCCACTCAGCCAACATCACAGTTATGGCTAGGTTTCAAAGAGAGTTTGGCTCTTAGGCATGTAAATGAGATGACAGATATGCTTCCAAATGTTATTATCTTTAATTCTTTGAAATAAGGGCCTTGAAAGGTACGTGGTGCTGAATTTTGCCATGAAACTGGAATCGATTGCATTTTTGGCAAAATTCCATATCATGTGTCTAGTTCCTTGTGTGAGAGTGGACCTCTCACCAAGCAAAAATAAATGTGTGAAAAACATATGATTTTCATATGGGATTTTCAAGCAGCTGCAAAATTTTGCACGTGAAGAAAGTGAGCAGCTTTTATAAAAGTATTAACAATTGTAGCAGAAGATTTGTGATGTGTTTGTGTGATACTGAACAGGCTCAGCAAATAACCTACTCTCTTACACCATTGTGGGAAGTCAGAACAGTGTACAGAACAAGAGGGATGGTTCATTTATGGGTTGTGTCAGTTCCAGTTTGTCCCCAGTTACTCTGAAAAGCAAATGAATGCAACCTCAAACAGATTTACTCTCTGCATTTTCTCTGAATAATACTCTTCCAAACAACATCCTAGGAAACAAGCTATCAGAGCCCAAAATGACAAAATGACATCTCAGTTTGTTCTGAAGCATTGGGTTTGCTTCTGTTTGGGAATTTGGTTGTTAAAAGAAAAGCTTAAGCAGGAAGGTCAAATTAAATGTAGAGATAAGCAAAATCTGGATTTTTTTCTCCTAAGTGATATTGCAATCTTCCAGCATTTGTCTTTGCCCTAAAATAGAATTTAAAAATGTTGCAAATTTTTGAATCGGCAACAGAAATATTTCATGTAGAATAGATTTTAGAAAGACCTTTTTTGACTCTCCAAAAATAACCTGATGTATTCTTGGACATAGTTGATGGGTATACTTTTGATTCAAAGGAGCAGTAAGCTATAATCAACCGGGTGCTGCCTTCTGGGAATTTAAGTCCTCTTGTCTCCTGCCAGCTGAGGTCTTTAAAGCACTGTATCTCCCAGACTGCAGTGTGAATTCTCTGACCAATCTCGATGCATCACTAAATGGAGTTTGAGCAAAAATTTAGAATGAAATAATTTTAGTCTGTAGGTTAAAAAGAAATTCCTCTGTGTGCATCAAAACGGCATAATCGGGTAACTTCAATTCTCCCCACTGTGGAGTTGAAATCTTTACTGTAAAGATGGAATCTGGGTTTTTGTGGAAGTTATGTTTTCCATCAAGGAATCCTCCTGATGGAAAATTCCCAGCCGGTTCTTGAGATGGGATTTTTGTGCACTGCTTTCTTTCATCTTTTCCCTTTTTGTTTTCCTTTGTTCTCTTCATTGTGCCTTTGCATTACTGTGTATAATGCTGCAGACCATAGGTTTGCATTCTCACTGTAGTTTTTGTAGGCATCAAATGTAAGATGTGTACAGGTTTCAAAGAGCAGACAAATAAGAGTCTTTGATACGTAATTCCTTTGCCCTGTGTGTGTTTATCCCCACATTAGTAATAATAAGAGTCTCAGTATGCTAAGCCAGGGCTGGCCAGATTTCTTCACTGAACTATTTCACATATAATGTTTTTCAGTTAGAAAAAAAATCACAGCTTTTGAGGAACAAATTTTTTTTTTAGTGAAAATCTAGTCATTTTATTCATATTTTAAACAAGCTTTTCATTGGATATTTTTATAAAAAATACTTTAAAAAATTAATTTACAAAATAATTGACTTCATTTTCTTTCACATACCAGCTATCCTGAAAGCACTGATTAGATAAACTTATGAATCTCTTTGACTAGTCTCTATTTTTAGGCTAGGCTCATTTCATGGCAAATACAAAGTGAGAAAAACACTGACTAGGTTGAGAATTCTTGATTATTTAATTGAGCCACATAGACCTCAAATTTTGGAGGTAATCAGATGCCTATAGGACTTGAGCACTTGTATCTCTAACCCATTTGAAATATCAGTCAGTAGACTTCAGATGGCTAAACTTCATCAGCTTCCCCTAGAAGAATATTTGCCCACGGCAGTAACTAATAAATGGCCCTTTTAACTGTACTTGTCCAGTTTAGTTATAGAGCTAGATAAATGAGTTAAAGGAAATTAGGACTCCTTTTGCGTTTTTCCTTGAAATGCTGCACAAATTCCGTGGACTTTGGGAGTCTCTGTGTGGGTTCATTTCCCAACATTGTCAGAGGGGATAACAGTACTTTGGTCAATTTAGGTTAGATGCATTAGTGCGGGGACGGTCTATTCCTGTGTTGGACTAAAATTCACTGAAAGGCGAATAATAATTTGAGTAGCAGCTGGAAAAAGAACAGGAGAGAGGCCTTTGGTCAACAGGACTTCCACCCCCTATCCCCCTCCCTGTACATCTATGCCGTGTACCAGGTCTGGCAACATTGGTGCTTTGACAAGTATGAACTGTCCTATTCACGAGAGCTTTCTTGGGGCACAAGCAAAATACCCCATCACAAAAGGTAAAGCCGGAGAAGGGCTACCCATTTAAAAGAACAGCTGCACATCAGAAATAAAACATTTTGGCTTCCCGTACCCAAGCTCTTATCCTTCTGAGGTGTCAAAGTATTCTTCTGAGAGTAAAGAGGAGAACTTACCTGACATACTGTTGATGGGCCAGAAAGGACATGGTACTGTCATTTATTTTAGGGAACAAAGCAAAGTAGTAATTTATTTCAAATTTCAGCCCTTTAGAATTCAGGCAAAATCTGCTCACGTATAAAAACCCGCTCCTTGATTGAGTTGTTTCATTAGCTATATGAAATGAGACAAGGAAACGCTTGGGAAACCAGTGAGATTTAGAGGCAGAGAGTGAATTCAAAGAGATGATTTGAAGGTTATGTGGTAAAACGCTCAGTTTCTTCAACTAATTAGGGCTGCTGGGACTATTGGGGAATGTGCTGTTTCTAGGTCATATTAAGTTTAGAAGCTTCTTTAACCAGTTGAAAAATAGTTTGGCTGAACGGTTTTGCAATGCAATTATTTTCCTGCTAGGTTATCTGTCTTCATTTATTCTTGCCATATACATAGCAACCAGAAAAGGTAGAGGCAGAAACCAAAACCAACCACTTTATTAAAATCCACAGCTCAGCTTCCCTTCTCCCCACCCTTGAAGACCTCCCAGCCAACTTTCAAATTTAAAACTGCATTTATAAGAAGTGCTTAAAATGTATTTGTTCCACTGCGCCCAATGCCTGCTGCTGCTGAATGTCCCATGCTATGCAAACATGAGCACAAACGTGAACAAAAAGCAGTCCAGAAGGCCTGATCCTGGGCTGGTGTGAATGAGCAGTGGTCTGTCTCAAAGGTGACTGCCTCAGTGGAGGATGTGACCCAGAATTTCCAAATGCGAAGCTGTTGCTCAAAATTGTTGTTGTTGTTTTTTTCTCCCTTGCTGCAGTAGGACATGTTCAAATCTGAAATAGCAGTGAACGCTGCCATCCCCCTCTTACATGACAACATAGTGCCTGTTTGATCACCCAGGTCATCATCTTCTGTTGAGCTCCCATCCAGGCTGTTTCAGCCTTTCACGCCTCCCAGGTCCAGAGAGCTCTCTTCTGTAGTTACACGTCAGTGGCATAATGCATGCTTGCAGAAGTGATGGGTCTGTAGGCAGAAAAAAACCTGAGATGAGAACAGTGGGAGAATCTTTGCATAAAATGCAGTCAGAAAACTAAGATTTCACCTTTTGTTGAAACTGATTATTTCCTTTTAAGAAATGTCTATGAAAAATGTCACTGTTCCTACTTTTGGCCCTTAATCAGAAGATAAGTAAGTTTTTCTGACAGTGGAAGGGTTTTTGTTTTCAGCTGCTGGTACAGTTAGTCTGTTTTTCTGTTTTCTTGAAGAAATCCAAAATAAGGTTGGAATTTTCACATTCCACTTCCATTTACGTTTCATTCTGGGCTCTAGTAAGCAAATTAAGAGTGCCATTTCATAATGAAATGGAAATTCAACTTGTAAGCAGACTTTTTTGCCTTATTTAGAAACTTTATCAAAGGGTGTCAAATCTGCTATTTTATGTTGTGAAACAAAAAAACCTTTAGCCTTTCAACCAACTTCCAGTCTACTCAAGTGGAAACATGGCTCTCTATGCAGGCCACTAATTTCAGTCTCACCCGTGAAGTTGCTGATGTTATATTTAAATCAAAGCTTTTTTATTTAAAAATGAGACTTTTTACTACTTCAGGCAACTCCCTGAGTTATAGCCAGAGTACATGGTGTTCATTTTTTCAGAACATCTAATTTATGCAGGAGCAGCACCCCTGTTTCAAATATGTCAGCAGTGAAGGATATATTTACTGTCTCTGTAATTTTGGCAGCCCTGGCTCCTGCCAACTAGCAGCAGAAAGGATCTGGAGAGGATGTTTTCTCAGGTACAAGTACAGCTGGTTCATACTATCTATCTTCTTCCAGAACTTGATCTCTCTTCCCCTGTGCTGCTCCTTGGTATTGTTTGAGTGCAAGACAGGCCTGTAATTACTAGGGCTGTGCATGTGCAGTGTGACTGCTCTGATGTGCAGGACCTCCAACACACAGTAAGCCAAATAACTGGGCAGTGCCAAGGTGATCTGGCCAACATTTAGCTCTGGTTTTCTGTCTTAAAGAGGAGCATGGAGGAAGAAGGGCACAGCCCCTGGCATTCTCTAGCTTTCCACATGTACTGCAATGCCCAAAAGCCAGTTATTCCTTTCAGGCCTCTTTTCCTAATAAAAAGCTTAATTTCCAAGAAGGCTGGAGTGTAAATTACCTCCTCTGTTCAATTACAAAATCTGATCACTGCCTTTTCTTTTTTCACCACTAATAAAAGCTACTGAAGTAAAGCACTCATCTCTCATTTTGGAAAAACAGGCAGTAAGTCACCTTGAGATTAAAATATATATTGCTAAACCCTTTCTTGGGAATGTAGTGCAATAATTGCTTAAGACAATGACTAAAGGGAACACTGTGTTTTTGTGGAACATTTCGAGGGATATTGAACCAAATCCCCCACTGGTTTAAACCAGCAAAGCTCCACCAAGCCACTCTGGCTGATGTAAATGGGCATACCTTCTTTGAGATCAATCAGATCTCCAGCTCTTATAACTTGGGATATTTCCCTGAACTATAAACTATAATCCCGTCATTTTAGATGGGTGCAATAACCCAGTGTAGTAGATCAGTAGCTGACATCCCAGGCTGCATCCTGGGGTATGCTCCTGTATCAGATAGGACAGGGTGAGAATTCTGCCTGGCCTTTGCTACGCATGTAACAGGTTGAGGAATAGATGAGCTAAGATGTGCCATGGCTCCAGGCTTTCTTGCTGTCCCTCAATGGCAGTGGAAATGGCAAACATCAGCCAGCAGCTAATTGTACCCGCACTTACCCTGGAAAAAAGAAAAAAAGGGGGATGGAGATTAAGAGCATTTGGGATTGCTGTTCAATTCACCAAGCTGTTCTAGTGCCTGTGCTTTTACCGCTGTCCTATTGCGAGACCTCAAGGGTCAAAGAATTGGTAAAGGCAAAGGCTGACTCCTATGCTGTGCTACTAAAGATTTTAGGGAGGAGGTGGGGAGAGCCCTTGCTGATACAGAAAGAAAACCATGGATTGATTCATACTAATGGGAAACAGAAGCCGAGAACAGGTTAGGGATAAAGTGTTACAATCAGATAGTATTTGAAAACTCAATAGAGTGCTCTTCAAAGGTCAGGTTGTCTTATACATTAAGTATCTACGGAAATACTTCAGAGACAAGAAAGCTCCAAGTAAAGGTCGAATGCTTAACCCTTAGCTTTATAAGGTTCTACATGAACCTTGGGAAAGAAGACAGAAAATGCACACTGGTGCTTCTCACATGATAAATTAAGCGTTTTTTATTACTTGTTTTTTTTAATCTGCATTCATGCATATTTTTGCAGGTTTTTTTAATGTGAAGTACTGTCATGTTCCAGCACCATGTGATCTTCCTTGCATTTCTATTTGGCAAAGAACTGTTAGCCTTCATACCTTACAGGTAGGAAACAGGAGTGATTTGGCTACTTCTGGCTGTGTCAGCACAGACATACCTTTAATCAATTCAGCGTGAATCCTGAGAGCAAGCACTATAGATTCATATCCAGCCCTCATATCTTATTATGCGTTAACCTTGTCCATGTAATGAGTGATAGCATAGTGGTAACAGTCCGCTTTTCTTTCTTCACAATAAATTTATGACAAGCCCTCCATAGCAGTCTTTTAAAAATTGAAGAGATCAAGCATAAAACTTAAAACAATGGCCCCATCAAACCTCTATGTAGACACGTGTAGAGACAGTGAAATCATGTTAGGAACAAATGTTTAGGCTCATGCTTGCATGGCCTTGGACTCTGGTGCCAACGATGGGAGGTATGAGGAGGCAGAAGAGAATTTAACTCCAGGATTGAGACAACAGCATGTCAGGAGATAGGATGGAACTCCGTCCCAGCTTCTTTTAATGTCTACTCAGCATGATATTAGAAAACCATGGTTTTGATCTTAGACATTGGCCTTGAAAGGCCCTAGAAGGACAAAAGTCATTTGCAGAGCTCCATTTTTTTAGACCTCTGCATAGGGTGAAAGACAGTTCAGGCCAATTTGAGTTCCCACTTAGGGCCTGTGTATTGTGAGTTCTCATTCTGAGGTGGCCAGCTTCTCAGGGTGAGCATCTGAGTGTCACATGCATCCTCTACTGGCACTAGTCCTTAAAGCAAGGTTGATGACACCATCTGCTCTATCCTGTGTGTATGCGCTTTAGAAGTAGCTGTGTGATACAAGCTGTCTTGTCTGCTGAGGTTTGTAATTCCCAGGTTGAGTAAAGAATAGTTACTCATCCTGTAATGTTGCAGTTAGCAACATTAGCACAAGTTACCCTGGCGCTGTGGTGGGGATCAGTACTAATCTGAGGCCATGGCCAAGCTTTTGCTGAACTTGAGAGAGAAAACATCAGCCTCTCCTTTCCCTTTGTTGTCTTGTCTCTGCCACTCCAGCTTTTCTTTTCAGGTATGTGCCCCCCAGCTCAGATAAAGTGTTTTCATTTAGCTGGCAAGGTATGGTGAAAAATACTCTGACGCGGGAGTACATCTCCACTGCAATCTCAGCCCTGCAAAACTGTTTGCCATTTAGAGAGGATTGTTTTCCATGCATCTCCTCCTTTCCTCCAAAAAAGACTCTATTCTCTCATCTATATACCAAAGCAGCTTATCTAACTCTGCGG
Organism: Apteryx mantelli; assembly: GCF_036417845.1. Lineage (NCBI taxonomy): Eukaryota > Metazoa > Chordata > Aves > Apterygiformes > Apterygidae > Apteryx > Apteryx mantelli. The sequence goes on from NC_089982.1 coordinate 3,294,974, forward strand.
CCCTTGTGGTCTGGTTTGGGTTGGTTGCTCACTGAGTTTTTTTTTCTTTCCCTATTTCTTATATCTCCCCTTCTGCTTCCACCCTGAGGATGAAGGTGAAATTGAGGTAAGGGTGGTCCAGTATTCTCTATATACTGTCAGGAGAGTGCGTTCATTCCTAAACAAGCAAATGTTGCAGTTGCTTTGAAACACATCCAGAGCACTTTGAAGTTTGTCTGCTATATCAGTGATTCCGGAGGCAAGTGCACCAGGGCTGACATTAGCATGTCAAGGAACCCGCTCCATTTTCATTGTGAAAACTCTATTTGAAGTCCTGTGTCTAATGGTGTGGGACTCCATAGGCCCTGAATTGCATGCTGTTATTCCATATGTTCATTGTCTCTATAGAAATGCAATTTCACAATCATTAAACATTTTAAGTTCATCAAGTGCTAATTATAGCGGAAAGAATGACAGCAGAGTCTTCAAAGCCCTGGTGGACAGAAAAGCCTATTGATCATCCAATTGATTTTTATTACCTTGGTATTGAGCGGTAGAGCTGCCTGCTGTTATATAATCTGTTTTTTTCTTTTCTAGTCATTATGCTATACTCGTAGCTTAGCCTGCTCTGATACGGGGCATCGTTTGAGTGGCATATCATGTGCTGCAGTGCACTGCATTACTGCAGCTCTCCAAAATTCCTGCCAAGTGCCACTTTCTCTAGACCCTTTCCTGGAGCATTGAGCTGGAGCCATCTAATGCAGACATTGAAACGAGCCAGCTTCTAGCTTCTGTTGTGCTGCTGTCAACCCACAGCAGCTCCATGGGCTTGGTGAGTTTCCAGTGTAGAAAGGGAAGGAGTGTTTGGCACTGTGCTTGGAGACCGTGGCTATTTGCAGTTTTGGCATTGCTGCTGGGATATACTCTGCATGATCTGACTATTGACTTGTTAGGAGCATTGATTAATCACAATATCAAGGCCCTCATCTTCACAATAGAAAATAAATTGAGAAATGGTATTTGCTGTACTAGCTGCCAGAAAGCTGTCAAGTTTCTGCCAAGATCCTGGGAGACAGACAAAAGAGGACAAGAGCTTCTGCCATGCTTCTAAGATGCTTTCTGTTGTGAATTGCTAGTGCTGATCTCTCCCCTCATCTACTCTTTTCTCTATCATATTTCCATTAGCTGCTGTTTGCGGTAGAAGGGTAAATGTAGATACCTGCAAAACCTGCCATTTAAAGAGGGAAGTGTGCAAGATGAATTTTGTTTTTAATGAGCTGCTCTTAGAATCACAGATAACCCCAGAGGGTTCTTTGGGGGCTTATGCCAGGACCTGTTGAAGTAGTTGGAAAGATTTCCACTGACTTCCGGAAGCTCTGGTTCCCTCCCTAATCGCACTCTACTGTGTTTCTTAGGGGACTGAATGCAGGAAGCCGGATACACTGTGCTCAAGCACCCACAGATTGCTAATGTTTTTAATATGCTAGGGCTCTGGAGAAGCAGACTGTATTCCCAGCTGTACTTTGGTCTTCTGGGTACATCGGTTACACACCTCTTAGCCTCAGTTTCCCCATCTGTAAAGATAATGAAAGCTGCTTCTTTTAAAAATGCCTAAGGACTTCTTATCCTTCATTGCATAAAGGAGCTGATTGCTTCTGTTGTTGAAATTGAGCACCTGATCTGGGGGGAAGAGCAGAACCAAAACAGATGTATCTAATATAAAGAGTCTAGGTGACTTTCCATGTTCAGCCTATTTTGGGATGAGATGAACTCTGCCATCTTTTAGCCTGAAGACAAACCTGTCTAGACGAGCCGGAAATGCCTACAAAAGCAGTGTACAATGTAATGAATCTGTGGCAAACAGCACCTGTGGCAACATGAACTGAATGCCTCTAATCAGGGTTGAGGCCTGCCAGAGCTGTGGCTTACCTGCTGTCTGATTCCCAACATTTTATTCTTCTCAGGCAGGATTATATTGAGCAGTGAAGCAGACTGAGCAGTCTAATTCAACATTCTCGCGAAGGCAGACGTGTTATTTATTATTTCTGACACTGCACCATGTTTGTGCTAGGATCTGGCAGATACTGCAAAACACCGTGCTTCACTCAGGCTCCCCGCGATTCCAGAGGGCTCTGGAAAGTGAACAAAGTTGGTGCTTCCCTTTTTTGTGCTGAGGATCTCTTTCTTCCTAATGTGCTCCTGCTGGAGTCTGTGGCACAGAGCAGCAGCAGGAGGCAGTGTCTGCCTGTGTGTTGTGGCAGGCAAAGATCAGACCACTGTGTTAGGCCAGAACCACTTAGGAAAGCTTAACTGTCTCTTTGCTATAAACAGCCTATTTTTAGAATAAGATCTTTGGAACCTCTCAGCCTTGACCAAAGGTGATCACATTGAAATCAAGAGCTGAAATTCAACAACATTAGGGAGGGGATGGAGTCAGGCTGCTGCAAACCTTGTGGTAAAGAACATCCTGAATGTACAATTGCTCTTCTGTATTAAGGATATTTCTGCCATCTCCTTCTCTCGGGTGTTTTCTTTAAGAATTCATGTGAGGAGAAAAAAAAGAAAAGAAAGTGCATTTAAGATGCAAAGACACAAAGCCATGTTAAGTTTCATTTACAGAGATGAATTGGAAACAGGTGCTTCACATAGTGAGGGACACTATTCTGTGAGAGAGCCCTTGAGAGTCAAGAGAAAGGAATTACAAAGAGCAACAGTATATTCAGAAGGATAACTATAATCAAGCCCTTTCCATGACTATTAGGGGAAAAGATAACCGCAAATGCAATGGTGAGATTAAAATTGACTTTGTAAAAGCCTTTTTTTTGTTTTGTTTCTGTGAAATAATTTCAAAACTGAAAGCAGGAATAATTGAAGCGCTTACAGAATATATCAATAATACCTCATTATCCAGCTTTGCTTCAATCCACTGATTTCAATTTTCTTTTGAACAAGTGGCGTTTATCAGAGGACTTAGCATATCAATGGGGAGGGGGGAAAAATGTAAAATACATGCTCCAGATTTACATGTCTCAGGATGCCAAATAGCCATCAAAACTAATTGTTTCTTAAATTCTTTATAAACCTTATCTTATGTGTTGACCCTAATCAGAGCAATTAATTTCATAATGAATTCTTTGTACACATGCCCTATCTTATTATTATCCTTAGTCTAAATTAATAACATCATGATAATAATTAGCAGATATGAGATAGTCTCTTCTACTTCTCATAGCATGTGGGCTTGATATAAAAGAACAACAAGGATGACAATTAGAGGAAAGCATGTCAGCTGTTTTGATTGTTGTGCACCTTAACCCTAGCATCTGCAAAATGGACTTTATTTAAATGTGAATATTTTTGATATTCTCCCTGTTTTCCCCCTCCTATTTTTATTTCAATTGTTTCCCTCCTTGCAAGAGGCAACCTTCTCCCATCCAAACCACGGTACAAAAAGACTAGAGTAGAATTTTAGAGCCTGATCCAAAGTCCACTGATGTCAGGTTTTGAAGCAAAAGTGCAGTAAGGACTGACAACTTAGGAGTGCTTTGGCACCTGGAGATCTATCAGTAATCTCTAAGCCAGTCTTGAGATGTAAGCTTTCCAGAAGCCTGGGAAAATGGAGCAGCTTGATCTCTCAGACTGTGGTTTTATGGCTGCCTTAAGTCAAATTAAGATTGTGGTGCTGCTGTCACAAAACACCCACTAAAAAGAAAGTTAACTTTTCAGCTAGCTCCATTCCCTGATCTACCACACCAGCCAGCCATGGGAAGGCAATGTGAGATGGTGCCTGCATTTAGATTAGCACAAGGCAGCCATCAAACTACAGCCTCAGACCTTTTATCACTATTACCTTCACCAAATACATTATCTTGTATCAATTAATTACTGAAAGGATAAAAGTTTCCTCTCTTATCTGAAGGGAAAATCTCTTCCTCCAGGCATGGCTGGGAGATGATACAGTCCCTGTCAGCTCACAGCCTTACCTTTAGCCCCAGCTCCTTTACAGCTTTAGGATTTCAGTTCTCCTTTATTCAAAGTCACTCTTGCAGCCTGTGCAGTCACAAGAAAACATGACACACTGCATAAACAAATTATTGCCTGAAGCCAACAGCTTGAACAGGCACCAAAACAGGACAAGGCACATGGAAAAATTGCTTCAGAATGTTTTATTCATGCCCCTGATTGATGATGTATGGTCTACAGCTTTATGGTAATAGAAGAAAAGAGATCTGACTTAAAAGAAATACGGTTAAGGATCAAGACCATGGAATATTAAGCACAAAAGGAGAGTCTTCTCTGAAACAGATGGTGTCAAGTCACTTTGATTCTTCAATGCAAGCAGAAGAGCTCAACCTTAGCTTCTTATTCTGGAGATTCAGGTCAGAAGAACACATCCCCTTGACGCCATTTCAAAAAGAGACAGCTAACTTTTCCCCTCCTAAGGGAAGTATTTTGATGTTTTGCAAAGAAGGCCTGTGACAGAATCACACTGCTGAGGGTCAAGATGAAGGCTGCTATCATGGAAATACAATTTCTTGTGCATTTCTCTTTTTAATTATTATTCTACATCAGTCAGAAACAGCTTTTAAACTATCCATGTATTTTTGAAAGAATCATCTTGAAGTGTTGCCTCTATCATAAAATCTGCAATTCAGTGTGCAGGTTAAAATGTTAAGCACAAAATGAGGTCTTGATATGCAGACAGAGACACTTCTTTGTTTGTTATTAGCAGTACTGATGTGAACCCTAGATCATCCAACCACCATCACAGTCCCCTTGTGTTTGGCGGTGCACATATAAGTAGTAGGAAAGATTCAAAGATCTTCTGCTCGACATAGACCCAGGGTAAATCTGACCTGCAACCAGGACCTGCCTGATCTACCTTTCATCTAAATAGCTGGGTCCTACCACCAGCAAAAACAGCACAGGACCCCAATCTAGAGACTTCAGAAAGGGAGAAGTGAAGGAATACCCCCAACAAAAAGAGTGGGGGAGAAGTCCATTTCTGAATCAGGTATTTTTTAAGCTTCTTCAAAAATTAAATGAAGATAATGGGCAGTTATTCTAAATGAGTTATTTTTAAAAGTCTAAATATTTCATTTTTAAAAAAACACTGAAAAGACATGTTTCCTCCCTCTCTCCTCACCCATACTTTTCAGACCAAGAATATATGCTGGATTCAAGTGAAATTTGACATTCATTTTGGAAAAATAAGTTAAAATTTCATTGCTATTTCTTAGTATTGTTCACAAGGTATTCCTTCTCTCAGGTGAGAACAGAAGATCCTTTTTCCTTGGCATCCTCACCTATTACTCACCATGTTCTGGGGCACAACAGGCCAGAGGACCAAACTTACTCTGTGGTAGAGCATTCATACTCTTTTCTATAACAGAGGATGGCAGCAGGACTCTACAGCTATAGCTATGCTTGTAAATCCAAATGGATTTCAGTCGAAGTAAGCCTGAGCACCCAAATCTGCCCCTCATTTATTCTTTTAATAACTCTTAATGCTAATTGCTATGTCATATGTATGGCTGTGCTGGTGCTCTAATGTTCTCAGTTCACCTTTGGTTTTGGTTCAGAACATACAGTTCACACCAGCAAGTTAAGCTAACATGAAGTAATGAGTTGTTTGGGGTGGCTATTGGTATATGCAGCAGAGGCCCTTTAGTTCTGGTTTATTTTGCTGTCAGGGGAGGTTTGGACATTATCCAAAGAACTTTTTGTGTTATTCAAATGCAGGAACTGATCTTGAGCCTCACTTCAACTTAGTCACCTGCAGTAACTCCAGCTTGGCTCTGCTACTTCATTTTTCTGTCAATGCTGATTTAGCTAGCTGAAGGTCAGGTGCTCTTGGGACAGATATTATGTAGAGCTCAGGTCCTATTTAGCCACTTAAAATCTGTGACCACTTTAAATAAGGCTCTAGTGGTCACTGAAAACATCAGGATCTGCCAGGACTGAGATGTTTTGGAAAATAACCTGTCCATAATGTTGACAGCCCCAGGCATTCTGGTGCTTTAATAGTGTTCCACCCTGTAGAGATTTAGGGACTCTACAGTGTAGCTCGTGAATGTGTTTGCCCTCTATTTCGGTGGGGTGAGTACCCATGCCATTAAAACTATGTGTGAACTTCTCACCTAATCGTACATCAGGAATATCATTTGGGTGACGTAAAGCTGGAGGACATTCTAAGGGACCTCCAGGCCTGTAAAATCTATCAATCAGGCACCCAAAACATCTCTGTAGAGCCATAGACAAGCAAAGGGCCTGAGGAGGTATGGAGGAGTTAGCCCAGAGCATGCATTTCTGCTTCAGTTCCACTAGAGCGCACCTCTTCCACAGCCAAAGCTGAGAAGAGCAGCAAGACCGGGGTGCAGATGCAAAATCCCTCATAATGCGCTTTATCCAACATAACGTTGTCTCAGATTAGGGTGCAGGCTCTGTTACTTGATTAACTACAAATCCACAATCAGTTTCTGAGCTGAACTAGTATTAAAGAATAAGAAGTCCTGTTAAAGACCAGCTATTTCATTTAGATTGAAATCAGGGGTTTTGCTTATGCTTTGAAACCCCAATTCAGCATTCATCTTTCTAGAACTAGACAAATGCTTAGTTTGGTAAGTACTTAGTTATACATAAGCTAAATTACCTAGCTGAATCAGGATTTCCCTTAATATAAAATATAGAAGTGGCAGGAAAATTGCCAGAAATCTGTAAGACATGGTCTGCCTTTGAAATTGCATTGAACGGTGCATGATTTCAATCTTTTAATATGGAAAGCTCAGCTGACGTAGTATATTGTGTTTCTGTTCAGTGAGTTCATAGAAAATTCCAAAATGAGATAAAAAAAACCCCTTCAACATTGATATTTCTGCAAAGGAAAAGCAAACAGGTGCTTACATTCTGACATTTTTTATTAAAGGGACATTTGCCTCTAAAACGAAGGGGGGTTTTTTTGTTTTTGTTTTTTTGGTGTTTGCAAATACTGAATCATCAGTTCAGGTAGTGTTTGTCTTCTGTCAAACAAACTACTTTGCTTTCCTCCCTTCTACAAATGGAGTTGCAACAGGAATATTTTTCCCATGCAAAACTAGTGTTTCCCTGAAACCCTCTGATTTGAGCACCTGTACTCTTTAGAGTGTTGCTAAACATGTGCTGCATACTGTGGTTTTAAGGTGATTAAATTCCCCCTTTGAAAAATATATTATATAACCCAGTCTGATGTGGCCTGATTCACAGCACAAAGAAGGTAGTAGAGTCTCCCTTCCTCCCTTATGTATCTAGTTCTCATGTCACCTCTTATATCCTCTTTCTGTATTACTATATACTCATGAAAAGTTCTAGAGGAGCAGACCTGAAGCTGCACAGAAATGCTCTACACAGAAAGCTTGTGCAGCAAAGTCAGCTGCAATGCAAGTAATTCCCTGACACACGAGCACAATAAAAAGAAAAACTGACCTGGCAAATAAAGGGAAAGAACTAATAACTTCACCTGTATCTTTCAATGGCAGGAATGAATGGCGGGTTAAACCACACAAGATAAATGTGAACTGAAGCTGGTGGATAAGAGGCCTTTGTCCATCTATGGTGAGTTACAGGGTTTCAACTCATTTCATCTAGGCCTGTCAAGATATTCAAATAGTTGGCAATGAATGCTGAAAAAGCATCAATGTTTTTCATTGTTATGTCAGATTCTGATTAAAAAATGAGCCTACAGTTTTCATAGAAGCCATAATCCCCATATCTTTAGCTCTAAAATGTTATAGCTTATAAGTTTGCTATGAAGTATCAGTAACTATGAAAGTGCTTGTGAAGGTGACCGTGGAAATTATTTTTCAAGTACCCCTACTAGGAAGCATTAGCTTTCTGTCGGTAGTAGCCACACCTGGCAAATAATTTTGCTATTAGTGGACTTTCAAGAACTGGATTTTTCATAAAAGCCGTTGGATTGTTCTCAATTCCATCATTGTTTATGTAGTAGAGATTCCTTGACATCAGAGATCTTCAGAAAAACAAAACCAGAAAATTCAGATTCATCAGAATCTCATTTTCAAAAACAATTTCTGCAAAAATATGATAAAAACTGAATCATTCCTAAAACTACTGAACTCGGCTGCTTCCTAGCAATGGAAAGAGAAATTCCGCTCCTCTTGAACCCCTCCTTTTCTGTTCTTTGTTAGTAAAATTAGTTTATGGATTGTGAGGTTGAGGGTTTAATTTTACTTTTATTGGTTTGGAGGGGTAAAAATACAAGCAGAGCGATAAAGTAGAAATATGAATGTAGACATTCTCTTCTAAAACTGCCAGTAATTTGCTGTCATGCAGATAGCATTGTTTCTCTTTGTGCTTTGTGCTTCCGACACTCCCAGATTGGGGCAAGACACTTAAGCATATTCAGCGTGTTTCAGGAACATCTGCTTGCATATCATCATCTGAGAGCAAATTTGCCAACTCTCGTCAGAAATGCCACTAATACACATTTGTATCAAGCGCCTAGGGTGGGAATGCAGCAGGAACGCCGCCTTCCCTTGAAGCTGGTTTGTTTGTTATGGTATGCCAGCCTCTGAAATATAGCATGCAGGAAAAGGTCTACAGTCTGATCAGTAGTGTGGAACAGCTTCTGTAAGCAGAGCAGCTAAACAGATGAGCAGGTTCAAAGGAAACATAAGGAAACTCTTTCTCATACGATATGCGGTTACTGTATGGAATTCCTCATCACAGGATGGTGTGAATACTAGAAGTTTACAAGGGTTCGAAAAATAACAGAATGAGTTCAGGAAAAATGGAAAACTTGCTGAGGAGTGTTAATCCCTGTCACCATATCCAGTTCCAAGGGTATAACTTATGTTTTGGCTTACTGCAAGCTGAAGAACGTACCTGGAAATTAGCACTATGTGCTTGCTTTGGTCTTACCCTCTTACATAGGCATCTGCTGCTGGCCAAAACACTTTCCCAAACAATCTTCCAGCAGTTTTTAGTGCTACAGAGAGCAAGAAATCTCACAGACGCTTGTTGTTCTTTTGCAGTTAGATCCTTAAAACAAAGCTAAACAACCACTCATGCCACTTAGCATCATTTTACAAACACTTGGTCAGGATGTCTTCATATAAACTGCAAAGATTACTGAGTAGCAGACCCAGGTTAATGATCTTGATTTGTTTCAGTGTAACAAGCTGTTTCATTTAAAATCAAGCCCACCCAAAAGTGAAATGTTTTCTTTAGGTTTTCTCAACTGAAATTCAAAAATATGTCAGTGACACAGGAGTTTTCCAATCTGTGGAAAAAATCCCCTCAAAATACCTTCCCTGCCCTGAAGGGCTTTAGTCTTTAACTCATTAACTTCTCGGAGCTGGGGCTCTGCAAAAATATTTCTTGTACAATATTAGCTGGAAGCACATTCTCTGCAGAGAAATAATTTACTAGGAAGGTGATATTTTTACCAAACTGTTGGCACATTTGCTCTAGGTTGATAACATGCAAGTGGAGACTATGACAGGAGCACTTCATTTTTAAGAAGCCCCTCCTTAAAATAGTACATCAAGAAAAAGCTATTCTAAGAAGTCTCTCCAGTTGAGAAGAGAAACATGACAGAATGATCTACTGAAGGGCAAAATGAGAGCATAAAAGAAAGTGGCGGGGGAGAAGAGAGAGTGAAGGGAAGGAAAAGAGTTCAGACAGGGTCAGAGGTGTGCTTAAAAAAATGGAAACTAACACATTAAAAATCATACCATGAAGAAAAGGCCAATGGCCTTGCTGATAGACTGATGGTTTTGCAGGGCAGAGGTGGTACTATGTTACACTTCACAGCCCTGACTTGACCTAGGCTGACTGACAGCCTTTCTTTCCAATTTCCCAACCATTAATGGCTTAATTTGCTTCATACTGCCTTTATTCTCTCCTGAGTGTTCATTTCTTCCTGTTTAGCAAAATGCCATTATATCCTGCAAGGGCATCATGGAAAAAGTCTACTGTGTGTATTTTCAGCTTAAAACACAAGACAGTCCAGATTCTGACTGTCTGTCTCTTTTTGTTTTCTAATCTATACGATAGTTGCATTTTTTTCAGCAGTGAACTGACTTCGCCATAGAAGTAGATGCAAGACACAAAATAGCTTTGAAATGTTGAATATGGTGCATCTTCAGTATGCTAGAAAATGCATGTCATGTAAGCCAAATGCAATTTGCAAATGTTGTGCTTAGATATTTACATTTTTGGTAAGATGATAGTCTATATCTTATGCTTTGGTGCCTCTCAAAAGTTCTGGTCCAAAAGAGGGCTTCATTGTGCTGTGTAAAGGTGAAATCATCATTGATATAATTCTGCGCCTAGACAATATTTAAACTTTAGCAAGAGCTGCATAAGGCTGACACGGAGCCCAAATGATAACTCTAATCTTTGGAGTGAAATTCTTCAAATGTAATCAGTTTGTTAACAGGCATTAAGGTCTCATTGAAAATGTGGCTACTGCTATCAGCTGATAACCATAGATTTTATGTTAGGGAGGGCTTAAGAATGCAAACAAGGGAAGCAAAGCATTGGAACTTATTCGTGTTTTTAAACATTTCTGCTTTCACTGTGAAACAAATAAATACTAGATTTTGAAAAAAATATTACGCTCTGCCATAATCATCTGAAATGAAATGCTCAGGTTTAAACTGATGCGTGCTGTAAAAAACAAAACAAAACAAAACAAAAAAACCCCCAAACCAACAACAACCCAAAACACAAAGCAGAACAATAAAACAACAGAGCCTTAAAATGAAAACTAGGGAACAACTGCATGTCTTGTGCTGGGATTTTCCAAGTCACTCGTCTTTGGCATGGCACTTCTGCGAGTCATGTCAACAAAATTAACACCGACTCGAGTGGAGCAGACCTCTCGGTGCTGAGCAGTTATAACCCCTGCTGCACAGATGAGCAGGCTCTGCCAGTTACATTTGACCTGAGCAATGGCACACACAACTTGGACTCCTCCAGCAGGAGTTATCCATGTGTGTAGCTGTCATAGTCTTCATTTCCTAGCTTAACAATCTATCTTAATTCTTAGATGGCTACAGGAGAAAAAAACAGTCCCTAAGTCATGGAGAAAGTTGCATGGCTCACTAGCATCACCAGGGTTTTATTAATGATTTCAAGCACATGTACTGGTGTAGGACTTATTGGAGACATCACTTAATACTTCTGAAGGTGCAATGGCAGCATTTGTTAGGGGATCCCATACCAGGGAGTCGGTAGTGTGACACTCCAAACTGACTCTGCTGTAGGCACGTGGTTCCTTCAGCCCTTTTTCCAGTAATTTAACAGTGCCATAGAAGTAATACACATATATTACAGTAACACCCAGAAGGAAGAACCTACTGTATGAAATACTGTGAAACTGTAACAAAACCTTTGTCTTAGCACTGGCGACTGTATAGTACATGATGAAGTATCCCTAGTCAGAGAAGAAGCCTTTGGCCTGGTCTTAGCATACCAGTTACCTCGCAGTCCTTGAGGTCTGGGCTTCACATAACAGAAGAGGCTTGTAAAGAGGGATTTGAAGCATGACAGTGAAGTAGCTTCCTGGATATTCATATGGTGTGACCTCTTACACGAAAGGGGCAGTTAGGGATTGAGTCGGTCATAAGATACTGAGCAGGTGCTTTTAATTTTCAGCTTGGATCATGCTGCTCCCATAAGCTTTTCCCTGAAGGGACTTTATTGCAGGTCCCTTTCATTGGACTGCGTGTCACTGGGAAGCCCAGAGTCATTCCTTTGACAGCCACATGATGCATGTTTTGCGAGCAACATGATCTCCTTGCATTCCCTCCCCCTTCTTTTCTCATCAGCTACCATCTACTTGGCATGCACCATGCTACATGTGCCCAGTCTTCCAGTTAACCACGGGGAAGCTGCCTGTTTCTTGAAACTAGGATCTCGCTCTGTTTTGGGAGAAGCACAATTAATTTTTGTTTTCTCTTCAGACGTGCCACCCTACTGGGACTTCCTAAATCCCTATCTGACTGGCATCATTTGGCCTCCAGGAGATTCATAGGCATTCAGAGTTGCAGCTAAAATCAAGGGAGTTTCCCCCATAGTAACACTCTGCCCTCCCTGAGTAGGAAAGCTTTTAGTGGGCTCAGTCCTGGGTCTGCTGGGCCAGCTGAGAAATATCTCACTTTTCCTGAGGTCTGGGACGAGTTAGTAACGGATACAATTGCCTCACTCCCAAGCTGGTGTCTGCCTTGCTGGGCAAGAGCACTAACTGATTCTGAAAGATTTGAGTGTTACAAAGAAAACAATTTCTAGGTACCGTGTTCCCAACATGGAGGATATTTGTCCACTGACCGTGCATTCAAGTTACTGACAAAACGTTACAATACAACAGCT